>NC_077239.1:34532133-34857133 GCF_947179165.1 Solanum dulcamara
ACTTTGGTTAAGTTGAAGAAGACGGTTGTCAAAAAAGATATTAAGGCTTTCTCTCAAGGGAGAGATGGTGTCTCGAGCAAGGTCGATTATGCATTTCCGATTTTGATGGTTTTAGGGATCCTTCCTTTTCAATCTTGATAGCAATGTTAATAATAGTAGATAAGTTATGGCAAATGGGGAGAGAATGGATGATCCTTATTGTGATTATTATGATAGGCTTAAATGTGTGGTTGTTGTTTTGGGAATGATTTCTATAGGCTATTGATGTATTCTTCCTAAGGCTTTTAATTAATTTTATTAGATTTATTATAAAATGAGGTTTGAATGTAGTTTTGATGGCATGTGGGTAAATTGGGTGTTTCTTGATTAGAACTAGAGGTTTGTTGAAAGTAGTGGTAAAGACTTAGGTATATTGGTAAGGTGACCTATCAACTTAATTTTTCGTTGAAGTTAGCCTTGGTTCATCTGATATTCCATGTGTCTTTGTTGAGGAAGTTTGTATATGATACTAGCTACATTGTGTCCTTAGACAACTTTGGTGTAACATAGAGTCTTTCATGTGAGGAGGTTCTGGTTGAGATCCAAGACTGGGAAATTAAAATGTTGAGAAACTACGGAACAACTTCAGTTAAGGTTTTATGAAGGAACCAAGAGGTTGAGGGTGCTGCATGGGATCCTGAAACTAATTTGATGTCACAATATCCTCATCTCTTTACTACCGTTCCGAGTTGAGGTATTTATTTTCTTCATGATCCATTCAGCCCAAACCATGTCTTTTAGTCATGCTCATGTTTTCATATGTATTAATGTTCAAGAAATGAGTTTTAAAGTCATGTTTTAGCCCAAGATTGAACATTCCATATTTTATGCATTTTCGAGATGTTTTGCATTCATGTTGGATTGCTATGCTTATTTTATGTTAATCTAGTCCAATTCAAGGTCGAATGTTTCCACGGGCAGAAAATTTGTAAGATCGCGGGGGTTGGAAAGTTAGAAAAATGAGGTCCAAAAGGAGTTCATCAACAATGTTCACTTTTTTGGCACCTGGTGGTCTTTAGGGAGCCTTTCATGGGCCGTGCAAAGGACCACAACATGTGAAGCTCTATTGTGGTCAATCCTTGTGCAATCATGGATCTTGAGTGAGGACCCCATGAGGCACCATGAGCCTTGGTGGCCTTGTTAGTGGGCACCCCACTCATACCCCAGTTAGCCTTCACTCCACGACCCTCACCACATGTCGTAAAGCTCTTTATAGGCCATTATGTGGCTTGTAGAGGTCACCCCCTCAGAATCCAAACCCATGTTCATCACCAATGGCACCATAAGCCATGAGGTGTTTCACGAACCATGGTAGGTCCCCCATCTAGGAGATTTCCAGTCCTTAAGTTGAGGGTATTTTGGTCATTCCCTATGTTTTTAATGAATGTGGATGGTTTTTGGGAGTTTATTCTAAACTATTAACTACCCTAAACCCTTCTAACCCTCTCATTATCTCTCAAACTCTCTAAATAAAATCTTCTCTTTAAAAGTGTGCTCTCCAAGCCTTCTTCTTTCTCAAGCAAATTCTAAGGATTTTTTCAAGGTCACGATTCAATTCCCTGAAATTTAGGGCTTCTAAAGGTCAAGGAATGTGGGAATTCAACCTTGGGCCCTTTCACTCATGGTCTTGAATATTTATTCTCAAATCTTTTATGATTTCATCTTCTAAAAAGCCCTAATTTCATGATTTGCATTAGGTCTTCTTAATTATAATATATTTGAATGCTATTATCCTAATTACGCCTAATTCACACTACATTGCATGATTTCTAGATGAATTTCAAAGACCTATGCTATATGCTAGTTTCAAGTATGATTTATGAGTTATGATGATATACGTTTTTGTGGCATTGGACCTTAACTGACACTTAAGACCATTTGAGCTATATCATTAAATCCAATATAACTCCCACATCAAGAAAAGAAAGGCTACTTATCAAGGTAGACTCCATTAGAATATCTTAACTTGAGTTATTTGTGGATCCACTAGCTAAGCAAGAAAGGCAAACCTATACAGGAAACATAAATAGAGACTAAAGGTTGCTACTTGAGCCTCTAGACTGAACCCCACCTTAAAGCCCTTTGGGTGCTTGGTCAATTTTCCAAGGGAAATAATAAATAATAGTCATAACATCATTAGTAAAAGGCAATAGTAGATACCAATTCATCATCAAAAGAAGTGAAACAATTCCTAAAACTATGTGCCTCTCTATTTTAGATGTGGCGCGCTTCACACCGATAAGAAGGACTCTACTAGACTCGGCTTCTATAAGGATCCAAGACTAGGGCCTAGATGTGGCATGGCGAAGGAGAAACCTGTAGGTAACTCACCCAAGCCTCTTAACATTTTATTGGCCTTTCATTGGTAATGACAATCAATAACAAGTGGAAGAAAAGGGGAAAGATAGACTAAGGGAAAACATCATAATAAGAACGATAGTAGTCAAGCTTCAACTTAATTATGTCCACCATACTTCTATCCTTTAGACTTGACGGGGGCTAAGATAAGTCCCTAGCTCACCTTCAATCAAAATAGAATGAAATGACATAATACACTTCAAAAAGTTTCAACGTATCATAATATAGAAAGATAAAAGAATATTATTCCTGAAATATGGAAACTTACCAAAAGTAGCCATCAAGGAAATCTTACTTAGCCATATGGAGGAGAGTGAGAAGGAATGCCAGTCCCTAAATGGTGATAATATGTAGGTAAAATTATGTGATAGTACTTTGAATGTACTAGGTATGTAGGCATGCAGTGTAATGAAAATCATTAAAACATTTTAAAGTAAAGTACATGAGTAAGTGCATGCAAGAGTGATCAAGTAAATACCATTTGAAACATTCATTTATTGAAAGATGACTATAACCAACATTAGAATCACGTGAGCTATAACAAGGAATCCAATGTAACCCCCTATATTGGAAGGAGAGACTACTTTCCAAGTAGAACTCTATGAACATTCAATACTTTAACATTTAATGGCCATTGGTGAATCCACTAGACTAGCCTACAAGGGCTCTTATATTGGCACATAGTTCAAGAAACTAGAGGTAGCTACTAGGATTCCCTTACCAAACACCACCTCAAGTCTCATTCGGTTCTAACTGAAATCCCGCTGAAATAGCATATTATAGTAACATAAACATACTTATAATTGGAGACATCAAATAATCTGTCATGACCCAACCCCGTAAGTCACGACTAGGGTCTAACTTGGACCCCCCGTATACCTACCTATCAATTATAGTCATATTGAACTATGAACAAGGTGATACTACTCATAAAAAACCCCAATGAGTTAAAACTTTTTCGTGTACGTATGGCCTCCTTCACTCGTCTCATAACACATAAAGGCATGCAAGCCGACAAGGCTGCTGTAACATAAAAATACTCATAAAATATTGTATAGGCATAATCAAAACAAACTCACAAACATCCCGTATCCATATATCTACAGACCTCTAGGAATAGTAACAACAACATATGGTGGGACAGGGCCCCCGCCGTACCCCTGAATGTACAAATATATACATTAAGCGACCAGCATTAAAATTTAGGCTCCAGAACAGTGAAGCACGTCCGACACAGCTGAGAGGAATTCCTAAGCTAACGGATCTCCAGAATGAACATCTGTACCTACGGGCATGAAATGTAGCCCCTAATGGCATTTAGAGGGCAGCTAGAATGACTATACTATTACTTGAATCCTCAGACGATAGTTTAGTCCTCTTACATAGTTGAGTCTCTGATGTCAATTTAAATTGCATATAGTTACTCACGACTCTACTCGTGTATACTGTAACCCTTCTTTCACCGAGTCCCGGGCCGGGTACATTATTGTGCACAATTCACTGCATCACTCATCGAGCCCCTCACTAGAGGGCCGGGTACGTATGTATATATATAATAATGGGTTGGAATAAGGTGGTGATGGCACTAGGGCCATGATGATTTTACAGATGTGATTCACCGGACCCCAGAAGGGGCCGGCTATATGATATAATTTGAACATGCATACTTCTATGATTCATCGAGTACAAGTACATGTTTCTGATTTGATAATTTGTTCCCCTACTCCTCTATTTCGGATATACCTCTAGTTATATTATGTTACACTTTACATACTCAGTACATATGTCGTACTGACTCCCTTTCTTTGGGGGGGACTATGTTTCATGCCCACAGGAATAGGTGCACAGGTTGGGGATCCGCTAGTGTAAGAGTCCCACTCAGTAACCCAAGAGTGCTCCATTATGCTGGAGCCTGATTTTGGGTACTAAACTCTGATGTGCATATTAGTTTTGTTCACGAGTAGGACGGGGGCCCAGTCCCACCTTATGTTACTGTTTTCTTACTCTTAGAGGTCTGTTGATACAGATGTGGGTTGTACGTATGTAAGTTATGTGTGTATATAAGTGTATATAAGCTGTATATGCACTGTATATGAACTGTATATGAGTGGTATATGAGTCGAATATGCGTGAATGTACAGTTGTGCTGATATAACTTATGATTTAGGATGTTTCCTGTGTCGTGGCGGCCTTGTCAGCTTGCGTATATGTGTATCATGGAACGATCCTATAGGTTACAATAGCCTTGTCGGCTTGTATGTTTTCTTATCTGTTGGTGTATTTTGAGTGTGATTAGGAGATAGACTAGGTATAGTTGGCCGGGTATACAGGTGTATCTAGTTCAGGCACTTGTCACGGCCTACGAGGTTGGGTCGTGACACTTTTCCACTCTAGTTAATTCACCTTCAAGTCCTAATATCTCTAATGCAGAGTTTCGTGATGCCATTTTATTATTGGCTCGACTTATAACCTTTTAATTGAATCAACAAAGGGTGACTCATGTGAACGGGAATGTTAACAAAAGGAAATAGGTGAAAAAAGGGAGTATTATCGTAGATAATGACTTTAACCATCGAAAGATGTCAAAGAGGGAGACATCTAGCAAAGAAAAGTCCTACCCCTCATTTGGCAAGTGTGGAAAGAAATATCTAGGGGAGTGCAGGGATGGTACAGATTGTTTCTATGGTTATGGTAAGAGTGGAAATAAGAGGAGGGACTGTCCAGTGGGTTTTAGGAAAGGAAGGTAGAGTCATCAATAGGTTCAGCCTTATGCTCCTTTAGATTGCCCGACTTAGTAGGGTACTTCATTTGGTATGACACGAGTCTTTCAATTTGATTTTTATGCCATGTTAGACCTGGGAATGAAATTTTCTTTATTTTAGTCCTTATCTTGCTATGGATTTTGATATTACTTTATGCTTCTATTTATGTTATTATGGGTATGGATTTGCTTTATGCATGATATGCTTCCATATGTTGTGGATCTGTGTAGTCAAGTTTCCATTTCCAAATGAGCTAGTCCTAGAATTGAAAGGTAGCAATTCCATGTTTAAGGGTCAATTAGATGCCTTGAAGCAATGAAAACTATTTCCAAAGATTGCATTTACCATCTAGTCCCGTTTAGGGATATAAATTTTTATGCTAGTACTCTTGAGTTAATTTATTTTGTGAATGAGTTTCCAAAAGTATTTTTTCAATGGTCTCCCAGGCAGTCCGCCTAAAAGGAAAATAGATTTTGGCATCAATTTTATCCCCAATACCCAACCTATGTTTATTCTTCTTTATCGAATGACCCAGATAGAATTGAAAGAGTTGAAGAATCAGTTAAAGGTCTAGTTGGACAAGGGTTTTTTATTTATAGACTCATCCTTGAGTAAGTTGAACTAAAGAAAAGTTAAATCCCAATGGTTGGGAGCATGTGAGGAAGGTTTCGAAGAGTTGAAGGATGAACTTGTTTGTGATGTTCATAGATTGTCCCGTTTAGGTGTTTGATTAGTTGACTTTGAGGATGGTGGTGTTATTGTGTAAAATTGTACTGAATCATCTCTTTTGGTGGATGTTAAGGCTAAGGAAGATAGTGATCCTACTTTGGTTAAGTTGAAGAAGACGGTTGTCAAAAAAGATATTAAGGCTTTCTCTCAAGGGAGAGATGGTGTCTCGAGCAAGGTCGATTATGCATTTCCGATTTTGATGGTTTTAGGGATCCTTCCTTTTCAATCTTGATAGCAATGTTAATAATAGTAGATAAGTTATGGCAAATGGGGAGAGAATGGATGATCCTTATTGTGATTATTATGATAGGCTTAAATGTGTGGTTGTTGTTTTGGGAATGATTTCTATAGGCTATTGATGTATTCTTCCTAAGGCTTTTAATTAATTTTATTAGATTTATTATAAAATGAGGTTTGAATGTAGTTTTGATGGCATGTGGGTAAATTGGGTGTTTCTTGATTAGAACTAGAGGTTTGTTGAAAGTAGTGGTAAAGACTTAGGTATATTGGTAAGGTGACCTATCAACTTAATTTTTCGTTGAAGTTAGCCTTGGTTCATCTGATATTCCATGTGTCTTTGTTGAGGAAGTTTGTATATGATACTAGCTACATTGTGTCCTTAGACAACTTTGGTGTAACATAGAGTCTTTCATGTGAGGAGGTTCTGGTTGAGATCCAAGACTGGGAAATTAAAATGTTGAGAAACTACGGAACAACTTCAGTTAAGGTTTTATGAAGGAACCAAGAGGTTGAGGGTGCTGCATGGGATCCTGAAACTAATTTGATGTCACAATATCCTCATCTCTTTACTACCGTTCCGAGTTGAGGTATTTATTTTCTTCATGATCCATTCAGCCCAAACCATGTCTTTTAGTCATGCTCATGTTTTCATATGTATTAATGTTCAAGAAATGAGTTTTAAAGTCATGTTTTAGCCCAAGATTGAACATTCCATATTTTATGCATTTTCGAGATGTTTTGCATTCATGTTGGATTGCTATGCTTATTTTATGTTAATCTAGTCCAATTCAAGGTCGAATGTTTCCACGGGCAGAAAATTTGTAAGATCGCGGGGGTTGGAAAGTTAGAAAAATGAGGTCCAAAAGGAGTTCATCAACAATGTTCACTTTTTTGGCACCTGGTGGTCTTTAGGGAGCCTTTCATGGGCCGTGCAAAGGACCACAACATGTGAAGCTCTATTGTGGTCAATCCTTGTGCAATCATGGATCTTGAGTGAGGACCCCATGAGGCACCATGAGCCTTGGTGGCCTTGTTAGTGGGCACCCCACTCATACCCCAGTTAGCCTTCACTCCACGACCCTCACCACATGTCGTAAAGCTCTTTATAGGCCATTATGTGGCTTGTAGAGGTCACCCCCTCAGAATCCAAACCCATGTTCATCACCAATGGCACCATAAGCCATGAGGTGTTTCACGAACCATGGTAGGTCCCCCATCTAGGAGATTTCCAGTCCTTAAGTTGAGGGTATTTTGGTCATTCCCTATGTTTTTAATGAATGTGGATGGTTTTTGGGAGTTTATTCTAAACTATTAACTACCCTAAACCCTTCTAACCCTCTCATTATCTCTCAAACTCTCTAAATAAAATCTTCTCTTTAAAAGTGTGCTCTCCAAGCCTTCTTCTTTCTCAAGCAAATTCTAAGGATTTTTTCAAGGTCACGATTCAATTCCCTGAAATTTAGGGCTTCTAAAGGTCAAGGAATGTGGGAATTCAACCTTGGGCCCTTTCACTCATGGTCTTGAATATTTATTCTCAAATCTTTTATGATTTCATCTTCTAAAAAGCCCTAATTTCATGATTTGCATTAGGTCTTCTTAATTATAATATATTTGAATGCTATTATCCTAATTACGCCTAATTCACACTACATTGCATGATTTCTAGATGAATTTCAAAGACCTATGCTATATGCTAGTTTCAAGTATGATTTATGAGTTATGATGATATACGTTTTTGTGGCATTGGACCTTAACTGACACTTAAGACCATTTGAGCTATATCATTAAATCCAATATAACTCCCACATCAAGAAAAGAAAGGCTACTTATCAAGGTAGACTCCATTAGAATATCTTAACTTGAGTTATTTGTGGATCCACTAGCTAAGCAAGAAAGGCAAACCTATACAGGAAACATAAATAGAGACTAAAGGTTGCTACTTGAGCCTCTAGACTGAACCCCACCTTAAAGCCCTTTGGGTGCTTGGTCAATTTTCCAAGGGAAATAATAAATAATAGTCATAACATCATTAGTAAAAGGCAATAGTAGATACCAATTCATCATCAAAAGAAGTGAAACAATTCCTAAAACTATGTGCCTCTCTATTTTAGATGTGGCGCGCTTCACACCGATAAGAAGGACTCTACTAGACTCGGCTTCTATAAGGATCCAAGACTAGGGCCTAGATGTGGCATGGCGAAGGAGAAACCTGTAGGTAACTCACCCAAGCCTCTTAACATTTTATTGGCCTTTCATTGGTAATGACAATCAATAACAAGTGGAAGAAAAGGGGAAAGATAGACTAAGGGAAAACATCATAATAAGAACGATAGTAGTCAAGCTTCAACTTAATTATGTCCACCATACTTCTATCCTTTAGACTTGACGGGGGCTAAGATAAGTCCCTAGCTCACCTTCAATCAAAATAGAATGAAATGACATAATACACTTCAAAAAGTTTCAACGTATCATAATATAGAAAGATAAAAGAATATTATTCCTGAAATATGGAAACTTACCAAAAGTAGCCATCAAGGAAATCTTACTTAGCCATATGGAGGAGAGTGAGAAGGAATGCCAGTCCCTAAATGGTGATAATATGTAGGTAAAATTATGTGATAGTACTTTGAATGTACTAGGTATGTAGGCATGCAGTGTAATGAAAATCATTAAAACATTTTAAAGTAAAGTACATGAGTAAGTGCATGCAAGAGTGATCAAGTAAATACCATTTGAAACATTCATTTATTGAAAGATGACTATAACCAACATTAGAATCACGTGAGCTATAACAAGGAATCCAATGTAACCCCCTATATTGGAAGGAGAGACTACTTTCCAAGTAGAACTCTATGAACATTCAATACTTTAACATTTAATGGCCATTGGTGAATCCACTAGACTAGCCTACAAGGGCTCTTATATTGGCACATAGTTCAAGAAACTAGAGGTAGCTACTAGGATTCCCTTACCAAACACCACCTCAAGTCTCATTCGGTTCTAACTGAAATCCCGCTGAAATAGCATATTATAGTAACATAAACATACTTATAATTGGAGACATCAAATAATCTGTCATGACCCAACCCCGTAAGTCACGACTAGGGTCTAACTTGGACCCCCCATATACCTACCTATCAATTATAGTCATATTGAACTATGAACAAGGTGATACTACTCATAAAAAACCCCAATGAGTTAAAACTTTTTCGTGTACGTATGGCCTCCTTCACTCGTCTCATAACACATAAAGGCATGCAAGCCGACAAGGCTGCTGTAACATAAAAATACTCATAAAATATTGTATAGGCATAATCAAAACAAACTCACAAACATCCCGTATCCATATATCTACAGACCTCTAGGAATAGTAACAACAACATATGGTGGGACAGGGCCCCCGCCGTACCCCTGAATGTACAAATATATACATTAAGCGACCAGCATTAAAATTTAGGCTCCAGAACAGTGAAGCACGTCCGACACAGCTGAGAGGAATTCCTAAGCTAACGGATCTCCAGAATGAACATCTGTACCTACGGGCATGAAATGCAGCCCTCCAAGAAAAGGGGGGCCAGTACGATATATGTACTGAGTATGTAAAGCATAACACATCATAACTGAGGCCATAACTGAAATAGGGATGCAGGGGACAAGTATAATAACTTAACGAATTACTGTACCTACACCTTACGATATGTAAATCATACACAACATCATATGTTGTGCCCGGCCCTCTAGTGAACTCAGTGTCATAAGCGTTTTCTCATATTCACATGTCATTGTATCATCACGTATTTTATTTTATCATATCATCATATATGGTATCATATCATCGTATACGGTATAATCTTATCATGTATATCATCGTATTATACCCGATTTACTACGGGGCTCATGGTCACAATGTATCACTTTAATCTCATATGCATGCCTACATAAAGTATCTGGTCCTTTAGTGAGGGACTCGGTGAATGGAGTGGTGTACGTCTATAGCATACCATCATAATATACATATGTACCCGACCCTCTAAGGAGGAACTCGGTGTTCCTTCCTTATTTCACCACATGTACTATCATATTACAGCCGGCCCGAGACTCGGTGAATAATCATATCGTCATAACATATAACATATATCATATATCACACCTCATATATGTCATCGTCTCTTCGTGCGTGGAACTATACACATCCGGCCCAAGATGCGGTGAAAGAAGTAGTAAAACTATGCATGATAACGTTTTCGGCCCATCGTGGGACTCAAGAAAGGATGGGTTATGGTATGCACGAGTAGAGTAGTGAGAAATCATATGCAACTAAGTCATTGTTTGAGACTCGATGAAATAGTCAAGTGAACCGTCACCTGAAGACCAGGAAGGTACTTATCCGAAGTGCCCTTTAGATGTCATTAGGGCTTACATCAGTTGGGGCTTCAGGAATCACAGACATGCATCAAGACAATGCCACGCAGTTTATGCAATCAGAAATATAGTTATGAAATTAGAGACACAATTATGCAATCAGAGACACGGTTATGAAATCAGAGACACAGTTATGAAATTAGAGACATTGATCGTTTCAGAGCCTTCAATAAAAGGAGTATCTCCACTTACTATTCAACATATAGAAGGCTCGAGAATAATAGTTTGGCTACTTTCAGACTCTAAATGGTCAGAAGTGACTACAAGTCACGAGTTACACTCAGATTTGGGTACTCACCTCCAAGCTTTGATATTTTGGGTACTCACCTCATAGAGATTTAGGCATTCGCCTCTAATCCTTTTGTTCCTATGGAGGCACGTAGTTCAAGAGAAATGAGGTTTCTACTAGGGCTTTTGGTAGGGCCCCCACCTCAAGTCCACTCGGTGATAATTCAAATCTCACGGATTACATAAATAACATAAGATCTTAATGTCATATCTCATAGTCATGATCATATGTTTGAAATCATGGAGTAGCTCATTTTCACAACATACTTGTAATGTTTAAATTGTCCTTTCATCATTACAATCATATTTGTATAATTCATATCGTTAGGCCTTAGGTCACCACGTAAGGCCCTAAGTCACCTTTTAGGCCTTAGGTCATCACATAGGGCCCTAAGTCACCTTACTTCATAACTTGCGTGAAATTCATACCTTAAACTTAGAGAAAAACTCCATTGCATAATCAATTGACTTTGAAAATCATGTAATTCACTTGAAAACATGCATGATCATAAACTTTATATAAGCCCATACATAATTCATATAGATAATATCCTTTGGAAGTGTAATTCAAAATACTCATAACTTACATCATGAACCCTAGAGATCAAAATAGGAGAATTCATGGAAAACTCTTCAATTCAATGCAATAACTATTAATTTAAATCAAAATAGACTCATGATCATACTTTAAATCATAATTCATGCAATAGAAATAGAGATCATAAAACGCATAAAATACCATACTTTAATTTGATAGAAAACTTTGAGAAATTTATTGGGCTTTATGGATGAAAGAATCAATGAATCAATACCCACAAACCTTAAGTGAGAACACCAAATAATTTGAAGAACTTGATAGTTTGATGGAGAAATTGAGTAGATTACTTGAATTTTTTAATAGAAACCCTTGAGAGCCTTTTTGTAGAGAGAGAAATATTTGATAGATGAATTATAGAAGAATGAATAAAATTAGGGGTTTAGGTGAATTTATACAGTTGGATTAGGCCCTAAAAACATCTAGGTTCATTGACTAATAATTTGGGAAAGGTCTAAAAAACGTCCTAAAAAAAACTCAACTAGGCCAAAAAACTCTTCTAGGTCCGCGACATGGACCTGTCGCAGATCCTACTATTTTGTGAATTTATTTAAAAATCTATCTTCCAATATACGATTCCCAAAAATTTACCAAGACTATTTTCCTACAGGTTTTGACCCCTTGATCGATATTCTGAACTCGAATTTTCTAAAAATATTAAGGAGAACGTATTACATGAGCGACCTATTCCTAATGCTTTCTTAAGATACTTGCAATAATTGTTGATGGATGTTACACTAGTGGCTTGTTCTATGCCCCTAGCTATGTTAGTATGATAGACGCATGTTTAGACATATCATTGATATAGACCGTTTGGACATATGACTTTAGATTTTGTTTTCATTTCTAGACTACAATGTTCAAGATTATTCTTTCACTCATTATTTCGATTGTCATGTTATGACTACACCATAGGTTGGGTCATGACATTCACCCTCAAATCAATACATAATAAAGTCTTTAAAATAGAACAAAGTCATAACTCATCCTTGATAAGATGAGGACTCACCAACACTTCGCCGATTGGAAACTCTACTAACCACATGGATGAACATGATCCTCAACCTCAAACCCTATATTATGATACAATGTAGGCAACAAATATGCGTTAGTACATTGAATATTCTAAGTATGTGGGCATGAAATGCAATATATATATCATAAGATGCAGTGATCAATTTACAAACATGATAATAGAGAATAGGTAGAGTCATCAAAACCATAATGATCAAAGCATTTAAAAGACTTAGTTGAGAATCATAAAGTAGAATAATAATCATATACATATGTGGGATAGGAACCATAACCGACAGTAAGATCATGCGAGCTATAAAATAGAATCCCATTGTCTCCCCATATAATGAAGAAAAAGGAGAAACTACTTGCCAAGATAGATTCTACCTTGCTAGGTGGGTCATGTAAATATACTATGTGTGGATCCACTAGCAAATAAATGAAGGAAATCTACGGTGACACGTAGTTTAACAGACTTGAGGTTGCTAATAAGGCTTTTTGTAGGGCCCAACCTCAAGTCCACTCGGTGCTAAGTCAAATCCCATGGAATACATACCTAGCATGAAAATTATAATGAACATATATCATAGACATAATCATAGATTTGAAAATTATAGAGTAGCTCATTTCATAACATAATTAAAATACAAGAATTGACTTTTCATCATTACAATAATACTTGCACAATTCTTTCCATGAGGTTCCTATGCCACCACATAGGGCTCTAAGTCGCCTTTCTTCAAACTTGCATGAATATCATAATTTGATCATAATTCAAATATGTAGTCATGATTCGTACTTAAATTTAGAACAAAAACTTGAATACATAATTAATTTGATTAAAAACCATTAAATACTTGAAATTGTTGAACTTCAAACTCATACTTCATGTAATTCATCATAGAAAATAGCTTAATGCATGGACATTTATTATTGAACTTAAAATCATGTAATATACATAGAAATATACTTATAATGATAATTATTAATGATTAAAAACTTAATTGAAACAACCAACACAATTCACCAAAATTAATGTTTAAAAGTAATGAGATTACACGAGATTTGTGAAGTAAACCTTGGACTCTATGAGTGGAAGGGACTCATGAATCAATCGACACATATTTTGATTGATATTTGACTTGAATTTTAGAAGAAAGGCTTGATCTTGAAGAAACCCCAATCAAAGTTTGATGAACTCCTAAGGAACCTTGGGAGAGAAGTCTAGAATTTGTTTTGGGAAATAATGAGATAATAACAAAGTTTTACAAGTATTTAGGACACAATACTTAATGAATGCAGTCCTTAAAAACATCCACACACATATTAGAAGGTAGGGAAAATTACCAAATGACCCTTCATTAAAGCCTGAAATTTGAACCTACGGATGAACTTCTATGAATCATAGGAATTGTGATGAGTCATCATTATGACTCGACCTAAAGGTGTTAGAAAAACCTAAAAATTGAGTCTCTGAATTTACTCCTATAACTCATGATTACGACTCATCATTGGTGTTACGAGTTATAAAAGTGATTTGTCTTGTAGGTCTAAAAACCTGCAAGTTTATAGGGTCTCTAAAGTTCTCATACGACTCATATCTAGAAGTTGTAATCTTCTTTACGACTCATCCTATTGAGTCGTAGATGAAGTCCTGAGGCTCAATAGTTGTAGGGTATAAAGACTGTACTATGACTCGATTCTGCGAGTCATAAACCATTTTTTGAGTAGTCATATGACTCGCAGATTCTCATTTTTCCTTAGTCAATTTTTCCCACCCTTAACTCATGTAATAAACTTATTTCTTCAACCCATCAAAGTCCCTATGAGTCATAGAGCAACTAGTAGACTTGGGGTCAGTCAACTTTTCTTAAGATTTTCCCTTCACTCAACTTATCATTTTACAGGGTCTTACAATATCTCCCCCTTGGGATTTAACTAGCATAGGAAAGATATGGCAAGAGGACTACCAACCCAACATGAGCATCAGGACATCTTAAAATGCATAGAACATGGAAACTTCAAACTTGACATAAAATGTGGCTTTAAAACTCACTTTCATGAACATGCATACATATGAATGACATAGGATAAACTGAATATGTAGGAGTTTAATCGAATGTATCATGAATAACTTAGTACTTTAGCTTTGAGTGGAGGGAAAGAGATACCGATAACGCTTCATCATGTCCGCTTCTGCTTCCCATGTAGAACTCTCTACTTATTGATTTCTCCACAACACTTTGACGGATGAAACATCTTTATTCTTCAACCTCATCACTTGTTGGTCTAACATTTCCATTGGAACCTCCGCATAAGTCAAATTCTCTTCAACGTTCTCAAATTTTTAGGGAAAAATAGAGTTTGGATCACCCATAAATTTTCTCAACATCGACACATGAAATATTAGATGAACCATAGAAAACTCAAATGGAAAATCTAACTCATATGCCATTTTACCAACACGTTTAACTATTTCCTAGTGTCCTACATAGTTGGGAATTAATTTTCCTTCTTACCAAATTGCATTACACCCTTCATAGGTGAACCTTCAAATATACCCAATAATCCACATCGAATTCAAGTCCTCATCTTCTAATATCTGAATAGAACTTTTGACGACTTTGAGCTATTTTTAATCTATCTCTTTCTCTTATGAGCCTTAATTTCTCCAATGCATTAAGTATTAAATCAGGACCAATCAATGTCATTTCACCTACTTCAAAACTTTCCATCGAGGGTCTACATGTTCTACCATACAAGGCTTCAAAGGTTCCATTTGGATGCTAGAATGATAACTATTATTGTAGGCCAACTTAATCAATGAAAAATGCTCATCCTAACTTTCTTTAAAATCAATCACACACACCCTTAACATATCTTCCAAAGTTAGAATTGTTCTCAAGTTTTGTTCGTCGGTTTGAGGATGGAAAGTGGTATTTAGCTTAACTCTAGTACCAAGACTATTTTGAAATGACTTCCAAAAGTGTTAAGTGAATTGATCACCTCTATCCTATATAATTGATAAAGGAACACTATGATGGGTAATCTCGTCTTACTCAAACCTATTTAATCCTTGCTGCATAAGCTTGGTATGTACTCAAGTAGCTTAAGTATGTAAGATTTCCAAGTTGGTAGCTTACGTAACTAAGTCGAGTCTTACGACTCATTATTCGGTCTCCAACTTCTTCCGGATTCTTACAACTTTGTTTCCAATCTTCTCTACTATGGGGTATCGCATTCTCCTTTCCTTAGAGTTGTTTAATAGCGTTATAGCTTATCCTTCTAACATGGTAACTTCTAAGAAGCTTAAGAACCTTTCAAGAAACTCAAAATCTCTCAAGGTACAAAAGTCTTTGAAGACACAAAAGTACGGGGTATAACATACTTTCCCCCTTTAGAACATTCATCCTCGAATGTTAACTCGTGTTATAGGGTTTTATAAATTTTTGGGAGTTCTCTATAACCATTGTATTCCAATCCTTTTAGGAGTTTAGGCTACCTTTGGATATAAGGAAAAAGTACGGATATCTCTTCTCTACCTCCCTATAATGTATCAAAAATATTACAACTTATTGTCCTTATTGAACCCTAATTCCTTTTACCACGTACTTACTCACTTGGCCCTATATGTAACACATACATATTCATAGTTTGCATAACCCTGCCGGTATAACTTGTATGAGGTAGACGTAGTCTTTTTATCTTTGGGTTCATTCTGCTTTACCTATCTCATTCACATTGAAACTTGCTTGTCCCATCTTATCATACTTCTTTATTTTATTTTATTCATTCCTTTCTCTTCTCACTTTTAATCATAGAAGGCTTGTTGTCCCTTTTCCTTGGTTATTCATCTATCGTAGCATTATTTGCTAACAACGCTATAGCCAACATCTTGGCTTTTGACCTTGCATGGTCTCGTTATCCTTCACATGATCTCTTGAGTTATTCAATACCTTTCCCTGGTCGTACCCTTTCTTTTTTTATACACACCCATCTTCTAATGTTATGTCGTGCAAGGTTTAGCCAAAAACATCTTGACACCGCCTTAAATACCATTCTGACTTCTATCCCATTATTGTTGGATTTCAACCCTTCTTACTTGCTTCAGCATGGGATCTTCTTGAAGTTTAAACATCCATGTCTGCTATGTTGTAGTATCCATTGTTTCTATCTTTCCCTTGCATTCTTCTCACCCACTTCCCCCCTTAAGGGGTGGGTACTTATACCTTTGTCCAATCTCAAAAATCATCTAATCTCTTTTCCCAATCCGATTGGTACCGTATCATGTCCATCTCCTTCTTAATCCTTTATAACTTGATTCTGTACGTACGAAACCTTGACTAAGTCATGAAGCGATGAGAACCTTTCCACAAATAGTGCGACATCTCATCTATTAATCTGTACTGTGTAATGTGACCCATGGAACAACTCATCCAATGCCACACTTCACTTATCTTTATCAAAAGTTAATTAGCACTTTTAGTCCTTCCAATTTCAATTAGGCAATACTTGTGTTCCGACGATAATTGTCCAAGGTTCTCTTGCAGGAGTAGCTTTATCCCAACCTATATCCTTTGTTTCTTGGGATGAATGTATATTGCCCCATTTATTCCTTAAGTTTACCATCTTTGTCTCTTAAGGATTCCACTATTGTTGGGGCGACGTTATGTGCACGCACCACCCCTTTATACCTTATACCCTTTTTCCCTTACCATGTACCCAACAACGACTTTTAATTTTCTCAACAACATACTATGTTTGCCTCAATCAGGGCCTTACCTTATAACCATGTAGTCGTATTGCACTTTTAAGTTCATATTGTACGTTTTCCTTTCATTCCGTATCTGTACTTATTTAATCATATCTATATTGGGTGCTTTCGTAGATTTCTCTTATTATTTATCCCATCTATGTCTATCTTTTATTCCGCGCAAGAGGGATCTTATACTACCTCTGTATTATTCAGAACGCATTACTTCCACATAATCCTTTTTCTCATTTCCAAAATGTATTCTGTCCATCCATCTTTATTTGTATCATACCAATCATTCCCTAATACCCATTCAATCTCGTTGCTCATCCTTCTACAGCTTGGTCTTTCGTAGTTTCGTTACTTTTAGCATTTGTATCTTTGGATACACATGTCATGACCTATTGTTACACTATCATCTCGCTTTCTTCTTGCTTACCCCTTTCAGTTACTCTTTCTTTCCTTGTGCTCGCTATCATTTCCAATATCACATAATTTTTATTCGCAACTTTCCCTATGGAACTTGATAAGTCTTTTTTATTTGTTCCCTAGCCCGCTTTTCTATTTTATACTTACCCTTATATTTTTATTACACGGACCACGTCCTATCACTAGCCACTTTCTCACTAGGCTTTACTTATTTTCATAGCGACCCTCATTATATCAACATCATATTCTGTTCATATTCCACCCCATAGTACAATAAAATATCTTTTGAAAATTACGAAATTGGCCGTCCAAGTGTCTCTAAGAATAGGAACTTCTTGGGAATTATATAAAAGTCATATATTTATTTTATAAAGACCATGCCAAAGAAAGAAAGAAAGTAGATATGAGTCATAAATCATGCTCAGAACTTTATGGATTAGATAACCTCGAAAACTTACATCAGGTAATACTTATCTCAAAACATGCCAAGAGAAGGAAGGGGTATTTTTACATACCTATGTCAAAAATATGCCAAGAGAAAGAAGATAGCTTCACATACCTCTTATGGATTACTCTCACCCACGTTCGCCTCGTCGTATTTTGAACCTATTTAACATGATAGTAATACTAAGATTAATAACCTTTCACTTTCCAATTTCCAACTCTACATCCACGTATCAATATGAATCATTTCCTTATCCATTTCCCTTAACTAGCTTATTACTAGTTTCGAAGTTATCGAAAATTGAGCAGCATCTCCCCATAACTTCAACATCCCCGAGATTTCAACTCGGCCAAAATATCAAAAACCAAACCAACAAAAACAAACATAAGCATATATATAAGTAAATCACTTCAACATTACCCAATACAACTCCAAACAACTAGCTCCGAACTACGATACCAAAATGGAGTTCTTAGCCTTTATTTTGTAAAATCTTTTACCATACAAAACGAAGGGTCGTGTGGATGAAACCAGAAGCACCCACACCCATTTTTGAGTACTTTCCAGCCCTGAAACACGCAATTAAACCAGCCCCAACCTGCAGCACCAAAACAACAACAACAACACACTACTCGACTTCGATTTAACTACTACGACTTCAATTTAGTTTGTTTCTAACGTCAATCATCCTTATACACTTTTTCCACTTTCAGCATCACTTAATACATGTAATATACCCCATAAAAACATCATAAACTTCAATTTGAAAGGGAAATTCTTACCTTGCCTGAAACTCGCCAAAACTCTTCTCGAAAGCTCTTCTAGAGCAATGGAAACTTCGTGGCTGTTTGTTGTCCATATGGGTGTGATCCAAACCATAAATTTATATTAATAACACCTTCATACCTTTGTGGTACACCCAATATAATTAATTCATGGAACGGAATTGGAAAACTTACCTTTTTCTCCTCCCAAAACCGTAGCTCTTTCTTCTCTCTAGCTAAGTTTCTGTTCTCTTCTTTTTGTCTAGAATTTTCTTGGAGATATGATGACTTATAGAATAAAGATGAACTTAAAGTCATAAATTATATACATATATATAGGCCACTTTAGGAGGGGACACATGTCATCCCCTAAGTGATGACACATGTCAAGTCCTAAGTGGTGACACTTGTCAAGCCCTTATTGGGCAAACACATCCCTTCCTCCAATCATGGGATGCCACTTGGCATGTGGGTCCATCATACTTTCTCCATTTTCTTCCATGCGTCACTCTCTCATGCTGCTATGTGGCACTCTTTTTTCCTCCCTCGTAGGTTTGTAATCTCGTCTTACTTTACGAACCTATGTAATCCTTACTACGTAAGCTTGGTATGTACTCAAGTAGCTTAAGTATGTAAGATTTCAAAGTTGGTAGCTTACGTAAATAAGTCGAGTCCTATGACTCATTATTCGGTCTCCAACTTCTTCTGGATTCTTATAACTCTGTTTCCAATCTTCTCTTCTATGGGTTATCGCATTTTCCTTTTCTTAGAGTTGTTTAATAGCGTTATAGATTATCCGTTTCACATGGTAACTTATAAGAAGCTTAAGAACCTTTCAATAAACTAAAAATCTCTCAAGGTACAAAAGTATTTCAAGACACAAAAGTGCGGAGTATAACATATCCCACTCCCTTACCCTTAGTTGATGATAACCGGAATGAAGATCAATCTTTGAGAAGTAACTATCCCCTTGCAATTGGTCAAACAAATCATCTGTCCTCGAAATTAGATACTTGTTCTTTATGGTGACTTATTCAATTGCCAGTAATCTATACACATACAGAGCGACCCATCTTTCTTCATAGAAAACAACATGGGAACACTCTTTGCTGATATACTTGGCCTTATTAATCCCGTTATCCAAAAAATCTTTCAATTTCTCTTTCAACTCCTTAAGTTTCATTGGATCCATACAGTAAACGGGAATAAAAATAGATTGAGTATAGGGAAGGAGATCTATAACAAAGTCAATTTCCCTTTCAGGAGGAACACCGAGAAAATCATCGGGAAATATATTGGAAAACTCATCAATTATAGAGACCGACTCAAAAGTAGGAGTTTCAGAATCAACATCCCTAACTCGCATAATATGAAAAATGCACCCTTTGGAAATCATTTTCCATGCCTTAAGACATGAGATGAATCGACCCTTAACCACCGAATCATTACTCTTACATTCAAAAGCAGGTCATTAGGAAATTAAAAATTGACCCTACAGATTCTACAATCAATAGAAGCATAAGCAACATGATAACCAATCAATACCAAGAATGATGTCAAAATCGGTCTTGTCTAGTTAAACAAGATCACATGAAATGACTTTGTGCAAGGACGACATGGGATAATTTCTATAAACTCTCTTTCGGGTATACATCAAATCCCATAGCAAGGTAAGGAGTTACAAAAGATAAATTGGTACCTAGATCAAGCAATGTATAAACATCAAATTAAATGACCTGTAAGATACCCGTGACCACATCTAGAGTCACATCCACATCTTGCCTAATAGTAAGAACATAGAATCGATTGTTGTGTTGGCCACCCTTAGGTTTATCTTAGGTGTCTTGTTGCACTTGTCCCCCTTGAGAACGACCTTCTCCACCTGTGTTGGAAGTATGAGGGCACTCAGATTGCTTGTGGCCCATCTTGCCGCATTCATTACAAGCACAAGTTCCCATCAAGCATTTCCCTCCATGATTCTTTTCGCACTCTGCACACTTGGGAAAAGAAGGGCTACTAGCATTCACATATGCTCCTCCATTAACTTTAGGGTATGACACCCTATACTTAGCAAACGTCTTCCTCGAACCTTGGACTTGTTAAGAGTGGAGACTACTACAACCACCGTTCCTAGCATTGGAGAACCCATATTCATACTAGGCCCTCTTAGAATCCCTCAGCCTTATCTCCTTGATCTTTTCTACTTTAATATTTTTGGTAAAAGTCGTAAGCCGAGATATATCCATATCTTTAACAGGTATAGTGGAATGACATTCCTTAGCAACCAAGTCGTACACCAACGATATGAATTGACTCATTCGGGCATGTGGATCGATAACCACTAAAGGAGCATACTTGGATAGCCTAGCAAAATTGAAGGCATAATCCCTTATTCCTATGCTACTTTATCGAAGATTAATGAACTTAAACACTTTAGCTTCCCTTAACTCAGAGTGAAAAAGCGATCAAGGAAAGACTTGAGGGAATAATCCCTCATTCCCATGCTACCTTGTCGAAGATTAATGAACTCCAACACTTTAGCTTCCCTTAACTCAAGAGTGAAAAAGCGATCATGGAAGGCAAGCTTGAAGGCTTTCCATTAAATAGGACCTTTGTCTACTTTCTAAAACTTCCATTGAGTGTACCAAACATGAGCAACACCCTTTTTATTAGTAAGTCACCAACTCTGCTTTCTTCTCCGAAGTCTCCCCTAGGATACTGACTATTTTATAGACCTCATCAATAAACTCTTGAGGGTCCTCATTGATTTCAAACCATAGAACTCGAGAGGGTTCATTCGTGAAAATTCACTCACTCTTGAGGCCAGAGTAAGAACATTAGAATGAGACACAACCCCTTGGTTGGCCACTACTTGGGCTAGCATGGTAAAAGTGGTCCTGAACTCTACATGTGTCACTTTCTCTGGCAAAGGGCCATCTTGGAGGCAATTTTCTGAAAATTGCACTCAACAAACATTAGAGAAATCAAGTATTAGAACACACTCTATCGCACGACATAGATCATGATAAAAGTAAGGATTTCTAAAATGTCTTATAGTCTCCAATCATTGATGTGGTGTGCTTCACATCCATGAATAATACTCTATGTGATGCAGCAAGTTAGACACCCTAGGATATCTTAAACCTTCTGCTCTGATACCAAATTTGTCATGAGCCGACCTAGGGTGTAGTTGTAACATGGCGATTGAAACACTGAAGGGATCTCCTTTTGACATATACATAAGGTAAAGTAAATGCAAAAATAATATAAGAGAATTTAAAATATAAATCATAAAAGAAAAATGTAACTTGACAACATAAACTTGGAAACATTTGTCCAACTACAGCCTCTACTAAACAAAAGGGGCGGGAGCTAAGACATATCCCTAACTCACCCTAAAATCAAAACATAACGAAGTCTTTAGAATTGAAAAAAGTCATAACTCATCCTCGATAAGATAAGAACTCACCAACTTTTCCCCTATTAGAAACTCTACTAGCCACGTGGATGACCATGATCTTTAACCTCAACCCCTACATTATGATACAATGTAGGCAATAAATATGCATTAGTACATTGAATATATTAAATATGTGGGCATGACTTCCAGAAAGAAACTTTAAAATATTGACTGGACCCAAGTTTACTATCATATCTACCAACCGTAGAGGTTTCTACAACCTATAGAACAGAGTCATAGAGGGAGTCTTGGTAGTTGGTCATGAGCAACCTCAGAGGAAGGTCCTTGTCTCAATAAGATGTGTAGATAGACTTCAGAGGGTAAGTTTCAGAAGTCCCTCAAGGCCAAGTCTATGACTTGGCAGGAGGGACTGTAGAAGATGTTACCAAACTTCAGAGACCCTTAGAATTGCAGGTTTTGGGACCTGCATGATGAGTCCATCTTATGACTCGTAGAGATGTGTCACGACTCGACCTAGAGCATAGTTGTAACACAGTAATCGAAACTTCGAGGGGCTCTAACCAAGCCTCTTGTACATATCATAAGAATACATAAGGTAAAGTATAAACAAAAACATCATAAGAGAGTCTAAACCAAGAATAGTAATTAAAGAATGTCACATGATAACATAGACTCGAAACATTTGTCCAACAAGATACCTCTACACATGAGTATGGGCGGGGGATAAAACATGTCCCTTTCTCACCCTCAATATGAAACATAACAAAATATCTTTGAAATAATAACCAACTTGATGACTAGTCCCCGATAAATGAGGACTCACCATAAACACTGCTAGATAGAAAAGGTTAACTAGCCACGTGGACGAATATGATCTTCAACCTCAACCCCTACATCATGAGATAATGTAGGAAAAATATTACACCCCGTACTTTGGTACCTTGAAACGCTTCTTAAGCTTTTTAAGTTTCTTAGAAGTCGTCATGTGAGTCGGATAATCTATAACGCTATCAAACAACTCTAAGGAAGGGAGAATGTGATGCCCCATAAGAGTGAAGGTTGGAAATAGGGCTATAAGGATTTGTAACGAGTTGGGGGCAAAAATAACAAGTCGTGGGACTCGACTCACTTGAGTAAGCTACCAACTTGGACGTCTTACGTACTTAAGCTATTGGAGTACGTGTTGAGCTAAAGTAGCAAGGAGTGCATACGCTCTTGAAATAAGACGGTATTACGAGCTCACGAAAGAGAAATAAGGAAACGACGCGCCTACTCGAAGCAAGTAGGTGATGCACCTACTTGGACCAGCGCACCTACTTAAGGTCAAGTAGGTGATGCAGCAGCTTGGGGTGGACCCCACTGCGACATGGAAGCATGTGATTGGCCGAATAAGTTGAGGTGGCACCCTAGAAGGCTGCCACGTGTCACCCTAGGGGACTGCCACGTGGCACCTTCTAAAGAGGTGTATATATATGTGTTAAGTGACTAAGAGACATTTTTTCATCCAAATCTACAGCCAAAAGAAAGGAAAAAATGTGAAGAACACAAGGAACAAGGCAGCCACAATTTTGAGAAATTAAAGGTAAGTTCTTTAATTTTTCCTCCGTGAATTAATTATCTACGGTGTTTCTCAATTATGTGGAGGTGTGTATATGTATATTACGATGATTACGGAACCATGGTTGAAATTTACACTTGGAAAGAAATAAGAGAAAGTTGAAGGAGAAAATGTTAAGAACTAATTAACAAACCCGTTTTTGGAAGGGACTGTTGTTAGTAATATTGGTATAACTTCTTGTGTACAGATTAGTTTAGAGTGATTTAATATGTTTTGGAAAGGTATTTCATGGGTATATAACTTTCATTCAGACTCCAAAATCCATTTTTACTTGTATCAGCTCGAAAAACGGTGATGAAGTGTAGAGGAGGTACTGCTCAGATTTGGTTTTGGAAATTCTACACAGACAGCTGTAAGTATTTTGGTCATATATTTTCGTACAAAATTGTTGTAGGGCTAATTCAAAATTGTTTGCTACCTTGATACACATGTCTATACCTTTCATTGAGGCCACAAATCTTTTTTTCTTCAATTCCCCTCCGAAGCTAAGCGACAATATAAGGCAGTGGGCTGTCCAGATTTCGCGTTTTGATAGTTTTGGCAAGTTTGACAAGTTTAACGTAAGGTAAGGTTTTTCCTTTCAATTTGAAGTTTATGGTGTTGTTATATGGTGTATTACACCCCTTGTATGCTTCTAGAAGTTTAAGAATGTCGTAGAAATGCTCGACGTTCGAAATACACTAAATTGGAATCGCTATAGTTAAATTGTCGTCGAAGGATAGTGTTGTTCGTGTGAGGTGTCGCTGCAGAGGTTTGATGTGTTATTGCAGGGCCTAAATATGTTCTAATGTGAGTTAGGGTGCTGCTAGTTGAATCCACACGACCCCTCGTTGCATATAATGAAAGGCGTTACAAAATAAAGGCTAGACGACCTATTGTGCTACCGTAATTTTGAATAAGTCGTTTGGAGTTTGTGTTGTATATTATTGGTGTGAATTGATGCAGGTTGTTGTTGTTGGTTCGCTATAGGTCATAGGAACCTAATTGGAAATTCGGATAGGGCACATTATAGGGGAGGTTCTTCCCAATTTTTGTTAATGCCTTAACAAACTAAAGGACTAGTCGAGGAAACGACTAAGGAAATAGATTCCATTAACATTAAGGCGTAATCCAAGATGCTGGAAAGTTAAGAGTAGTTGATATTCGTATTAATTTCATGTTGAATAGGTTCAAAGGACGGCGAGGCAAGCAGGATAAGGAATAATTCAGACAAGGTATGTAAAGCTTTCTCTTAGCATATTTTGATATAAGTTCGTACAGCTATCTTTCTTTCCTTTTGGCAATGTTTAGCCTTAAGTGAATTGTATATGAAGTGCAGGGATAATTCCATTCCCAGAATTCCGAGTATGCCTCATAACCCCTATCCACTATTCAGTATTAGAGTTCTTGTGAAGATTAAGTATTGCCTAGTAGGGCTTCTATGTGTCAGAATATAATATGTGGGAAGCTATCTCTCATCCCCAGTGAGATGTATTTGATACGAAAATGAGATTACAATTCCATAGTGGTTCACCGAGCCCCATGAAGGGCTGGGTATGAAATATGTATATAAATATCACCTAAAGGAAAGTACAGACTGTGTAGAGTTCATTCTCTTTCTTCTTTTGGCATACCTTAGCTATAAGTTAAACATGATACGATCTCTGAGGTGATGATCTAGCTTGCATATGGTTACTTACTACTCTGCTTGTGCATATGGTTTACATATCTTTACCGAGTCCCATAGAGGGTCGGGTACGACTGAAGTCCCAAAAAGGGGCCGGGTACGATATAAGATGATATAAATATTCACCGAGTCCCAAAAAGGGTCGGGTATAACCGAGCCCCACAAAGGGTCGGGTATGCTATATAAATGCGATAATAAGACGACATGATTGTAGACCGAGTCCCTCACTAAAGGGCCGGGCACGATAGATAGGCATGCATATGAAAACATAACGGTGTATTTGTAACATGTGAGATGATGTCGTATACGATTGTATGATGCCGTATACAAACATGTGGTGACACCGAGTCCCACAGTGGGCCGGGTACAGCATGTGAGGATGATATACATGCCCTCATTTTACAAGATGCAGGTAAAGTGAGTAGTTAAATGTTATACTTGTTTCCTGCATCCCTACTTCAGCTATTACCTCAGTTATGGTATGTATGCTTTATATATTCAGTACATATGTCGTACTGACCCCCCTTTATTTGGGGGGCTACGTTTCATGCCCGCAGGTACAGATGTTCATTTTAGAGATCCATCAGCTTAGGATTTCCACTCAGCTATGCTGGAAGTGCTCCACTATTCCGGAGCCTAGCTTTTTGGTATTAGTCCGCCTATGTATGTATTTGTTTATTCAGGGGTATGGCGGGGGCCCTGTCCCGCCATATGTTGCCGTTACTATTCTTAGAGGTCTGTAGACACATGTATGTGGGTTGTTTATGAGTTTATTTTGACTGTGCCTATACGAAATATTGCAAATGTTATTACATTGCGGCAGCCTTGTCGGCTTGCATGCCCTTTCATGATACAATACAAAAGAAGGAGGCTACATGTACATGAAAAAAAAGTTTTAACCCGTTGAGGTTTTGGTTAGTATCATCACATTATGCATAGTCTAATTTGACTATAGCTGACAGATAGGTACATGGGGGTCCAGGTTGGAACCCAATCACGGCCCACGTGACAAAAAAGTATGCATTAGTACGTTGGAATGTACTAAGTATGTAGGCAATGCAACGCATAGAAAACATGTTTGTACAAATGAACATTTTAAATAACATGATAGGAGAAGTAGTAATAATCATAAGTAATCTTTAAGAAGGATCAATGCATAATAAACCATAAGAGTATCATATAAAGTAAAATATAGAATTAGTCATCTAGAACATGAAAATGACCATACATATGTGGGATAGGAACCATAACCGACAATAAGAGAATGTGAGCTATACCATGGAATCTCAATGTTAAACCTACATCGAAGGAAAGGGGGAGACTACTTGCCAGGGTAGACTCCTACATGAGTAAGTGAATCCACTAAGCGATTATGTGAACCGGTTACTCACCCCTAGTTCTTAGACGCGGGTAATCACCTCCAAGCTTTGATATTTTAGGTACTCACCTCTTAGAGATTTGGGTATTTGCCTCTAATCCTTTTTTTTCCTACAGTGGCACATAGTTCAAGAGACATGAGGTTGCTATTAGGGCTTTTGGTAGGGCCCCTACCTCAAGTCCCCTTTGTGCTAAGTCAAATCCCATGGAATATATATATGAATAGAAATCATAATTGCCATATATCATAGTCATTATCATAGATTTGAAATCATATAGTAACTCATTTTCATAACATACTTGTAATGTGAGAATTGTCCTTTGATCATTACAATTATATTTGCATAATTCATATCGTTAGGCCTTAGGTCACCACATATGGCCCTAAATCACCATACTTCATAACTTGCATGAAAATCATTATTCAAAACATACTTATAGTCCATGATCATAGTTGAAATAAATAATCATAATTCATACTTGAAAATTCATGATCATAGCTTATACGTGAAATTAGGGTAAGACATGAATGCATGATCAATTGAATTAAAAATCATGAAATTGACTTGAAACCATGCATGATCATAAACTTTCTTTCAGCCCATACATAATTCATATAGATAATATCATTAGGAAGTATAATTTAAAATAATCTTATTTTACATCATGAATCCTAGAAATCAAAATAGGAGAATTCATGGAAAAACTCTTCAATGTAATGCAATAACTATCAATTTATATCAAAATAGAGTCATGATCATACTTTGAATCAGAATTCATGCAATAGGAGTAGAGATCATAAGAAATATAAAATACCATAGTTAATTTGATAGAAAACCTTGAGAAATTTATTGGGTTTCATGAATTAAAAAATCCATAAATCGATACCCACATACCTTAAGTGAGAACACCACATAGTTTAGAAGAAGTTGAGAGTTTTTATGGAGAGCTTGAGTGAATTTACTTGAAGTTTTAAATGGAGTCCTTGAAAGTCTTTTGTAGAGAGAAAAATATTTGAGTAGGTGAATTATAGAAGAATGAATAGAATTAGAGGTGTAGGTTAATTTATAGAGTTGAATTAGGTCTTAAAAATGTCTAGGTTCATAGCTAAAAAATTGGGAAAAATCTAAAATGCCGTTACTTAAAATCCAACTCGGCCAGAAAACCCTTGCTAGGTTCGCGATGCAGACTTGTCGCAGACCTTTCTGTTTTGTGCAGTTTCTTGAGAAATATATTTTTCGATCTACGGGTCCTAAAAATCCACCTAAACTATTTTTCTGCAGGTTTTGACCCCCTGATCGATATTTCAAACTTGAATTTTCTAAAATGATTAAGGATAATTCATTACATGAGCGGCTTATTTCCAAGCCATTCTTAATATATTTGTGAGAATTTTGAGGGATGTTACAAGATGACTCATTTGCAAACTTTAGAGATCTGATTTTCAGGCCAAGCTTACTGGACGAGTCGCTTTGATGGCTCATCATTCCTTTGATGATCCATAGAAAGGTACTCGTAGGGTCAAGTTTCAAATTTAATGAGGGGTAGTTATGTCATTTTCTAAGTTTGTTTAAATTAACCTAGTAGGGCCAATTTCAAAGTCTATATATATTCAATTCTTCAAATTCCCTCCTATTCAATTCATTCTTCAAAATTTTTATAAGGCAAGACCAAATAATTCTCTCAAGGTTTCTCTTCAAGTACAAGTTAGAGTTTCAAATTTCTTCAAGGTTTCTTCTTCAATTATAAGTGAAATCACTCAAGGTATGTAGGGATTGATTCATGGGTTCATTTCACCCATGAAGTCCCAAAGTGAAATCACTCAATGATTATTATAAGTATGTGTCTACATGAATTGCATTATTTTAAGTGGAATTATGAATACTCATGTATAAAGTTATTTTTAAGTTATGATTATGAAAGTTAAGGATGATTTTATGACTTGATCATGAGTTCAATGATTTTCAATGAAAGTTCTATGATATAGAGTTGAGACTATGATTTTATGATAAAAGTTATGATGATGATCAAAGTTAATATCAAAGATGTTGGTATGGTGTGATAAGTACAATTCTCACAAAATCATGTTATAAGATGGTGATCATAATAATTCTCACCGAAGTTATGTATTCTTATGAATCACTATGTTAATAAGCTATTTCTATAATGTTTTAAAGATGGATTGATAGGCGGTTACTATCTTTCTCTATTATGTTATGACCATGTTTATGAGTTTCCATTGGGATATTTACTAAGCACCATGAGGACTTCTATGTGGGGTTCTATCCGGTAATGAAGTTAGTTACCTAAGGAAATAATAATAGTATTACATTTATGGACTACCTAGTGGATCCAAAAATAGCACAGTTGAGTTGAGTAACATGACAGAGTATACACTGGAAAGGTAGTCTCCCATTTCTTGAGGTGGGGATCTTCAGATTCCATGTAATAGCTCACATGGTTGGTTAAAGGTCTTATCCCACACAAGTTAAATGTCAAGTTATGTGTTTTATGATGTAGTTTTATGATATGATTGACCATGAGTTTCATATGTTTTCAAATTCTTTTTAAGATGTATTCATGTTCATTATGATTGGTGCATCTCATGGCATATTTTTCATGTTCCTACTAATCATTAATGCGTACCTCATATACTTAGAACATTCAAATGTACTAACACATATTTTTCGACATTGTCTCATAATGTAGGGACGGACGACACTCATGATTATCCTTTTCGTGGCTAAAGTTGCTTAGATATCAAGAGTTGGTGAGTCCTCATCTTATCAAGGGTGATGACTTTGTTTCTAATTTCTATTGTTTGACTTCTTCATATTGTTCGAGTGAGCTAGGAGATTGTTCTAGGCCCTAATTAAAGACTAGACTAGAGTCATAATTAAATAATGTTATGATGTAGTCCAATTGGAAATGTTTGAGTTGTTATCCCTTAGTCCCATCCCCTTTGAGTTGATTATTTCCACTTATTTCAATATGTTTCTTTACCTTGTGAATGCAATTCTATGCTAAGATGTCTTGGTTGGGGTCCCTCACATCCCAATCACCGTGTCACAGCTTGGCCTTAGTTTAGGTCATGAAAAAACTTGGTATCAAAGCACAAGGTTTAGAAGAGTCCTAGCGAGTCTAACATGCCGCGTTTAGTAGAGTCTTGTTCATTAGTGTGAAGCACGTCTCATTTATGAATATGTAGCTATGACATGTTTTAGGAAAGTTTCACTTCTTTCATGATATATGATGTGTGGTATAGTGGCCACTAAGTCTTTTCCCTCTAACACTTGTTCTTTGCGATTTTCAAAATATGCCTCTACAAAGATACCCTACTAGAAGGAATATCGCTGAATAGGAGAAACAAGCTCTGAATGATCTTTTGAATGATCAAATATCCAATGCTGAGTTACAAGCGACCTTTCAAGTACTTGCACAAGTCATAATGGATAAAGCATATCGTGAGGTGGTTGCTCCCGTAAACCTGAATGTTGCTTCGGCGGTGACAAGAGTTCGTAATTTCATAAGAATGAATCCTCCAGAGTTTTGGGGATATAAATTTGAAGAGGATCCACAAGAGTGTGTTGTTAGTATCCACAAGATTGTTGATATCATGGAGATTAGCCCGGTTGAAAGGGATGATTTTCCACGTATCACTTGAAGGGCGTTACTTGTATTTGGTATGATCAGTGGAGAAGTGAGAGGCCTAGAGAGGCGGATCCCTTGTATTGGGATGAGTTCAAAGGGGTATTTCTTGATCATTTTTTCCTATTGGAGTTGAGGGAGGCCAAAGTATAAGAGTTCATCAACCTTAAACAAGGTGGTATGAGTGTGAAGGAGTATGACCTCAAGTTTACTCAATTATAAAAATATGCTTCATTTATGGTTGCTGACTCATGAGATCATATGAGTAAGTTCGTATCAAGTGTGTTAGATATGGTCTCAAAAGAGTGCAAGATAACTATGTTGATTCGGGAGATGGACATATCTAGACTCATGACCTATGTGGAGAAAATAGATAGTGAGAATCTAAAGAAGAAGCATAGGGTGTCTTACAGGCCAAGGACCGATGGTGGTGATTTCTCACATGGTAAGTCCAAAGGTGGTGGATGTCCTCATTTTTGCAAAAACTAATCTAGCTAAGGGTCTTCTAATGCCACTACTCCAAGATTTAATAAAGAAAGGGTGCCCAACCTTAATCTCCAAGGAGGTGCTCCTATTGGCCAAGTTACTCCCGCGTGCAAGAAATGTAGTAAGAACTACAAGGGTTAGTGTCTATCCTGGTTAATGTGTGCTACCAGTGTAGTAAGTTGGGTCATCATGTTAAGGAATGTAAGGTCAAAGTTGGTCATCCTCAAGGCCAAGTTGTTCAAGGTGTTCAAGCGCAACAAAAGGATGGTAAATGCAACAATAGGTTTTATGCTCTCTGTTGTAGGCAAGAGGTGGAGGAGACTTCCGATATTGTTCCTAATATGATATGGGTCTTTCACTATGATATTTATGCCTTACTTGATCCGTGTATAAATCTTTCTTCTTTTTTCTCTTATGTGGCTATGAGGTTTGACTTTAGCCCCAAAACATTATTAGAGCCTTTCTCTATTTATACTCTTGTAGGTGATTCAATAGAAGTTTTTCGGTCATAATCTTCCATAAAGTTACCCTATGTTATCTAGTTGAGCTTGAGATGACCGATTTTGATGTTATCCTTGGTATGGATTGGCTATACATATGTTATGCTTCTATTGATTGTAGAACCCGTGTGGTTAAGTTATAATTCCAAAATGAGCTGATCCTCGGATAGAAGAGTAGTAATTTCATGTTTAAAGGTCAATTTATTTCATACCTTAAAGCTCGGAAGATGATTTCCAAGGGTTGTATCTTCCATCTTGTGAGGGTTAGAGATGAGAATTCTAAAGTCCATATTCTAAAGTTTGTCCACATTGTTAATGAATTCCAGGATATGTGTTCCGATGATCTACTCGGTGTTCCTCTCGAAAGAGAGATTGATTTTTGTATAGACCTTCTTCTAGGTACTCAACCTATTTCTATTCCTCCTTACTGAATGGCCTCGGCGGAACTAAAGGAGTTAAATGATCAATTAAAAGTGTTATTAGACAAGGGTTTCATTAGACAAAATATATCCCCATAGGGTGCTCCCTTTTTGTTTGTTAGAAAGAAGGATGGTTCACTACGTAAGTGTATTGACTACTAGAAATTGAACGAAGTAACTTTCAAGTAAAAATACCCAATTTCGAGGATAGATAATTTGTTTGATCAATTGATAGGGGCAAGTTACTTCTCCAAGATAGATCTTCATTGTGGTTATCACCAATTGAGGGTGAGGGAGTGTGAAATTCCCAAGATGGCATTTCGAATAAGGTATGGCTATTATAAGTTCCTAGTTATGTCATTTGGTTGACCAATGCCCCTGCGGCTTTCATGGACCTAATGAAAAGAGTGTTCAAATAATATTTGTACATGTTTATAATTGTGTTTATTGATGACATTTTGGTTTACTCCCAGAATGAGGAAGAACATGCTAATAACTTGAGGATTGTGTTGCAAACCCTAATGGACTAGCAATTATTTGCCAAGTTCGATAACTATGACTTTTGGTTGAGGGAGGTGGCTTTTCTTGGAAATATTATATCCTATGAAGGGATAATGGAGGCGGTGAAAAATTGGCCTAGACTGCTGTCCCCTTCAGATATTTGAAGTTTCTTGGGCCTAGCTGGATACTATAGGATATTGATGGAATGATTTTCATCAACCTCATCACCTTTGACTAAGTTGACTCAAAAGAAGGTAAAGTTTTAATGGTAGTGTTACACCCCATACTTTGGTACCTTAGAATGCTACTTAGGCTTCTCAAGTTTCTGGGAAGGCTCTTAAGTTTCTTAAAAGTCGTTATGTGAGTCCGATAGTTAATAATGCTATCAAATAACTCCAAGGAAAGGAGAACGAAATGCTTCACAATAAGGAAGATTGAAAATAAAGTTATAAAAATTCAAAAGGAGTTGGAGGCCGAGAAATGAGTCGTAGGACTCGATTTACCTATGTAATCTACCAACTTAGACGTCTTACATACTTGAGTTGCTTAAGGACATACCAAGTTTACGTAGCATGGATTACATAGGCTCCTAAAATAAGACGAGATTACGAACTCACGAGGAAGGGGAAAAGACGACACATGGAAGCCAATGGAGGAGCAACACATGGCAGCACCTCAAGCAAGCAGGTGACCCACCTACTTAGGTTCAAGTAGGTGACCCACCTACTTAGGAGGTGGGGCCCACAAGGACACGTGGCAGCCGAGGGGTAAGGTATGGATCTGTGGCCCAATAGGGTCTGAACACGTGTCACCATATGGGGATGACACGTGTCACCTCCTAGGACCACATATATACATCTATAGGTGTCTTATACTTCAGTTCTGATCCATTAAGCTGCAGCAAAAACTCAAGAACAAACCCTGGAACAAGAGAGAAAAACATAACGGCTTGGAGGAGAAAAATAGGTACGTCCCGATTTCGCTCCGTAAATTAATTAGATAAGGTATTATTATATCAAGTGGAGGTGGTTAACAACGCATCTTACCTATTTGGGGAAGCAAAAACGAGTAACAAGCAGCCACAGCATTTCAGCCGCGTCAAGGAGGTTGCGAAGTTAATTTTCAGCGTGTTTGGAAGGCCATTTGATAAGATATGGCTTGATTCTCTTCTCCCACATTTTGTTAAGGGTTTTTACATGTTATGAGGGTGTTAATAATGTAAATTTAAGGTTTGTAGCAGCACCAAACGGACAGCAAACAGTCCACTCCGTTTCAGCACATCAAGAGATTTTCCGAGGCGGGTTTTGGCGTGTTTTGGCCAATTTCGGGAAAGGTAAGGTTTTACCTTTTAATTTGAAGTTTATGGGGGTTTTTATGTAGTGTTTTTTACACCTTTTATACTGCTGTAAGTATAAAAAAAGTCGTGGAAATGCTCGACGATAGAAACAATCGAAATTGAATTCGTCGTAGTTAAATTGTAGTCGAAATGGGGTGTTGTACGTGTGGGGTGCTGCTGCAGGGGTGTGATGTGTTGTTGCAGGGTCTAAATATGTTCTAATGTGGTTTAGGGTTCTGCTATTTGAAGCCACATGACCCCTCGTTGCGTATAATTAAGGGCGTTACAAAATAAAGGCTAAGACGCCCTATTGTTATATCGTATTTTTGAATAAGTCATTTGGAGTTTATGTTGTATATTGTTGGTGTGAATTGCTTAAACATATGCTGCAGGTTGTTGTTGTTGGTTGGCTGTAGGTCTTAGGGACCTAATCAGAAATTTGGATAGGGCACATTATAGGGGAGGTGCTGCCCAATTTACGTCGACGCCTTAGCGAATAACAGAACTAGTCGAGGAAACGACTAAGAAAATATACTCTATTAATACTATGGTGTAACCTAAGATTCTGGAAAGTTAAGAAGGGTTGATACTCATATTACTTCCATGTTAAATAGGTTTGGAGGACGACAACGTGGACATGATTAAGAAAAGTCCATACGAGGTATGTAAAGCTATTCCTTCTTTTGGCATGTTTTGGTATAAGTATGTAAAGCCTATCTGTTCTTTCTTTTGGGCATGTCTTAGATCTAAGTGACAAGTGATATGTGTATGAAGCTTGGAGTAACTCTATTCATGAGCTCTGAACATGATTCATGATTCGTAATTCGTGTTCACTGTTGAATGTTAAGACTCTTAAAGTAGTTAAGCTTCCATTCCTCAAGTTTTCTATATGCTGAGAGCTAGTGTATGTAAGGTTATTCTTCCTCTCTGATGGCATGACTGAGATGTAAGTATTGTGTATATGAAGTTTGAAGTTATTCCACTCTTAAAACTCTGAGGGTGAGTTAAGACTCTTGTTCACTTCCGACTGATTAGAACTCCTGTAACAAGTTGAGTCATTACTTTTTTAAAGTCTTCCATGTGATAGGAAATGGTATATGTAGAGCTTGTTTTTTCCTACTTCTAGAAAGACTGGACGATAGGTACTATAGAACATGGATTTGGAGATAGCTCCATTTATAGATTCTGGACGTAACTCATAACTTGTACCCACTTCTGAATGATAATGGCCTTAAAGTAGTTGAACTATGACCCTTGAGCCTCCTATAGACTGAATAGTGTTGGGATGTGTAAGCTCCTATACCTAGGGGCTCTTGAACATGCTTTATGATGGTATCTAAGGGATGTTTGATATGTTACAGAGTTTTGTGTGCACGTATATGCATTATTATATATATATTTGGATCGGGCCGAACGTACCTCGACACAGTTTGCTCAGGAAGGATCGGGTCGTACGTTCCACAATAGCTTATGCATTATACGGATCGAGCCGTCATACCTCGGCATTATTATGCATTATACGGATCGGGCCATTATACCTCAGCATTATTATGCATTATACGGATCGGGCCATCGTACCTCGGCATTATTATGCATTATACGGATCGGGCCATCGTACCTCGGCATTATTATGCATTATATATATGGATCGGGCCATCATACCTCAGCATTATCATGTGACATATGGATCGGGCCGTCGTTCCTCGGCATGTACTTGTTATATATATGGATTGGGTTGTACGTTCCACAGTGCTAATAATATGCATATGCCTATCATGATAGATGATGTGTTTGTAACACCGAGTCCCCGAGCGGGCCAGATACGGTACATTATAATGGTATACATGACTTTATTTTATGAGATACAGGTACAGTACCCTATTAAATGCTATACTTGGTTTCCTGCATCCCTGTTTCAGTTGTTATCTCAGTTATGTATGCTTATATACTCAGTACATGTATCGTACTGACCCTCCTTTCCTTGGGGGGCTGCGTTTCATGCCCGCAGGTACAAAAGCTCATTTCGGAGATCCGCCAGCTTAGGATTTCTGCTCAGCTATGTTGGAAGTACTTCACTATTTCGAAGCCTAGCTTTTGAGTACTAGTCCTGCGATGTATGTATATATTTGTTTATGTAGGGGTACGGCGGGGGCCCTGTCCCGCCATATGTTATCGTTCTTATTCTTAGAGGTCTGTAGACATATGTGTGTGGGTTGTTTAGGAGTTTATTTCGGTTGTGCTTATGTAATATATTGTAAAAGCTATTATGTTGTGGCAGCCTTATCGGCTGGCTTTCCTTTTCATGACATGATGCAAATGAAAGAGGCCACAGGTGTATGAATATTTTATCACCCACTGGGTTCATGTGTTGGGTTCCTATATCTAAGAGGCTATATGAACATGAAAACGTTTTAACCCATTGAGGTTTTTGTGAGCAGTATCACATTATACATAGTCCAATTTGATTGTAGTCGACAGTTACGTAAATGGGGGTACAGGTTGGGCCCTAGTCGCGACCTACAGGGTTGGGTCGTGATAGAAGTGGTATTGGAGCAGTTTGTCCTTGGAGTGTCTATAGACCATGTCTAGTAGAGTCTTGTTTATCGGTGTGTTGTACACCACATCTATAGACAAGAGGCTACAGGACAATTAGGATGTTACCTTTCTTTCATATCTACGATCGTGCGATAGAGTTGAGTCATAGGGAATGAAATTCCTCATACTAACTTGGGATTTTAACAGAAGGACAACGTCAATATAAGGAGGTTACTGATGATATTGGAAGTTACACAGCACGCAGGTGAGCAAGGCACGAATGATATGTGCCAGGTAAGGTATTGAATTACGGTTGACATGTAAAGTTGAAAATTGAAAAGAAAAGTAGACGAAAAGTCTAAACAGGTGCAGTTCGAGTTGGACATACGAGGTAAGTCCATCAGTTTATACTATTTTTGATATTGGGCGCCCTGTGAGGCTGCGATATGATGTGATATGATATATATATATGTATCTTTATGCGTAATACCCCTGTGAGGCATTATTGGCATTTTCTGCGTGCAGGTGTTGAGATAGTAAGGAATATAGAGGAAACTCTACCCAAATTTTCCTTGAAATAAAAGGAAAATGATTTAGGAAAGACTGGTAGTTCTAAATAGAACGATATATTAAGGATAAGACTAACCAAGAAGGGTAAGTAACCCACAGTAAGAATCGTGAAAAAGGTTAAGAAGTGCTATACTATGGGGTAGAATGCGAACAGGATATGATGTGAATATAATGAGGATAGATATGAAAATAAGTAAAGCCTTATGAGAAAGTGGCTTCGAATAAATTGCTATGTCACTCGAGTACCCATAATTAGACTGGATTAGCTCCTCATGATTATGTTAAGTTGTCATACCTGGGCAACCAAAGGTATGGAAGATATAAAGGAAGGCATAGGTATGGTGCAGTATACCGAATGTGTTGGAAAAGAATCATACGTATTGGAAAATTGGAAATAAGGGCGTAAGGTAGAATACAACAGATAGTGACATGGGTACACCCTAAAAAAGGGAAGTGGCTTCAAGTGAGATCCCATACTAGCACGAGTTAATAAGATCTAAAGGCCAGCAATAAACGAATAGAAGCCATGATACCGGAGACAGTGCAGAGAATTAATAGTAAGGGCTTGAATAGTATGACATCAAAGAATAGGTGCATACAAAGGGGATGAATACAATAAGAGAATTACGATGAGAACTTAAACATACTATAAGGAATAGCCAGGCTATACTCGACTGAAGGTAAGATGTTGGTAACAAAGTTACTGACTACTAATATTGTGGTGTATAAGCAGCAAAACAAGGAAAGGATGAGAGATCTCTCCTATACTGGAATATGAGGAAACTCAAGGGTAAGTAAAGGAAGGAAGTAAGAAATGACACAGGTTTACGTACAGACTAGTATGGTGATGCTAAAGCATCTTTCGGGCTACTTTAAGCTCCTACACATGTTCGTGTAAAGGGTGCAATATGATGTGTGGTAAAGGAACTGGAAAGAAGAAATGGAAAAGAAATATCACCTATTCCCTATGCCTACAGGTAATCTACCTTCTTAAATAGACCATATGACTTAATACAAGGCCTATGAATGGCAGCCAGTACAGGAGAATCCTGAAGCACTCGTAAGACCTTATGAGGCTAGTTAACATTCGGGAAAGAATGTTCTAAAGGGGGGAAGGATGTTACACCCCGTACTTTGGTACCTTAGAATGCTTCTTAAGCTTCTCAAGTTTCTGGAAAGGCTCTTAAGTTTCTTAAAAGTCGTTATGTGAGTCGGATAGTTAATAATGCTATCAAATAACTCCAAGTAAAGGAGAACAAAATGCTTCATAATAAGGAAGATTGGAAATAGGGTTATAAAAATTCAAAAGTAGTTGGAGGCCGAGAAATGAGTCGTAGGACTCGATTTACCTACGTAAGCTACCAACTTAGACGTCTTACATACTTGAGTTGCTTAAGGACATACCAAGCTTACATAGCATGGATTACATAGGCTCCTAAAATAAGACGAGATTACGAACCCACGAGGAAGGGGAAAAGACGACACGTGGAAGCCAATGGAGGAGCAACACGTGGCAGCACCTCAAGCAAGCAGGTGACCCACCAACTTAGGTTCAAGTAGGTGACCCACCTACTTAGGAGGTGGGGCCCACAAGGACACGTGGCAGCCTAGGGGTAAGGTATGGATTCGTGGCCCAATAGAGGCTGGACACGTGTCACCATATGGGGATGACACGTGTCACCTCCTAGGACCACATATATACATCTATAGGTGTCTTATACTTCAGTTCTGATCCATTAAGCTGCAGCAAAAAACTCAAGAACAAACCCTAGAACAAGAGAGAAAAACATGACGGCTTGGAGGAGAAAAATAGGTACGTCCCGATTTCGCTCTGTAAATTAATTAGATAAGGTATTATTATATCAAGTGGAGGTGGTTAACAACGCATCTTACCTATTTGGGGAAGCAAAAACGAGTAACAAGCAGCCACAGCATTTCAGCCGCGTCAAGGAGGTTGCGAAGTTAATTTTCAGCGTGTTTGGAAGGCCATTTGATAAGATATGGCTTGATTCTCTTCTCCCACGTTTTGTTAAGGGATTTTACATGTTATGAGGGTGTTAATAATGTAAAGTTAAGGTTTGGAGCAGCACCAAACGGACAGCAAACAGTCCACTCCGTTTCAGCACATCAAGAGATTTTCCGAGGCGGGTTTTGGCGTGTTTTGGCCAATTTCGGGAAAGGTAAGGTTTTACCTTCTAATTTGAAGTTTATGGGGTTGTTATATAGTGTGTTTTACACCTTTTATACTGCTGTAAGTATAAAAAAAGTCATGGAAATGCTCGACAATAGAAACAATCGAAATTGAAGTCGTCGTAGTTAAATTATAGTTGAAATGGGGTGTTGTACGTGTGGGTTGCTGCTGTAGGGGTGTGATGTGTTGTTTCAGAACCTAAATATGTTCTAATGTGGGTTAGGGTTCTTCTGTTTGAAGCCACATGACCCCTCATTGCATATAATTAAGGGCGTTACAAAATAAAGGCTAAGACGCCCTATTGTGATATCGTATTTTTGAATAAGTCGTTTGGAGTTTATGTTGTATATTGTTGGTGTGAATTTCTTAAACATATGCTGCAGGTTGTTGTTTTTGGTTGGTTGTAGGTCTTAGGGACCTAATCAGAAATTCAGATAGGGCACATTATAGGGGAAGTGCTGCCCAATTTTCGTCGACGCCTTAGCGAATAACAGAACTAGTCGAGGAAACGACTAAGGAAATATACTCCATTAATACTAAGGTGTAACCTAAGATGCTGGAAAGTTAAGAAGGGTTGATACTCATATTACTTCCATGTTAAATAGGTTTTGAGGATGACGACGTGGACATGATTAAAAAAAGTCCATACGAGGTATGTAAAGCTATTCCTTCTTTTGTCATGTTTTGGTATAAGTATGTAAAGCCTATCTGTTCTTTCTTTTGGGAATGTCTTAGATCTAAGTGACAAGTGATATGTGTATGAAGCTTGGAGTAAATCTATTCATGAGCTCTGAACATGATTCATGATTCATAATTCGTGTTCACTGTTGAATGTTAAGACTCTTAAAGTAGTTAAGGTTCCATTCCTCAAGTTTTCTATATGCTGAGAGCTAGTGTATGTAAGGTTATTCTTCCTCTATGATGGCATGACTGAGATGTAAGTATTGTGTATATGAAGTTTGAAGTTATTCCACTCTTAAAACTATGAGGGTGAGTTAAGACTCTAGTTCACTTCCTACTGATTAGAACTACTGTAACATGTTGAGTCATTACTTTTTCAAAGTCTTCCATGTGATAGGAAATGGTACATGTAGAGCTTGTTTTTTCCTACTTCTAGAAAGACTGGACGATTGGTACTAAAGAACATGGATTTGGAGATAGCTCCATTTATAGATTCTGGACGTAACTCATAACTTGTACCCACTTCTGAATGATAATGGCCTTGAAGTAGTTGAACTATGACCCTTGAGCCTCCTATAGACTGAATAGTGTTGGGATGTGTAAGCTCCTATACCTAGGGGCTCTTGAACATGCTTTATGATGGTATCTAAGGGATGTTTGATATGTTACAGAGTTTTGTGTGCACGTATATGCATTATTATATATATATTTGGATCGGGCCGAACGTACCTCGGCACAGTTTGCTAAGTAAGGATTGGGTCGTACTTTCCACAATAGCTTATGCATTATACGGATCGAGCCGTCGTACCTCGGCATTATTATGCATTATATGGATCGGGCCATCGTACCTAAGCATTATTATGCATAATACGGATTGGGCCATCGTACCTAGGCATTATTATGCATTATATATATGGATCGAGCCATCATACCTCAGATTATCATGTGACATATGGATCGGGCCATCGTTCCTCGGTATGTGCTTGTTATATATATGAATTGGACTGTACGTTCCATAGTGCTAATAATATGCATATTCCTATCAAGATAGATGATGTGTTTTTAACATCGAGTCCCCGAGCGGGCCGGATACGGTACGTGATAATGGTATACATGACTTTATTTTATGAGATGCAGGTACAATACCCTATTAAATGCTATACTTGGTTTCCTGCATCCCTGTTTCAGTTGTTATCTCAGTTATGTATGCTTATATACTCAGTACATGTATCGTACTGACCCCCCTTTCCTCGGAGGGCTGCTTTTCATGCCCACAGGTACAAAAGTTCATTTCAGAGATCCGCCAGCTTAGAATTTCTGCTCAGCTATGTTGGAAGTACTTCACTATTTTGAAGCCTATATTTTGAGTACTGGTCCTGCGATGTATGCATATATTTATTTATGCAGGGGTACGGTGGGGGCCCTGTCCCGCCATATGTTGTCGTTCTTATTCTTGGAGGTCTGTAGACATATGTGTGTGGGTTGTTTAGGAGATTATTTCGGTTGTGGCTATGCAATATGTTGTAAAAGCTATTATGTTGTGGCAGCCTTATCGGCTGGCTTTCCTTTTCATGATATGATGCAAATGAAAGAGGCCACACGTGTATGAATATTTTGTCACCCACTGGGTTCATGTGTTGGGTTCCTATATCTAAGAGGCTATATGAACATGAAAACATTTTAACCCATTGAGGTTTTTGTGAGCAGTATCACGTTATACATAGTCCAATTTGACTGTAGTCGACAGTTACGTAAATGGGGGTACAGGTCGGGCCCTAGTCGCGACCTACAGGGTTGGGTCATGACAGAAGTGGTATTAGAGCAGTTCGTCCTTGGAGTGTCTACAGACCGTGTCTAGTAGAGTCTTATTTATCAGTGTGTTGTACACCACATCTATAGACAAGAGGCTATAGGACAATTAGAATGTTACCTTTCTTTCATATCTACGATCGTGCGATAGAGTTGAGTCATAGGGAATGAAATTCCTCATACTAACTTGGCATTTCAGCAGAAGGACAACGTCAATATAAGGAGGTTACTGATGATATTGGAAGTTATACAGCACGCAGGTGAGCAAGGCACAAATGATAGGTGCCAGGTTAGGTATTGAATTACGGTTGACATGTAAAGTTGAAAATTGAAAAGAAAAGTAGACGAAAAGTCTAAACAGGTACAGTTCGAGTTGGACATACGAGGTAAGTCCATCAGTTTATACTATTGTTGATATTGGGCGCCCTGTGAGGCTGCGATATGACGTGATATGATACGTATATATATATCTTTATGCGTATTACCCCTGTGAGGCATTGTTGGCATTTTCTGCGTGCAGGTGTTGAGATAGTAAGGAATATAGAGGAAACTCTGCCCAAATTTTCCTTGAAATAAAAGGAAAATGATTTAGGAAAGACTGGTAGTTCTGGATAGAATGATATATTAAGGATAAGACTAACCAAGAAGGGTAAGTAACCCACAGTAAGAATCGTGAAAAAGGTTAAGAAGTGCTATACTATGGGGTAGAATGCGAACAGGATATGATGTGAATATAATGAGGATAGATATGAAAATAAGTAAAGCCTTGTGAAAAAGTGGCTTCGAATAAATTGCTATGTCACTCGAGTACCCATAATTAGACTGGATTAGCACCTCATGATTGTGTTAAGTTGTCGTACCTGGGCAACCAAAGGTATGGAAGATATAAAGGAAGGCATAGGTATGGTGCAGTATACCGAATGTGTTAGAAAAGAATCATACGTATTGGAAAATTAGAAATAAGGGTGTAAGGTAGAATACAACAGATAGTGACATGGGTACACCCTAAAGGGGGGAAGTGGCTTCAAGTGAGATCCCATACTAGCATGAGTTAATAATATCTAAAGGCCAGCAATAAATGAATAGAAGCCATGATACCGGAGACAGTGCGAAGAATTAATAGTAAGGACTTGAATAGTATGAAATCAAAGAATAGGTGCATACAAAGGGGATGAATACAACAAGAGAATTACAATGAGAACTTAAACATACTGTAAGGAATAGCCAGGCTATACTCGACTGAAGGTAAGATGTTGGTAACAAAGTTACTGACTACTAATATTGTGGTGTACAAGCAGCAAAACAAGGAAAGGATGAGAGATCTCTCCTATACTGGAATATGAGGAAACTCAAGGGTAAGTAAAGGAAGGAAGTAAGAAATGACACAGGTTTACGTACAGACTAGTATGGTGATGCTAAAGCATCTTTCGGGCTACTTTAAGCTCCTACACATGTTCGTGTAAAGGGTGCAATATGATGTGTGGTAAAGGAACTGGAAAGAAGAAATGGAAAAGAAATATCACCTATTCCCTATGCCTACAGGTAATCTACCTTCTTAAATAGACCATATGACTTAATACAAGGCCTATGAATGGCAGCCAGTACAGGAGAATCCTGAAGCACTCGTAAGACCTTATGAGGCTAGTTAACATTCGGGAAAGAATGTTCTAAAGGGGGGAAGGATGTTACACCCCGTACTTTGGTACCTTAGAATGCTTCTTAAGCTTCTCAAGTTTCTGGAAAGGCTCTTAAGTTTCTTAAAAGTCGTTATGTGAGTCGGATAGTTAATAATGCTATCAAATAACTCCAAGTAAAGGAGAACAAAATGCTTCATAATAAGGAAGATTGGAAATAGGGTTATAAAAATTCAAAAGTAGTTGGAGGCCGAGAAATGAGTCGTAGGACTCGATTTACCTACGTAAGCTACCAACTTAGACGTCTTACATACTTGAGTTGCTTAAGGACATACCAAGCTTACATAGCATGGATTACATAGGCTCCTAAAATAAGACGAGATTACGAACCCACGAGGAAGGGGAAAAGACGACACGTGGAAGCCAATGGAGGAGCAACACGTGGCAGCACCTCAAGCAAGCAGGTGACCCACCAACTTAGGTTCAAGTAGGTGACCCACCTACTTAGGAGGTGGGGCCCACAAGGACACGTGGCAGCCTAGGGGTAAGGTATGGATTCGTGGCCCAATAGAGGCTGGACACGTGTCACCATATGGGGATGACACGTGTCACCTCCTAGGACCACATATATACATCTATAGGTGTCTTATACTTCAGTTCTGATCCATTAAGCTGCAGCAAAAACTCAAGAACAAACCCTAGAACAAGAGAGAAAAACATGACGGCTTGGAGGAGAAAAATAGGTACGTCCCGATTTTGCTCTGTAAATTAATTAAATAAGGTATTATTATATCAAGTGGAGGTGGTTCACAACGTATCTTACCTATTTGGGGAAGCAAAAACAAGTAACAAGCAGCCACAGTATTTCAGCCGCGTCAAGGAGGTTTCGAAGTTAATTTTCAGCGTGTTTGGTAGGCCATTTGATAAGATATGGCTTGATTCTCTTCTCCCACGTTTTGTTAAGGGTTTTTACATGTTATGAGGGTGTTAATAATGTAAATTTAAGGTTTGTAGCAGCACCAAACGGACAGCAAACAGTCCACTCCGTTTCAGCACATCAAGAGATTTTCCGAGGCGGGTTTTGGCGTGTTTTGGCAAATTTCGGGAAAGGTAAGGTTTTACCTTCTAATTTGAAGTTTATGGGGTTGTTATATAGTGTGTTTTACACCTTTTATACTGCTGTAAGTATAAAAAAAGTCGTGGAAATGCTCGACGATAGAAACAATCAAAATTGAAGTCGTCGTAGTTAAATTATAGTCGAAATGGGGTGTTGTACGTGTGGGGTGCTGCTGCAGGGGTGTGATGTGTTGTTGCAGGGCCTAAATAAGTTCTAATGTGGGTTAGGGTTCTGCTGTTTGAAGCCACATGACCCCTCATTGCATATAATTAAGGGCGTTACAAAATAAAGGCTAAGACGCCCTATTGTGATGTCGTATTTTTGAATAAGTCATTTGGAGTTTATGTTGTATATTGTTGGTGTGAATTGCTTAAACATATGATGCAGGTTGTTGTTGTTGGTTGTCTGTAGGTCTTACGGACCTAATCAGAAATTCGGATAGGGCACATTATAGGGGAGGTGCTGCCCAATTTTCGTCGACGCCTTAGCGAATAACAGAACTAGTCGAGGAAACGACTAAGGAAATATACTCCATTTATACTAAGGTGTAACCTAAGATGCTGGAAAGTTAAGAAGGGTTGATACTCATATTACTTCCATGTTAAATAGGTTTGGAGGACGACGACGTGGACATGATTTAGAAAAGTCCATACGAGGTATGTAAAGCTATTCCTTCTTTTGGCATGCTTTGGTATAAGTATATAAAGCCTATCTGTTCTTTATTTTGGGCATGTCTTACATCTAAGTGACAAGTGATATGTGTATGAAACTTGGAGTAAATCTATTCATGAGCTCTGAACATGATTCATGATTCGTAATTCGTGTTCACTGTTGAATGTTAAGACTCTTAAAGTAGTTAAGCTTCCATTCCTCAAGTTTTCTATATGCTGAGAGCTATTGTATGTAAGGTTATTGTTCCTCTCTGATGGCATGACTGAGACGTAAGTATTGTGTATATGAAGTTTGAAGTTATTCCACTCTTAAAACTTTGAGGGTGAGTTAAGACTCTTGTTCACTTCCTACTGATTAGAACTCCTGTAACAAGTTGAGTCATTACTTTTTCAAAGTCTTCCATGTGATAGAAAATGGTACATGTAGAGCTTATCTTTTCCTACTTCTAGAAAGACTGGACGATAGGTACTATAGAACATGGATTTGGAGATAGCTCCATTTATAGATTCTGGACGTAACTCATAACTTTTACCCACTTCTAAATGATAATGGCCTTGAAGTAGTTGAACTACAACCCTTGAGCCTCCTATAGGATAAATAGCATTGGGATGTGTAAGCTCCTATACCTAGGGGCTCTTGAACATGCTTTATGATGGTATCTAAGGGATGTTTGATATGTTACAGAGTTTTGTGTGCACGTATATGCATTATTATATATATATGGATTGGGCAGAACGTACCTCGGCACAGTTTGCTAAGTAAGGATCGTGTCATACGTTCCACGACAGCTTCTGTATTATACGGATCGGGCCATCATACCTCGGCATTATTATGCATTATACGGATCGGGCCGTCGTACCTCGGAATTATTATGCATTATACGGATCGGGCCGTTGTACCTCGGCATTATTATGCATTATACGGATTGGGTCGTCGTATCTCGGCATTATTATGCATTATATATATGGATCGGGCCATCGTACCTCGGCATTATCATGTGACATATGGATCAGGCCGTCGTTCCTCGGTATGTTCTTGTTATATATATGGATTGGGCTATACGTTCCATAGTGCTAATAATATGCATATGCCTATTATGATAGATGATGTGTTTGTAACACCGAGTCCCCGAGTGGGCCGGATACGGTACGTGATAATGGTATACATGACTTTATTTTATGAGATGCAGGTACAGTACCCTATTAAATGCTATACTTGGTTTCCTGCATCCCTGTTTCAGTTGTTATCTCAATAATGTATGCTTATATACTCAGTACATGTATCGTACTAACCTTCCTTTCCTCGGGGGGCTACGTTTCATGCCCGCAGGTACAAAAGTTCATTTCGGAGATCCGCCAGCTTAGGATTTCCGCTCAGCTATGTTGGAAGTGCTTCACTATTTCGGAGCCTAGCTTTTGAGTACTGGTCCTGCGATGTATATATTTGTTTATGCAGGGGTACGGCGGGGGCCCTGTCCCGCCATATGTTGTCGTTCTTATTCTTAGAGGTCTGTAGACATATGTGTGTGGGTTGTTTAGGAGTTTATTTAGGTTGTGCCTATGCGATATGTTGTAAAAGCTATTATGTTGTGGCAGCCTTATCGGCTGGCTTTCCTTTTCATGACATGAGTCAAATGAAAGAGGCCACACATGTATGAATATTTTATCACCCACTGGGTTCATGTGTTGGGTTCTTATATCTAGAAGGCTATATGAACATGAAAAAGTTTTAACCCATTGAGGTTTTTATGAGCAGTATCACGTTATACATAGTCCAATTTGACTGTAGTCGACAGTTATGTAAACGGGGGTATAGGTCGGGCCCCAGTCGCGGCCTACAGGATTGGGTCGTGACAGGTAGGAAGCTTATGAAAAAAGTTCCCATGAGGTGAAAGATCATCTCACTACTGCTCCTATTTTGACTCTACGAGAAGGGTCTGATGGTTTTATAGTGTATTGTGATGCTTCAAGGGTTTGTCTTGGTTGTGTTTTAATGCAACATGTTAAAACCCAACCCATGATCTTAAACTAGCGGTGATTGTGGTTTCTCTAAAGATTTGGAGACTTTACCTTTATGGTGTCCGTGTGGCTGTGTTCACCGACCATATGAGTTTACAATACGTGTTTAAGTAAAAAAACTTGAACCTTCGACAAAAGTGATGGATAAAATTATTGAAGGACTACCACATGCATGTATTGTACCATCTGGGCAAAGCTAATGTGGTTGCCGACACACTTATTAGGTTGTCCATTAGTAGTGTTGCACATGTTGAAGAATGTAAGAAAAAATTGATCAAAGATGTCCATAGATTGGCATATTTAGGGGTGCCTTTGGTTGATTATAGTGATTAAGGTGTTCTTATTCATAATGTTTCAGAATCGTCTCTTGTAGCGGATGTAACAGTGACGCAAGATCATAATATAGTGTTAGTTGAGTTGAAGAAGTTAGCTATGAAAAATCCATTGAGGCTTTCTATCACGATCCAACCCCGTAGGCCATGACTAGAGTCCGACCTGGACCCCCGTATATGTAACCATCAAATATAGCCAAATCGAACTATGCATACTGTGATGCTATACCCAAAAACCCTAATGGGTCAAAACTTTTTCATATATATGTAGCCTTTTTCATTCATACCATATCATGAAAGGCCACACGAGCCGACAAGGCTACCATAACATAAAAACATTTACAACGCATTCCATAGGTGCAATTGAAACAAACTTACAAACAACCCACATACACTTGTCTATAGACCTCTAAGATTATTAATTGTATCATATGGCGGGACAGGACCCCCACCGTATCACTGAATAAACAAATATATACATCAAATGACCAACATTAAAAGTTAGGCTCCTAAAAAGTGGAGCACTTCAAACATAGTTGAGTGGACATCCTACGCCGGTGGATCCCCCAAAAAGAACATTTGTACCTACAGGCATGAAACGCAGCCCCCCGGAGAATGGGGGTCAGTACGATATATGTACTGGGTATGTAAAACATGGACTGTAATAACTAAAGTCATTACCAGAACAGAAGGTGCAAAAATGAGCAAAATATCCAGAATACCAAAATACTTTTCATAACCACAGATAATGTATGTAGAAAACATATGCCATATCCATCCCCATTATGGGACTCGGTGAACAAATCATGGTCGCCGCACCGTCACTGGAACCACAACACATCATAATTCCAGAGTAGAGAATATCTCCGTAAACAAATCATATCATATCAAATGGTCATATCAGATTGTATCATATCATATGTGTACATGGCACATCATAACTCCACAAATCCCATGTATAGGTCATACCTTCCCCTTCACGTCGGGGCACGGCGAACAATGCAGAGAAGTACGCGTAATAACAAATCTTGGCCTGGGCTCAATGAAGGAAGAATTCAGGCATCCACGAGTGGAGTAGTGAGAAACTATATGCAATTTAAATCATATTTGAGACTCGATGGAATAATCAATATGAGCTATCATTCAAAATCAAGACAAGAGTCATATCAAGTACCTTCTGAAAGTTACTATGGGTTATATCAAAATAGAACTTTTGGGAATCATATACACATATCAAGGCATAACAAATATCTTTTGAAAAATCAAGAAGTTGGCCATCTTAGCGGCTCTATGAATAGGAACTTACTTGGAATCATATAAAAGTCATATACTTGCTTCATAAAAATCATGTCAACAAGGAAGCTTAGCTTTTCATATTTGTGCCCAAAATATGCCAAGAGATAGAATAAACTTAATACACTTATGCCGAAGATATGCCAAACGAAAGTCTCAGCCTTACATACTTATGCCAAAAACATGCCAAAAGAAGGAAACGTTAGCTTTACATAACTCTTACGGATTACTCTTAAGACGTTTACCTCATCGTCTCTTGAACCTATTTAATATGAAAGTAATTCTAAGGTTAGTGACCTTCAACTTCCCAGATTGTAATTCTACCACCACTTACCTATAGGAACCAATCCCTTATCCATTTTCTTACACTAGTTCATTACTAGTTCCTTAGTTAGTTAAGGAGTTAATGGAAATTGGGCAGCACCTCCCCTATAACATGCCCTATCCGAACTTCCAATTTAACCTCCAAATCTTAGAATCCAAAAAACAACAACTATCAGCAGCATATATACAAGTAAACCACTTCAACATTACACAACACAAACTCCAAACAACTCGATTAAAACTACGATACCAAAATAGGGTTTTTAATCTCTATTTCGTAAAACCTTTAATCATACGTAATGGGGGGTCATGTGGATTCAACCAGCACCTACACATATTTTTGAAAACTTTACATACCTGCAACACATAATAAAACCACCTGCAATTTGAGCACAACAACCATAACACACTACTCCACTTCTGTTTAACTATAACGACCTTAGTTTTGTTTGTTTCTAACGTCAAGCATCCTTGTGCAATTTTTGTACTTCCAGCCACATATACGACATTTAATACACACCATAACCACACCATAAACTCCAAATTGAAAGAAAAACCCTTACCTTACCCGAAATTGGCTAAAGGTTGCAAAATTTTGCCTCAAAAGTTCTTCTAGCATGGCTGAAATATCGTGTCTGTTTGTTGTCCGCTTGGTGTTGATCCAAAGCTTAAATTTACATTATTAACACCCTAATAACATGTAAAAACCCTTACCAAAACATGGGAGAAGAGAACCAAGCCATACCTTGCTAAAACTTATTAAAACGTATCTCGGAAGTTCTCTTAACATGCGGACTGTTTGTATCTCTTCCTTGCTGCCCCAAAATAAAATTTTATGTTTTTAAAAACTGCTATATTACTGTAGAATACCTTAAATAATTAATTTACGGAGCGAGAATCGGGGCCTTACCTTTAATTGGAGGGAACTCATAACTAGTCTCTCTAGCTCCTCTAGTTTTCTCTCAAAATTTGGCTAAGGAATAGATGCTGAAATGAGAGATTAATCATCATAACACACATATATACCCTTTCTTAGGAGGTGACATATGGCATCCCTATAAGTGTGACACGTGGAAGCCCCCTAGGGTGACACCTCACGCCATGCAGCCTCCCATATATTGCCATGTGGCAGTGGGGTCCACATCAAGTAGGTACATCACCTACTTGGTCCAAGTACGTACTACGTCCCCTTATTTCTCTTCCGTGGGTTTGTAATTTCGTCTCACTTTAAGAGCCTATGTGTCACGACCCAACCCCGTAGGCCGCGACTGGGGTCCAACCTGGACTCCCGTATACCCACCTATTAGTTGTAGTCAAATTGAACCATGAACAAGGTGATACTACTCACACAAAACCCCAATGAGTTAAAACTTTTTCGCGTACGTATGGCCTCCTTCACTCGTCTCACAACACATAAGGGCATGCAAGCCGATAAGGCTGCTATAACAAAAAAACATTCACAACATGTCGTATAGGCACAATTGAAATGAACTCACAAACAACCCACATCCATATGTCTACAAACTTCTAGGAATAGTAACAACAATATATGGCGGGACAGGTCCCCCGCTGTACCTCTGAATGTACAAATATATACATTAAGTGACCAGTATCAAAAATTAGGCTCCAGAATAGTGAAGCACTTTCGACATAGATGAGAGGAACTCCTAAGCTGACGGATCTCCAGAATGAACATCTGTACTTGCGGGCATGAAATGCAGCTCCCAAAAAAAAGAGGGGTCAGTACGATATATGTACTGAGTATGTAAATCATAACACATCATAACTGAGGCCATAACTGAAATAGGGATGCAGGGGACAAGTATGACAACTTAACGAATTACTGTACCTACACCTTAGGACCCGTAAATCATACACATCATCATATGTTATGCCCGGCCCTCTAGTGAACTCAGTGTCATAAGCATTTTCTCATATTCATATGTCATCGTATCATCCTGTATTTTATTTTATCATATCATCGTATACGGTATCATATCATCGTATATGGTATAATCTTATCATATATGTCATCATATTACATCCGGTTCACTACGGGGCTCGGGGTCACAAATGTATCACTCTAATCTCATATGCATACCTATATAAAGTATTCTGCCCCTTTAGTGAGGGACTCAGTGAATGGAGTGGTGTACGTCTATAGCGTACCATCATAATATACATACCGTACCCAGCCCTCTAAAGAGGGACTCGGTGTTCCTTATTTATTTCGCCACATATACTATCATATTACAGCCGGCTCGGGACACGATGAATAATCAAATTGTCATAACATATAACATATATCACACCTCACGTACGTCATCGTCTCCTCATGCGTGGAACTATACACATCCATCCCGGGATGCAGTAAAAGAAGTAGTAAAGCTACGCTCGACATAATATTCGGCCTATCATGGGACGCGAAGAAAGAAAGGTTACAGCATGCACAAGTAGAGTAATGAGAAACTATATGCAACTAAGTCACCCTCTGAGACTCAATGAAACACTCAAGTGAACCGTCACCTGAAGACCAGAAAGGTACTCACCCGAAGTGCCCTTTAGATATCATTAAGGGTTACATCAATTGGGGCATCAGGAATCACAGACATGCATCAAGACAATGCTACATAGCTTATACAATCAGAAACATGGTTTATGCAATCAGAGACACAATTATGCAATCAGAGACACAGTTATGCAATCAGAGACATTGATCATTTCAGAGCCTTCAAGAAAAGGAGCTTGTATCTCCACTTACTATTCACTATATAGCAGGTTCGAGAATAATAGTTTGACTACTTTCAGGCTTTTAATGGTCAGAAGTGACTACAAGTCACAAATTATACTCAGAGCTCATAATTGGAATTTTCTCCAAATCTATATCATATATCATTTCACTTAAAATTAAACCATTCCAAAGTAAAGAAGAGATAGGCTTTACATGTACTAGTTTTCATCACATAGAAGACTTAAAGGCAATGACTCAGTTATTGCAGGAGTTCTAATATCAAGAAGTAAATGAGAGTCTCAACTCATACTCAGGACTTTACGAATGGATTGAATCCCAAATGTCATATAAATATCATTTATAGCTTACATCTAAGACATGCCAAAAGAAAAGAAGAATAGCTCTACATACTTATTCCAAAAATGCGCCAAAAGAAAGCTTCACATACCTTGTCTGAATTATTCCTTATCCTGCTTGCCTCGCCGTCCTTTGAACCTATTCAACATGAAAGTAATATGAATATCAATCCCTTTTACTTTCCAGCACCCTAGGTTATACCTTAGTATTAATGGAATCTATTTCCTTAGTCGTTTTCCAGACTAGTTCTGTTATTCGCTAAGGCATTGACGAAAATTGGGCACCACCTCCCCTATAATGTGCCCTATCCAAATTTCCAATTAGGTCCGTAAGATTTGAAGCCCATAAACAACAACAACCTGCAGCAATTCACACCAACAATATACAACATAAACTCCAAACGACTTATTCAAAAATACGATATCATAATAGGGCATCTAGCCTTTATTTTATAACGCCTTTCATTATACGCAATAAGGGGTCGTGTGGATGCAACCAGCAGTATCCACATCCCTTTTAGAATGCATTTAGGACCTGCAACAATACATTACAACCCCTGCAGCAACAACTCACTTAAAACTATCAAAACGTGAATTCTGGACAGCTTACTATTTTACCTTGTCGCTTCGTTTTGAAGGGGTAATGGAGGGAAATAGGATTTACGTCCTTCATGAAAGTTATATATATGTGTCTTAGGGTCGCATACAATTTCAATCACCCCTACATAAATTCTGTACAAAACGATATGCCCAAAACACCAACAGCAGTCCGTGTAAGATTTCCAAAACCAAAATCTGGGCAGTACCTCCTCTACACTTCATCACCCTTTTTCGAGAATCTAAAAGCAAAAATGGATTTGAAAGTCTACATGCAAGTTATAGACCTATGAAATACCTTTCCAAAACATATTCAATCACCCGAAACAAAGCTATACACAAGAAGTTATACCAATATTACTAACCAACTGTCCCCTCCACAAATGGGTTTGTTAACTAGTTTTTAACATTTTCCCTCTTTGTTCTTTAAACTTTCTCTCAAGTTCCAAGCTGAAGAATTAATTCTGTAGACATCATAAGATACATATATACACCTCCACGGGGTTGAAAAACATTATAGATAATTAATTCACGGAGGAAATTTGAAGAACTTACCTTAACTTTTCCAAAGCGTGGCTGCCTTTCTCCTTTTCCTTCTTCACATTTTTCCTTCTAAGTTCTTGGATGATTTTGGATAAATGAATTGCTTTAAGAGTCATAAAACATAAATACATGGTCTGCTTTGGAGGTGACACGTGTCACCCTAGGGTGATACATGTCAAGCCATGATTAGCCACCGTATCATGCTGCCAACTAGGGGCTGCCATGCGGCAGTGGGGTCCACCCCCCCCCCCAAGCAGCTGCATCACCTACTTGACCCTAAGTAGGTGCATCACCTGCTTGCTTGAGGTGCTGTCATGTGTCGCTCCCCCATTGGTTGCCACGTGTCGTCTTTTCCCCTTCCTTGTGGGTTCGTAATCTCGTCTTATTTTAGGATCCTATGTAATCCATGCTACGTAAGCTTGGTATGTCCTTAAGCAACTAAAGTGTATACAACTTCTTAATTAGTAGCTTACATAGGTAAATCGAGTCCTACGACTCATTACTTGGCCTCCAAATCCTTCCGGATTCTTATGACTCTATTTCCAACCTTCTCTACTATAGGGTATCACATTCTCCTTTTCTTGGAGTCATTTGATAGTGTCATATCTTATCCGGCACACATGATAATGTCTAAAGAACTTTAGACATTCCGAGCTTGAGAGTGTTTGGTGTAATAATATGTATCCCTTGCTAGTTAAGCTCGACGTACTCTCAAGTAGCTTAGTTATGTAAGACGTCCAAGTTAGTGGCGTACGTGAGTAAGTCGAGTCCTATGTCCCATTATTTAGCCTCTAATTCCTTCTAAATTCTTATAACCCTATTTCCAATCTCTCCTATTATTAGGGTATCTCATTCTCCCCTTCTTAGAGTTGTTTGATGGAGTTATAGATTATCTGACTCACATGATGACTTCTAAGAAACTTAAGAGCCTTCCCAGAAATTTAAGAAGCTTAAGAAGCATTCCAAGGTACCAAAGTACGGGGTGTAACATCCTTCCCCCCTTTATAACATTCGTCCTCGAATGTGAACCAAAACCTTCCTACAGATCTTATATCAACTATATGGAGAGTTCCTCTATCCCATTTCCATAACATATACTTTCATCGAGCAATCAATATCAAAGTTCCAAAGGTTAGGATTACTTGTAGACATAGGAAATAGGTACGGATACTTGTGTTTCATTTCCTCTTTCAATTTCCAGGGGGTCACCCATCCTAGAACTACTCTCGCCCAAGCACACTTAACTTTGGAGTTTTGATGGAATCTGGTGCATTAGTGTTAGTATGATTGCATCCATCTCTTATGGGATCTCGTTTGAAGTTTAAGCGTTCTCATTTACATATGATAGCGTCAGTTGATTTTCTCTTACGCTTGTACTTCTCTTGTCCACTTCTCCCCTTTAGGGTGTATCCATGCATTGTCTATTTATTTATAACTTCCCAAATGCATATGGGTCTTTTCCAACCTATTTAGTATACTGTGCTATTTCCATATCTTCCTTTACATCACCTATACTTTAGGTTACCCATGTACGAAACCTTAATACAATCATGAGGTACTTAGAATCCTCAATATACAGTACCAAATTCAGTCTTGAACACTAGTACTCAAGTAGTATCCTTAATGTAGCAGTGCATTTAAATCCACATTCCATTCATCCCAATCAGTAATTAGCTCATCACCGTTTATCCCGGTGTATCAACTCAGTCGGTGCATTAATATGTCGTTCTATCCAGATCTAGGTGTCATTTCTAAATCATCTTCTAAGGATCACAAGTCTTTTCCAACTTCATTTTACCATACCAGTATCGACCATTCAAGATATATTACAATCCTATATCTCATTCTCCTTTTATTTCTAGGAAATTTTGGGCAGAGTTTCCTCTGTATTTATTACTATCTCAATACCTGCATGCAGAAAATGCCAATAATGCCTCACAGGGCCAACATATATATTCATATCGTATCATACCGTAGCCACACAGGGCGCTCAATATCAACAACATTAAAAATGATGGACTTACCTCATATGCCTAACTCAAACTCCACCTGTTACCCTGCCCTGTCTACTTTTCCTTTCTATTTTTAACTTTACATGTCAATCGTACTTCAATACCTCACCTGATATATATCTTTCTTGTCTTTGCTTACCTGCGTCCTTTGTAACTTCCAATATCGTCAGTCACCTTTTTCTATTGATATTATTCTTCTGCTGAAACCATAGGTTAGTATGAGGAATTTTATTCCCTATGACTCAGCTCTATTGCACGATCTTAGATATGAAAGAAAGGTAATATCTTAAATGTCCTGTAGCCTCTTGTTTATAGATGTGGTGCACAACACACTGATAAATAAGACTCTACTAGACACGGTCTGTAGACACTCCAGGGACGAACTGCTCTGATACCACTTCTATCACGACCCAACCCCATAGGCCGTGACTCTGGTCTGACCTGGACCCCTATATACATAACCGTCAAATATAGCCAAATCAAACTATGCGTAATGTGATGCTATACCAAAAAACCTCAATGGGTCAAAACTTTTTCATGTACATATAGCCTCTTTCATTCATACCATATCATGGAAGGGCACACAAGCCGACAAAGCTACCATAACATAAAAACATTTACAATGCGTCGCATAGGTGCAATTGAAACAAACTTACAAACAACTCACATACACCTATCTACAGACCTCTAAGAGTATTAATTGTACCATAGGGCAGGACAGGGCCCCCGCCGTACCCTTGAATAAACAAATATATACATCAAATAACCAATGTTAAAAGTTAGGCTCTGGAACAGTGGAGCACTTCCAACATAGCTGAGTGGACATCCTACGCTAGTGGATCACCGACAATGAATATTTGTACCTGCAGGCATGAAATGCAGCCCCTCATAGAATGAGAGGTCAGTACGATATATGTACTGAGTATGTAAAGCATGGACTGTAATAACTAAACTCATTACCAGAACAGAAGGTGCAAAAATGAGCAAAATATCCAGATTACCAAAATGCTTTTCAAAACCACAGATAATGTATGAAGAAAACATATGACATATCCAGCCCCATTAAGGGACTCGGTGAATAAATCCTGGTCGCCGCCCCATCACTAGCGCCACAGCACATCATAACTCCAGAGTAGGGAATATCTCCGTAACAAATCATATCATATCAGATGGTCATATTAGATCATATCATATCATATGTATACATGGCACATCATAACTCCACAAATCCCATGCACAGGTCGTACCTGCCCCCTCACGTTGGGGTATGGCGAATAATGCAGAGAAGTACGTGTGATAACAAATCCTGGCCTGAGCTTAGTAAAGGAAGCATTGAGGCATCTATGAGTGGAGTAGTGAGAAACTATATGCAATTTAAATCATATTTGAGGCTCGATGGAATAATCAAAATGAGCTATCATTCAAAATCAAGACAAGAGTCATATCAGGTACCTTTTGAAAGTTACTATTGGTTATATCAAAATAGAACTTTTGGGAATCATATACACATATCAAGGAATAACAAATATATTTTGGAAAATCAAGAAGTTGGCCATCCTAGCGGCTCTACGAATAGGAACTTCCTTGGAATCATATAAAAGTGATATACTTGCTTCATAAAAACCATGTCAACAAGGAAGCTTAGCTTTACATATTTGGGAACAAAACATGCCAAGAGATAGAATAAACTTAATACACTTATGACGAAGACATGCCAAAAGAAAGTCTAAGCCTTACATACTTATTGCCAAAAACATGCCAAAAAAAAACGTTAGCTTTACATAACTCTTATGGATTACTCTTAATATGTTCGCCTCGTCGTCTCTTGAACCTATTTAACATGAAATTAATTCTAAGGTTAGTGATATTTGACTTCCCAACTTGTAATTCTACCACCACTTACCTATAGGAACCAATCCCTTATCCATTTCCTTAGACTAGTTCATTACTAGTTCCAACCAACAACAACAATCATCAGCATATATACAAGTAAACCACTTCAACATTACACAACACAAACTCCAAACAACTTGATTAAAACTACGATACCAAAAATAAGGTTTCAAATCTCTATTTCATAAAACCTTTAACCATACGTAATAGGGTGTCATGTGGATGCAACCAGAAGCTCCTACACACATTTTAGAACACTTTCCATCCCTGCAACACACAATCAAACCACCTGCAATCACAACACAACAACCACAACACACTACTCGACTTTGGTTTAACTATAACGACCTTAGTTTCGTTTGTTTCTAACGTCAAGTGTCCTTGTGAAATTTTTGTACTTCCATCCACATATACGAAGTGTAATACACCCCATAAAAACACCATAAACTCTAAATTAAAAGAAAAACCCTTATCTTACCCGAAATTGGGCAAAGCTTGCCAAAATTTGCCTCAGAAGTTCTTCTAGCGCTGCTGAAATGTTGTGGCTGTTGTTTTCCGCTTGGTGCTGCTACAAACCTTAAATTTACTTTATTAACACCCTCATAACATGTAAAAACCCTTACCAAAACGTTGTAGAAGAGAACCAAGCCATACCTTGCTAAAACTTACTAAAACTTGTCTCGGAAGCTCTCTTAATATGCTGAAATTTTGTGGACTGTTTGTATCTCTTCCTTGCTGCCCCAAAATGAAATTTTATGTTTTGAAACACCGCTATATTACCATAATATACCTTAAATAATTAATTTACAGAGCGATAATCGGGGCCTTACCTTGAATTGGAGGGAACCCGTAGTTAGTCTCTCTAGCTCCTCTAGTTTTCTCTCAAAATTTGGCTAAGGTATAGTTGCTGAAATGAGAGATTAATCATCCTAACACACATATATACCCTTTCTTAAGAGGTGACATATGGAAGCCCCCTAGGGGTACCATCTCACGCCATGCATCCCCCTAGGGTGCCACCTCACACCATGCAGCCTCCCGTATACTGCCACGGGGCAGTGGGATCTACCTTAAGTAGGTGTGTCACCTACTTGGTCCAAGTACGTGCATCACCTACTTAGTCCTAGTAGGTGCATCACCTACTTGTTTCAATTAGGTGCTACGTCCCCTTATTTCTCTTCCATGGGTTTGTAATCTCGTCTCACTTTAAGAGCCTATGTATCCCTTACTACTTAAGCTCGACGTACTCTCAAGTAGCTTAGTTATGTAAGATGTCCATATCGGTGGTGTACGTGAGTAAGTCGAGTCCTATGTCCCATTACTTGGCCTCCAACTCCTTCTAGATTCTTATAACCCTATTTCCAATCTTTCCTATTATTGGAGTATCTCATTCTCCCATCCTTAGAGTTGTTTGATGGTGTTATAGATTATCCGACTCACATGATGACTTCTAAGAAACTTAAGAGCCTTACCAGAAATTTAAGAAGCTTAAGAAGCGTTCCAAGGTACCAAAGTATGGGGTGTAACACTTTCTTCCAAGGTGGAAATGGTGTGCTTCGTTTTAAAGGTCGTTTCTGTGTACCTAATTATAATACCCAAAAAATATGGAAAGTCCTAAACCAAAGATCAAATGAGGAAATCTTAGAAAGTTGGAGAAATTGGAACCAGGGGTTGACCATGGAAGCCATCACGGGCTATGGTGAGAACCACAAACCATGGTAAGCAACCGTGGTAGAGATTCATAGCTTCAGACTTATAGGGAGAAAATCAAACAAAGTACCACGGACAATGGTGAGCACCACTGATGGTGAAGAACACCATGGTGACCCCTCCCCAAAACCCTCACGAAATATCCCAAGGTAAGGGCCACCGACGACCACCATGGATCGTGGAGCTTTTCATGAACCGTGAAGATGGTCTATTCAGGGGTCAATTCATTCTGTATTATTGGATTTAAGGTTAATTATATTGTGTGGCAATATATTTGGAGATGTTTTAAGGTCAGAAGAATCCTTATGCACAAAGTTAAGTTGAAAGCTTCCTTATCGATTGGTTTTAATTGAAGATTCTACATAGGTCAACTTTAAGAGATCATATCTCCTTGAATATATATATATATATATATATATATATATATATATCCTCAGGTATACTATGACCTACCAAATTAAAATCTATAAATCCTCTTTCCAATGCCACCAAATTTGCCTTATTTGATGTTCGGAGTAAAAGTGTCACGACCCAACTTCGTAGGTCGTGAATGGTGCCCGAGTTGGGCACCCATACATATCCTTAGCCCCACTTAGAGTGTTAACAGAATAAACAAAAGTAGGAGTCAAAAAAGGGTCGCTAGAGAGCATATAAGAATAGATATAGCACAAGAGGGCCGTTAAGGCCATCACAGAACACAAAGCCCAAAACATATATACATAACCCACATCACAAGTCTACAGACCTCTACAGAATGATATCCTAGTCATATGACGGAATAGGGCCCTGTCGTACCCTTAACCAACATGTACAAATGTACAACAAAAAAGTTAGTAGCAAAATAAGGCTACGAACAAAGGAGCACTACTGGATGTCCTAGGTGAGCGGATCAACAAATCGAGCATCTGTACCTGTGGGCATGAAACACAACCCCCCCGAAGAAAGGGGGTCAGTATAGAAAATGTACCGACTATGTAAAGCATGGACTGTAATAAGTAAAGTCATTACTAGAGCAGAATGTGCAAAAATGAGCAAAGTATCCAGAAATATCAAAATGCTTATCATAATCATAGATAAGGTATGCAGAAAAATATATGCCATATCCGGCCCTATTATGGGACTCGGTGAACCAAATCGTGGTCGCCTCCCCATCACTGACACCGCAGCACATCATAACTCTAGAGTAGGGAATATCTTCGTAACATATCATATTATATCAGATGGTCATATCATATCATATCATATCATATCATATCATATGTGTACATGGCACATCATAACTCCACAAATCTCATATACAGGTCGTACCTATTCCATCACGTCGGGGCATGGCGAACAATGCAGAGAAGTACGCATGATAACAAATCCTGACCCGGGCTCAGTGAAAGAAGCATTGAGACATCCATGAGTGGAGTAGTAGAAATTAAATGCAATATAAAATACAAAACATTTCCAGACACTCGATAGCATAACTCTGATGGCAAGTCATATAAGAGAAATTGAGTGATAATCATAGTGCATGTCCTTCAGATGTCACGATGGTCTATGTCAAAATAGTCTTTCTGAAATCGTCTCCATATTTCAAAATATATTATGGGGCTCAGTGGAATAATTAAACTAAACAGTCGTTCAATATTTAGAAGCGTAGCAAAAAGTTTCCTTTGAATTCTACCTGAAACTTTAGGTCAAATCCATTTTTGGACCACCTAAGTCAAATGGAATAACTAAAATGAGCTATCATTCAAAATCAAGACAAGAGTCATATCAAGTACTTGAAAGTCACTATGATTACATCAAAATAGAACTTCTGGAATTATATACTTGTATCAAAGCGTAATAAAATATCTTTTGAAAATTAAGAAATTGGCTATCCTAGTGGCTCTAGGAAAAGGAACTTCCTTCGAACCATATAAAATTCATATATTTGTTTCCATGCCAAAAGAAAGATTAGATTTTCATACTTATGTCAAAACATGCCAAGAGAAGGAAATGTTAACTTTACATACCTCTTACGGATTACTCTTAATACGTTCGCATCGTCGTCTCTTGAACCTATTTAACATGAAAGCAATTTTAAGGTTAGTAACCTTTGACTTCCTAGCTTATAATTCTACCACTCCTTACCTATAGGAACCAATCCCTTATCCATTTCTTTAGACTAGTTCATTACTAGTTCCTTAGTTAGTTAAGGAGTTAACGGAAATTGGAAAGCACCTACCCTATAACATGCCCTATCCAAACTTCCAATTACATCCCTAATTACCACAGCCAACCAACAACAACAACCTGTAGCACATATACAAGTAATTCACTTCAACATTACAAGATATAAACTCCAAATAACTCGTTCAAAACTACGATACCAAAATAGGGTATTTAGTCTCTATTTTGTAAAACCTTTAACCCTATGAAACAGAGGGTTGTGTGGCTTCAACCAGAAGAATATACACCCCTTTTAGAAAACTTTCAATCCCTGCAATACAAAATCAAACCACCTACAGGCACAGCACCACAACCACAACACACTACTCGACTTCGATTTAACCATAACGACCTTAGTTTAGTTTGTTTCTAATGTCATGCATCCTAGTGCAATTTCTATACTTACATCCAAATATAAAACGTGTAATACACTCTATAATCACACCATAAACTCCAAATTGAAATAAAAACCCTTAACTTACCCAAAATTGGCCAAAGCTTGTCAAAACTCGCCTCGGAAGTTCCTTAATTACGGTAGAAATGTTGTTGCTGTTTGCTATCCATTTTGTGATGATCCAAACCATAAATGTAAATTATTAAAACCTTTATATTATGTCCAAACACTTACCAAAATGTGGGAGAAGAGAACCAAGTCATACCTTGCTAAACCTTGCTAAAACTTGTCTCGGAAGTCCTCTTAACATGCTGAAAATTAATTGACTGTTTGTATCTCTTCCTTGCTTCCCCAAAATGAGATTTTACATTATTTAACACCGCTATATAACCTTAGGATATCTTAAATAATTAATTCACGGAGCGAAATCCGAAACCTTACCTTTAATTGAGCCAAATCTGTGGCTCTCTATCTCTTGTTCGTCACGTTTTTATCTCCCTCTCTCTCACATTTTCTGGTTGTAAAATGAAGTCCAAAGTAAATATTAGTCATATTTACACATGTATATACCCTTTTTGTAGAGTGAAACATGTCAAACCCTAAGGTGACACGTGTCAAGCCCTTAGGTAGCCACATCATCTCATGCAACCAATCATATGCTACCACATGGCGGGTGGGGTCCACCCCAAGCTGCTGCATCACCTACTTGACCCTAAGTAGGTGCATCACCTACTTGTCCAAGTAGGTGCATCACCTACTTACTTCGAGTAGGCGCGTCGTTTCCTTATTTCTCTTTTGTGAGCTCGTAATCTCGTCTCACTTCAAGACCCTATGTATTTCTTGCTACTTAAGCTCGACGTGTACTCAAGTAGATTAGTATGTAAAATGTCCAGTGTAATAGAATTCACAAGTAAGTCGAGTCCTACCACTCATACTTAACCTCCAACTTCTTCCGGATTCTTATAAACCTATTTCCAATCTTCTCTCTTATGGAGTATCTCCTTCTCCTTTCCTTAGAATTATTTGATAGCATTATAGATTATCCGACTCAATGACGACTTCTAAGAAACTTAAGAGCCTTCCCAGAAACTTAAGAAGCTTAAGAAGCATTCCAAGGTACCAAAGTACGGGGTGTAACATAAAGGTTATGGCCATTTTAGTGAAGCTGCTCAGACGGGAGAGGACCACGACCCATGGTGGCCTTCCGTGAAATGCAATACGGTCTGTATTGGCCATCTGTGTAGGACACGTTTTCAATATGTTTAAGCCCTGGGATCACTGGTGAGCACCATGACCTGTGGTAATATTCTGTAAACCTCATTATGGTCCATAATGGTCGTTCATAAAGAAGGTTCAGAGACTTCTATGCAATACATTCAAAAATATTTTTCCAATTCTTTTACCATGCACCTCACCAAGTTTTGTGGTGCCGCATACTGGACCGTGAAGGTCCCCCAAGAGGCATTCTAGTCTTTTTTATCACGACCCAACCCTGTAGGCCGCGACTGGGGTCCAACCTGGACCCCCTTATGCGTATCTATCAGCTACACTTAAGTTGAACTGTGTGTGATGTGATACCATACATGAACCCCAATGGGTCAAAAACTTTTTTCATAAACCTGTAGCCTCATTCACCTGTATCATAATAGGACAGGTGATGCGAGCCGACGAGGCGGCCACACCACAAAAACATTTGCAATACGTCGTATGAGCGCAACTGAAACAAACTTACAAATAACCCACATACACATGTCTATAGACCTCTAAGAGTAATAACTATATCATATGGCGGGATAGGGCCCCCACCGTACCCCTGAATAAATAAACATATACATCAATGACTAGCATCAATAGTAAGGCTTCGGAACAGCAGAGCACGTCTAATATAGCTGAGTGGAAACCCTAAGCTAGTGGATCTCCAACAGGAACATCTGTACCTGCGGGCGTGAAATGCAGCCCCCCGAGAAAAGGAGGGTCGGTACGATATATGTACTGAGTATGTAAACCATAACACATCGTAACTGAGACCATAACTGAAATAGGGATGCAGGGGACAAGTATAACTATTAACAAATTACTGTACCCACACTTTAGGGCACGTAATCCTATACATCATCATATACTATGCCCGACCCTCTAGTGAACTCGATGTCATAATCATTTCTTCATATTCACATATCATCGTATCATCATGCATTTCATTTCATCATATACGGTATCATATCATTGTATACGGTATCATATCATCGTACACGGTATAATATTATCATATATGTCATCATATTACACCCGGTTCACTACGGGGCTCGGGGTCACAATGTATCACTCTAATCTCATATGCATGCCTACATAAAGTATCCGGCCCTTTAGTGAGGGACTCGGTGAATGGAGTGGTATACATCTATAGCATATCATCATAATATACATAGGTACCCAGCCCTCTAAGGAGGGACTCGGTGTTCCTTCCTTATTTCGCCATATGTACTATCATATTACAGCCGGCCCGGGACTCGGTGAATAATCGTATCGTCATAACATATAACATATATCACACCTCACGTACGGCATCGTCTCCTCGTGCGTGGAACTATACACATCCGGCCTGGGACGCAGTGAAAGAAGTAGTAAAGCTGTGCCCGACATAATATCCGGCCCATTGTGGGATGCGAAGAAAGAAGGGCTACAGCATGCACGAGTAGAGTAATGAGAAACTATATGCAACTAAGTCACCCTCTGAGACTCAATGAAACACTCAAGTGAACCATCACCTAAAGACCAGGAACGTACTTATCCGTAGTTTTAGATGTCATTAGGGGTTACATCAATTGGGGCATCCGAAATCACAGACATGCATCAAGACAATGCTATATAGCTTATGCAATTAGAAACATAGTTTATGCAATCAGAGACACAGTTATGCAATCAGAGACACAGTTATGCAATCAGAGACATTGATCGTTCAGAGCCTTCGAAAAGAGGAGCTGGTACCTCCACTTACTATTCATTATATAGCAGGCTTGAGAATAGTAGTTTGACCACTTTCAGACTCTAAATGTTAAGAAGTGACTACAAGTTATGAGTTACACTTAGAGCTATTAAATGGGATTACCTCTAAACCCACATCATATATCATTTCACTTAAAAGTAAGCCATTCCAAAGGAAAGAAGAGATAAACTTTACATGTACTAGTTTTCATCACATAGAAGACTTAAAGGCAATGACTTAGTTATTGCAGGAGTTCTAATATCAAGCAATAAACGAGATTCTTGACTCATACTCATGCCATCTACATACTTATTCCAAAAACATGCCAAAAGAAAGCTTACATACCTCATATGGACTTCTCTTAATCACGTCCACGTCATTGTCCTCGAAACCTATTTAACATGGAAGTAATGCAAGTATTAACAACCTTGTACTTTTCAGCAACTTAAACTACCCACGAGTATTCATAACATTCATCCCTTCGCTCGCCTTCTCCACTAGTTCCTTAACTAGTTAAGGCATTAACGGAAATCGGACAACACCTCTCCTATAATGTGCCCTATCCGAATTCCCAAACATGTCCTTAGCACCTTCAGCCAACCAACAATACAACCATAAGACCACACATATACATATTATGACAACATTACACACTATAAACCCCCAACAATTCACTCGAAACTAAGATACCAAAACTAGAGTTTTTAATTTTTCTTTCGCGAATCCTTTAATTGCAAAGCGGAGGGTCGTGTGGCTGCAACCAAAATCTCCCCCACCTCATTTAGAGAACTTTTAGACCCTGAAAGACTCCACAACACAACCATCAGCATCCCCCACACGCACAACACCTTATTTCGACAATAATTTAACTATAGCGATTCCAAATTCGTTTATTTCGAACGCCGAACTTTTCAAACCTTTTACCCAACTTCCAGCAGCCCCTAAGGTGTTTAATACACCCTAATTTAACATAATAAACTTCAAATTAGATGGGAAGAACTTACCTTTCCCGAAATTGGCTAGAACGCACCGAAATCGCATCTCGGAATTTTTTTTAACGTGCTGAATCGTCGTGGCAACTTGCTGTCCGTTTTTTGGCTGCACCAAACTCTAATTTTACTCTACTAATACTTCCATATCATCTTGGTATACGCTATATAATTAATTTACGGAATGAAATTGGGACTTACCTTATTTTTCTCCCAAGCCGTCGTAATTTTCTCCTTAGCCCTAGGGTTTGTTTTCTCTTATTTTTGGCTGAAATTTGAGGAACAAACTGAAGTATATGATTCATATACATACATATATGTGGATGTAGAGTGTGACATGTGTCAGCCCCAAGAGGTGACACATGTCCAGCCCCTATTAGGCCACCACATCTACATGTTGAAGGAGGGGATGCCACGTGGCAGTGGGGCCCACCTCCCCCAAGCAGGTGGGTAACCTGCTTGCTTAGGTTCTTCCATGTGTCACCCTCCCATTGGCTGCCCCGTGCAATTTATTTTTCCTCCTCGTGAGTTCGTAATCTCGTCTCACTTTAAGAGCCTATGAAACCCTTGTTACGTAAGCTTAGTATGTAATCAAGTAACTCACGTATGTAAGACTTCTAAATTAGTAGTTTACATAGATACGTCGAGTCCTACGACTCGTTACTTGGCCTCCAACTACTTCCAACTTCTCTTGACCCTATTTCCAACCTTCCTTCTTGCGAGGTATCACAATCTTTTTTCCTTAGAGTTGTTTGGTGTGTGTGGACAGTAAAGGTCTCATGGCTACTTTCAAGACGATTAGGGACACTTGTTAAGGTTAAAAAATGCGGGGTATAACATCCTTCCCCCCTTTAGAACATTCGTCCCTGAATGTTAAATAAATTTTCCTTAAGACTTTATACGGATCATAGGGAGATTCCTTTCTACTGGAATAACATACATTTTCATCCAAGTAATTAATATACAAGTTCCAGGACTGGGGGTTATCTGTAGACATCGGGAATAGGTACGGACTCCTTTATTTCATGTTCTCTTCAACCTCTCAGTTTATGTCATCGCGATTCTTATTCCGCCACAGTACCTTGACGAAAGCTATGTCCTTAGTTCGCAACCCATTTAATCTACTGATCCCGAATGGAAATAGGTTGCCCCTCATAGGATAACTCCCTGTTACATGGACCTTCTCCACGGGAAATATTCTGGGAGCGTCGTTCACATTCTTGTGGAGCATTGATTTGTGAAAACTGAATGTATTATTTCAAATTGGATGGTAGGTCCCACTCATAGGCAGTTTTATCTATTTTACAAATGCTCTGAGAAGGATCAATGTATCCCCTTCTTGCCGACTCAGGCTTCTAATCGATAGCTTGTCCCGGATTAAGCTTTACTTCATCAATAATTTACTGGATCCCTTCTGGGCCTATCCATTAATCAAAGGGCAAAATATCGTACTAAGATTCATCTGTGTTCCTCAATCCCTTCCGGAATGATTTCCAGCGGTTAGCCGTACATTGAACTTCCCCGTCCGAGATAATAGATGTGGGAACCCTGTGAAACCTTATGTTTCTTTGCTATGTCATCTCGTATAGCCCTTAGCTGAATATACCTTCCTAATTGGTCAGCCTGCACTATAACGTATATTAATTGCCTTCCATTTCCGAGTCAGCATTCCCATCCCCCGTAACAGGCTATTAAGCCTCTGATGCTCCTCTTCGTTTAAGCAATTATACAACTCCTCTTAATTCAACTTGTAACACCTTAGGTCTGCTATCTTGCTCTTTTACTCAGACCTTTCTTCAAGTTTTATTACTACACCTTATACTATAATTCTTACGTAACCATGTGTAGGTACGTAGAGCCATTTAGAAAATGCTTTAGTGTCACTATACTAGCGGCTTACCTCCCTCGGTCGAGGTCAGGGTTCTGCTATGACTTTCGTCCTTAGTACCGATTATATCTTAGTAGTTCTGCCTCGAACCATCTTACACTTTTCTTTAATAGATTCTAAATATGGCAATCACATTGCTATTACTGACTTTCCTTTATCGAGTAATCATTTGACCTCGTTCTTGGTATGCCAATGTTCGTAAGCTGCACAACTATTCTTGTGCCATTTTCACGAGGTGCATTGTATTTCAGTCATAATCTTTTCTGCTCTTGGCTTACTCTGTTCTATATGTGTCGTTGTACTAACACGCCTTTATAATCTCTTTTTGTCATACTAGTTTTGTTCCCTTTCTCACTTCCCAGGGGGTCACCCATCCCCATGCTACTCTCATCCAAACACGCTTAAATTCGGAGTTTTGACGGAATCCGCTGCTTTAGTGCGGGTATGATCACGTCCATCCCTTATGGGGTCTCGTTTGAAGTTTAAGCGTTCCCACTTACATACGATAGCGTCAGTTGATTTTCTCTTACGCTTGTACTTCTCTTGTCCACTTCCCCCCTTTTAGGGTGTACCCATGTCATCCTCCATTTATTTTTAGCATTCACACGCGAATGATTCTTACTCCAACATATTTAACGTGCTGCACCATATCTATATCTTCTGTTAAATCATCCCCACGTTAGGTTGCCTTTCTAGGAAACCCTAGCATACCCGTAGGGTGATTTAGTATTCGCAATGTATCATATAAAATCTCATCTAACAATTGATACTCGAGTAATATCCATAATGTAGCAGTGCATTCAAAGCCACATTCCATTCATCCCAATCAGTAATTAGCGAGGGCTCATAATTGGTGCAAATTCCCCACTCGAGTGTACTTATACTTTAATGACTCGTGTTTTGAGCTTCGTCATTATACTAACTTTATTCTAGTGGATACCACTAATCATTAGAGTGGAGTCACGTGTACACCATACTTCTTTACGCCTCCTGAGCTTGCATCTTTGTCGTGTGCTTAAGGCTCATTTCTAATCCTACTTAAAACCATATCAACTTCGTGGTAGTAGTGGCATTGTCTTAATACTTTTTCATCATACTATACCTCCAGTTCGTAACTGTCTATTTCTCTTTTTGTTCGATACTTATACTTAATTAATCGCATCTATCTTGAGTGCCTTTATTAGAACTTCTGTATTATTCCTTCAACTCATTTCCATTTTTGGTTGGGCATAAGGAATTCCATATTACCCTTTACTTATTCTCATAACGGTATTTGTTATATTCACCTGGTACCCTGTTCGCATTCAGACCCATAGTATAACACTGCTCGACTTTCTTCACGATTCTTACTATGGGCTACTTACCCTTCTTAGCTAGTATTATCCTTAATGTTTCACAAGCTGTCTTATTAACACTTTATATCCATCATAATTCTTTATCCCTCATACTCTTGTCTAATCATACTGTTACTTCCTTTAACTATAACTTGTCATAGTTTATCCCTATGTATCAATTCAGGAGATGCCTTACTATATCGTTCTTAGGCTCTATAGACAAATCCCTGGCCTCCTAGTTTCAATGCTAGACATGTTAGGGATAAACTATGACAAGTTATAGTTAAAAGAAAACATCTTAGGCTCTATGGCTAAGGATTTGGGATCCATTGCAAGCAGTAGTGGCAAAGACTCTAATGCTAAAAAGAACAAGTTAAGCAAGAAAAGGAGAGAGGCCATCAAAAAGAAAACAAACCTTTCTGAGAAATGCCAAACTCTTTTAACTGACAGTGTTGCAATGCAGCAAAGTGAACAGGGATGTCAACAATTTGTACTTGATGATAATCAGGTGACAGATATCACTCCTTTTCAAACTCTAGAGGTAGCTACATATCACTTCACCCTCAACACCAACATACAGGACCCTACTGATAAGTATGTTGTATGTGATTCAGAAAATGAAGAAGATAATAATTATCAGCCCTTGCATGATCAGGAGGAAGATGATATTATAAGTGAGCATTTAATCAAAACCATCAACCCCTCTTCTGAGAATATATATGAGGAAGACATCCAACAGGTGGCTAGTTCACAGGGTCTATCTCCTAGAGGGATACATAGGACCAGATTTAGCAACAAGGAAAAAATTTCTACAAAAACTGCCCCCACAGGCAGACCAAGTACCAGGTCCCATACTTCAAGAATTTCTCAATGATTAGTACCCTTAGCTGGAATGTAAGGGGTATTAATACCCAAGGAGCCATGGATAGAATAAAACTTCTCAAAAATATCCATCAAATTTCCTTATAGCTCTAATGGAACCTTTTTCTGATAACTCTCAGTTATAATACTTCAGAAACTAGCTCAATATGGACCATGCCATCCACAATCCCAATGGTAAGATTTGGATTTTCTGGACCAAAGATGTGAATTGCAAGATTTTGGAGAATGATGAGCAACTAATCACTTGTGAGCTCAATCATGTCATGATCCCAAATCAATTCATCACTACCTTTGTCTATGCTAAATGTAAAGATCATCTCAGAAGACCTTTATGGGATAGACTTCTACAGCAGTCTACTACATCCAATCCATGGTGCACTATAGGAGACTTTAATGTTATTGTAGACCCTGAAGAAAAACTAGGGGGTGTCCCCTATAATATGAGAAAGAGTTTTGAGTTCATTAGCATTATTGAGGCCTCAGGTCTTCAAGACCTTGGTTTCTCAGGTCAGAAATACACCTGGTCCAACCTGAGGGGTATCAACTTTAGAATTTGGAAGAGACTTGATAGAGGGATGGTTAATGATAACTGGCTAGAGACCATGCCCCATACCAGCATCACTCATCTTCCTTCTGTGGGTTCTGATCACTGCCCCTTGCTCTTGGAAATGATTGACCAATAACACAACCCCATCAAGTATTTCAAATTCCTGAATTGCTGGCCTGATCAACCTTCTTTCATGGATACTGTCAAGAATTACTGGAGCAGACCTTCTAAAGGAAATCCAATATGGAGTTTTCATCAGAAAATAAAGAGACTTACTGCTACTCTTAGCTGCTGGTCAAGAAATCAGTTTGGAGACATCTATGCTAAAGTCAAAGAATATGAGGAGAAGGCTAGACAAGCTGAAGAGAATCTGATCAGTATAAACTCCAATGAAAATAGGTCTCAACTGCATGCTATCAATGTTGAGTACATTAGATACATGAAGATAGAGGATTCTATTCTCAAACAAAAGTCTCAACTTCACTGGTTCAAAGAAGGTGACAGGAACTCTAGCTACTTTCATGCTCTCATCAGAGGCAGGAGAAGAAAGCTTTACATCCACAGGATCCAAAATGAAGAAGGCTCTTGGGTGCAAGGTGATAAAGAGATAGCTGATGCTGCTTGTGAATATTTCCAACAAATTTTTACTAGAAAGGAGGAGCACATCCAACAATAGACACTCCATTGCATACCTACAATAGTGACTGACAAAGACAATGAAGATTTACAAGCCATGCCTACTATGGAAGAAGTGAAAACTGTTGTTTTTACTATGAATCCTCACTCTGTTGCTGGCCCTGATGGGATGAATGGAACTTTCTTTCAGGTGTGCTGGGACATCATCAAAGAAGACCTCCTTAGAGTGATCACATCCTTCTTTTGTGGAAAAACTATGCCTAAATATTTCACCCATACTTGTTTGGTTCTACTCCCAAAAGTAAACCACCCTACAAAAATCTCTGAGCAACTTCACTAACAAAATCATTTCCAAACTCCTTTACCTAAGACTTGCTCCTATTCTCCCCAACCTCATTTCCTTGAACCAATTTGGCTTTGTCAAGAATAGAAACATCTCTGAAAATATCATGCTTGCCCAGGAAATAATCCACCAGATCAAAAAAACAAATGTTGGAGGCAATGTTGTGATAAAACTTGACATGACCAAGGCTTATGATAGGGTCTCTTGGACTTACACTTGTCTTGTGATGAGAAGAATGGGGTTTAAAGAAACTTTCATTGACATGGTTTGGAGAATCATGGCTGCTAACTGGTGCTCTGTTATAGTCAATGGTTCAAGACATGGTTTCTTTCACTCCACAAGGGGTCTCAAACAAGGTGATCCTCTCTCCCCTGCTTTATTTGTCCTAGGTGCTGAAGTGCTGTCCAGACTACTGAATAATCTTCATTAGCATCCTCAATTCCATGGTTTCTTTATGGCAAAAAAGGGATCTCAGATCAATCATCTGAGTTTTGCAGATGATATCATCATCTTTACTTCTGGAAGAAGGCACACCTTAGCTCTCATTATGGAAACATTAGCTACCTATGAAAGAGTTTCTGGACAATTGATCAACAAGCAAAAAAGTCATTTCATGGTTCCCTCCAATGCTTTCAAGTCTACTGTACTGAGAATCAAGAAAATCACTGGTTTCAACCAAAAGAGTATTCCTATAACATACTTGGGATGTCCTATTTATATTGGTAGGCAAAGAGTTATTTACTACTCTGATCTTATTGCAAAAGTTGTAAGCAGGATCACTGGTTGGCATGCTAAAATCCTGAGCTATGGTGGTAGAACTATTCTTGTGAAGCATGTTATTCAAGCCATGCCAATACATTTGCTTTCAGCCAGCATCCCTCCCTCAACCATCATCAAGCAGATTCAGAGCATTACTGCTAACTTCTTCTGGGGATGGAAAAATGACAAGAGGAAGTACCACTGGTCCTCATGGAAGAACCTTAGCTATCCTTATGATGAAGGGGGCATAGGGTTTAGACAAATCACTGATGTGGTTAAATCTTTTCAATACAAGCAGTGGTGGACCCTTAGAACCAAGAATACCTTGTGGGGAGAATTCCTTAAATCCAAATACTGTCAGAGGGCCAATATTATTACAAAAAAATGGGACACTGGTCAGTCCTTAATTTGGAAGCACCTCATGAACAACAAACACAACATTGAGCCTCATATTCAGTGGCAAATTAAGTCTGGCTCTTGCCTTTTTTGGTGGGACAACTGGCTAGGTATTGGCCCTTTAGCTCACTTTTCTGCTAACAGCTGTAGGTTTAACCACACCCAAGTTTCAGCTTTTCTAACTAATGGCCAATGGAATGTTGATATCATTATCCAAAAAGCCCCTCCTCAGTTTGTTCCTAATATTTTAGCAACTCAATTCAGCTACCATCCTCTCAAACAGGACCATCCTTGCTGGATTCCTAATACCAATGGGGAGTTCAGTTGTTCTTCTGCCTGGGAGCTCATTAGAGACAAGAGGACAAATACTATACTGAATGCATGTACTTGGCACCAACTAATACCTTTCAAATGCTCCTTTCTTGTTTGGAGAGCTCTTAGAAGGAAATTACCTACCAGTGAGAAAATAACCAGCTTTGGCAAAGCCTCCTCTCAGTTCCATTGTTGTGATAGACTTGGCCAAGACACCATTGATCACACCTTTGTTGCAGGAACCTTTGACAAGAATACTTGGAGGGTGTTTGTTGATTCTTTGGGCATAAAAAAGGATTACACACCTCTTAGAAATATGCTTATGAGATGGTGGACATCTAAATACAAGAATGAAGCCCATAAGCTCCTGTTACAAGCAGTCCCTGTCTTCATTTGTTAGAACTTATGGAAGAATAGATGTGCTTCCAAATATGGAGGGAAGAAATCTAACCTTTCAAGAGTCAAATTTTTTGTCTACAAAGACATCTCTAACCTGCTCATCACAGCTTTTCCTTATATTGAGTGGCCAAATAACTGGAAGGACCTAGTCATTTCATTAGAACAATGCTACCATGACACCAAAATTACCCCTGTATGTTGGATCAAACCAGGTGATCACATGGTAAAGCTAAATACAGATGGTAGTGCCCTTAACAACCCAGGCAATATTGGTGGAGGAGGAATACTTAGAAATACTCATAGTGACCTTATCTTTGCCTATGCAGTTCCATTGGGGGAAGGAACTAACAACCAAGCAGAAATCAGGGCTGTTATCTTTGGTCTATCTTGGTGTATTCATCTTGGTTATTTACAGGTAGAGTTAGAGGTAGATTCTCAACTCCTAATCAAGTGGTTACAACAAGAAGCAAAACCCCCTTGGTCAATCAAGGAGCTGCTGGACAGTTTAAACAACATCATCAACCAATTCCAAACTTTCAGCTATAAACACATCCTTAGAGAAGCAAACTACACAGTTGATGTCTTATCCAAACATAGCCACAAATGCAAATCTCCTGAACTCTATTTCACTATGCATGATCTCCCCAAACAAGCTAAGGCATACCTTGAGATGGACAAGCTGGAAATGCCTTCTTTCAGAAGAAAGAAACTCAGAAGAATCAAGTAACCTCCCTAACTCATTCCATTTTGGTTTTAACTCAAACTTCAACATGGTTTTGTCTATGCATAGCTATAAATACCTTGAAGATCTCACAGTTAGAACTCCTGTACAAGGGAAAATCTCCCTTCCTTATTACTATCTTTATTATTTTCTTAGAATAACCAGTCTAACTTTAGAGGTAAGGAGTAGAGTAGTTTATATTTTGTCTTCTCTTCTTTCTTAGTTTAACAGGTATAGGAATCTTGATTAGAAGCCCAGGCTGGTTTCCTTGCACCACACATGGGACACATTCAAGTTTTTGTTTTTGTTTTTGTTTGCTGGTCTGTACAGATACACCACATTACACATCCTGGAATTTTTCTACATTAGTAACAACAAGAGGAGCCACAAGGGAAGTGCTTCTTTGTTTTGGGGTTACAGAATTGTTTCCAGACTTTGCTTTTTGTTTTTGCTTCTGTGCAAGTTACAAACTACAGCAGGAATAACATTCCAACCTCTTCCAAGATTACAGCAGTTACAACAATCCAAAAGCATTCATCAGGAACACCTCTCAACAACTCCTACCAACCTGAAATTGCACCTCTTTAGCCATCTGTGTTTGTTTGTTTATCAGTACAGATTCACAACACACTCCAGCTGTGATAATTTGAACAACTTGCAGACATGCAGCTCTACAGATTCAGCAAGATCCCAAGATCAAAAATAAGAGGAGCTGTTCCTTGCAACAAGTTGTCCAAACTAAGGAGAAGCAGATGCCAGAAACAGCAAACCATCTCAGCAACAGCCATCAGCCCTAAACAACATGCATCATTCAACATCTAAAATCCTTCAAATTTTACAGGATAATAGCATCCCCAAAGATGGTTGAGCCCAAGAAATTTCAGCTCGAACGGATAACCGGAGACGTTAGTTGAGCGACATTGAAAAAGACAGCCGATGTTGCAGGCAGAACAGTAACTCTCAAGAGGAGCAACAGTATACATCATCAAAAATGCTCCAAATTAACAATTGTAGAGCCTAAGAAATTTTAGCCCGAACGGAGAATCGGAGACGTTAGTCGAGCTACCTTGAAAAAGATAGACGATTGTTAAGGAACCCCTTTGTTTCTTCTTCTTTGGCAAAATCTGAATTTTAACAACTTTCAACAACTTATATGTTAGCTATTATATGGACCCAAGAATTTAAAGCCCGAATGGATTCTAAGAAACGTTAGTCGAGCATCACAGAAGATATGACCGATCTCGACCCATGCAAAGGAAATTGGGTATACTTGATTTTCTTCAATTTAGCTAGGTTCTATACCTTAGTTGAATAGAACTAGTTTCCTATACTTGATCTTCCTAGTCGAGAGGAGTCCTCTCATTAGATATCTTCCATTTTATTTTCGGAGGTAAGGCCTTTCACATTTCTCTCCTTGTACTTGTAAGCTTACTTTTATATATATATAAGATGGAAATTTCGATAAAAAAAAACTCATTTCTCGAAGTAAGCCATACTTGTTTAGTCAAATCTCATCATTATTGCGAGAACAACCTTTCAATACATACTACAGCCTTGTATCTCATTCTCCTCTTATTTCTAGAAAAATTTGGGCAGAGTTTCCTCTATATTTCTTACTATCTCAACACCTGCACGCAGAAAATACTAATAATGCCTCACAGGGCACACATATATATATATTCATATTATATAACATCTCAGCCACACAGGGCACACATATATAGTCATATCATCTCATATCGCAGCCGCATAGGGCGCCCACAATTAACAATATGGAAATGGACTTACCTGTTATGTCCACTCGAGCTACACATGTTATACTTACCTGTTATGTCAATCGCATTTCAATACCTTACCTGACATAGGTCCTTCGTGCCTTTGCTTACCTGCGTACTTCGTAATATCTAATATTGTCGGTTACTTTTTTCTATCGGCATTATATTCCTGCTAAAATCGCAGGTTAGTATGAGGAATTTCATTTCCTATAGCTCGGCTCTATCACATGATCTTAGATATAAAAGAAAGTAACATTCTAAATATCCAACATAGCTGAGTGGAAACCCTAAGCTAGCGGATCTCCAATAGTAACATCTGTACCTGCGGGCATGAAACGCAGCCCCCCGAGAAAAGGGGGGTCAGTACGATATATGTACTGAGTATGTAAAGCATAACATATCTAACGAAGACTATAACTGAAATAGGGATGCAGGAGACAAGTATAACTATTAACAAATTATTGTACCCGTACTTTAGGGCATGTAATCCTATACATCATCATATACTGTGCCCGACCCTCTAGTGAACTCGATGTCATAATCATTTCTTCATATTCACATATCATCGTATCATCATGCATTTCATTTCATCATATCATCATATACGGTATCATATCATTGTATACAGTATCATATCATCGTACACGATATAATCTTATCATGTATGTCATCATATTACACTTGGTTCACTACGGGGCTCGGAGTCACAATGTATCACTCTAATCTCATATGCATGCCTACATAAAGTATCCGACCCTTTAGTGAGGGACTCGGTGAATGGAGTGGTGTACGTCTATAGCATACCATCATAATATACATACTTACCCGGCCCTCTAAGGAGGGACTCGGTGTTCCTTCCTTATTTCGCCACATGTACTATCATATTACAGCTGGCCCGGGACTCGGTGAATAATTATATTATCATAACATATAATATATATCACACCTCACGTACGGCATTGTCTCCTCGTGCGTGGAACTATACACATTCGTCCTGGGACTCGGTAAAAGAAGTAGTAAAGCTGCGCCCGACATAATATCCGGCCCATCGTGGGATGCAAAGAAAGAAGGGTTACAATATACACGAGTAGAGTAATGAGAAACTATACGCAACTAAGTCACCCTCTGAGACTCAATGAAATACTCAAGTGAACCGTCACCTGAAGACCAGGAAGGTACTTATCCATAGTGCCCTTTAGATGTCATTAGGGGTTATATCAATTGGGGCATCCAGAATCACAGACATGCATCAAGACAATGCTACATAGCTTATGCAATCAGAAACATGGTTTATGCAATCAGAGACACAGTTATGCAATCAGAGACATTGATCGTTCAGAGCCTTCAAAAAGAGGAGCTGGTACCTCTACTTACTATTCATTATATAGCAGGCTCGAGAATAGTAGTTTGACCACTTTCAGACTCTAAATGTTAAGAAGTGACTACAAATTACGAGTTACACTTAGAGCTATTAAATGGGATTACCTCTAAACCCACATCATATATCATTTCACTTAAAAGTAAGACACTCCAAAGGAAAGAAGAGATAAACTTTACATGTACTAGTTTTCATCACATAGAAGACATAAAGGCAATGACTTAGTTATTGCAGGAGTTCTAATATCAAGTAATAAACGAGATTCTTGACTCATTCTCATGGCTTTACGAATGGATTGAATCCCAAATATCATATACATATCATTCATAACTTACATCTAAGACATGCCAAAAGAAAAGAAGAATAGCTCTACATACTTATTCCAAAAACATGCCAAAAGAAAGCTTCACATACCTCAAATGGACTTCTCTTAATCTTGTCCACGTCGTTGTCCTCGAAACCTATTTAACATGGAAGTAATGCAAGTATTAACAAACTTGGACTTTTCAGCAACTTAGACTACCCACGAGTATTCATAACATTCATCCCTTCGCTCGCCTTCTCCACTAGTTCCTTAACTAGTTAAGGCGTTAACGGAAATCGGACAGCACCTCCCCTATAATGTGCCCTATACGAATTTCCAACCATGTCCTTAGCACCTTCAGCCAAACAATAATACAAAAATCAGCCCATACATATACATATTACGACAACATTACACAATATAAACCCCCAACAATTCACTCGAAACTAAGATACCAAAACTAGAGTTTTTAATCTTTCTTTCGCGAATCCTTTAATTGCAAAGCGGAGGGTTGTGTGGCTGCAACCAGAAGTTCCCCCACCTCATTTAGAGAACTTTTAGACCCTGCAACATGCCACAACACAACCAGCAGCAGCCCCCACGTGCACAACACCTTACTTCGACAACAATTTAACTATAGCGATTCCAAATTCGTTTATTTCGAACGCCGAACTTTTCAAACCTTTTCCCCAACTTAAAGAAGACCCTAAGGTGTTTAATACACCCTAATTTAACATCATAAACTTCAAATTAGAGGGGAAGAACTTACCTTTCCCGAAATTGGCTAGAACTCGCCGAAATCGCGCCTCAGAATATTTTTTAACGTGCTGAATCATCGTGGCAGCTTGCTGTCCGTTTTTTGGCTGCACCAAACTCTAATTTTACTCTAATAATACTTCCATATCATTGTGGTATACGCTATATAATTAATTTACAGAACGAAATTGGGACTTACTGTTACACCCCGCATCTTTGAACTCGGAAGGTTCCTTAATTTACTTAGAAGCTAGTGGGTGAACCACTTAAGTTACGACCCTATTAAACAACTCTAAGAAGGGAGAATGTGATACCCCATGGTAGGGAAGATTGTAAATAGGGTCAAGAGAAGTCGAAAGGAGTTGGAGGCCAAGTAACGAGTCGTGACCCACCTGCTTGGGAGGGTGACACGTGGCAGCACCTAAGCAAGAAGGTGACCCACCTGCTTGGGGTCTAGTACGTGACCCACCTTCTTGGGGGAGGTGGGCCCCACTGCCACGTGGCATCCCCTCCTTGATGGCATGGATACGTGGCCCAATAGGGGCTGGACACGTGTCCCCTTAGGGGCTGACACATGTCACCACCTAGGGCCACCTAAATATATGTATATATGACTAATGGCTTCAGTTCGGATCCAAAAGAAATCAGCAGCAGCAAAGGAAAACAAACACTAGGGCTAAGGAGAAAATTGCGACTGCTTGGGCGAAAAATAAGGTAAGTCCTGATTTCGTTGCGTAAATTAATTATATAGCGTATACCACAATGATATATAAGTATTAGTAGAGTAACATTAGAGTTTGGTGCAGCCAAAAAAACGGACAGAAAGCTGCCATGACGATTCAGCACGTTAACAAAATTCCGAGGCGCGATTTCGGTGAGTTCTAGCCAATTTCGGGAAAGGTAAGTTATTCCCCTCTAATTTGAAGTTTATGAGGTTAAATTAGGGTGTATTACACACCTTAGGGTCTGCTGTAAGTTGGGTAAAAGGGTTGAAAAGTTCAGCATTCGGAATAAACTAAATTGGAGTCGCTAGAAGTGAATTATTGTCGAAATAAGGTGTTGTGCGCAAGGGGGCTGCTTCTGGTTGTGTTGTGGCGTGTTGCAGGGTCCAAAATTTCTCTAAATGAGTTGGGAGAGCTGCTGGTTTCAGCCACATGACCCTCCGCTTTTCAATTAAAGAATTCGCGAAAGAAAGATTAAAAACTCTAGTTTTGGTATCTTACTTTCGAGTGAATTGTTAGGAGTTTATATTGAGTAATTTTGACGTAATATGGATATGTATGGGCTGCTGGTTGCATTGTTGGTTGGATGCATGTGCTAAGGACATGGTTGAGATTTCGGATAGGGCACATTATAGGGGAGGTGCTGCCCGATTTTCGTTAACGCCTTAACTAGTTAAGGAACTAGTCGAGATGGCGAGCGAAGGGATGAATGTTATGAATACTCGTGGGTAGTCTAAGTTGCTGAAAAGTCCAAGGTTATTAATACTTACATTACTTCCATGTTAAATAGGTTTCGAGGACAACGACGTGGACGTGATTAAGAGAAGTCCATACGAGGTATGTGAAGCTTTCTTTTGGCGTGTTTTTGGAATAAATATGTAGAGTTATTCTTCTTTTCTTTTGGCATGTCTTAGGTATAAGTTATGAATGGTTCGTATACGAAATATGGGGATAATTCCACTCGTGAAACTCCAGGTGTAATTCATAAACTTTATTCACTTTGTGATGTTAAGACGCCTGTAATAGTTGAGTTATTGCCTTTTAAGGCTGCTAGATCATGAATAGTAGTATATGTAGAGCCTGTCTGTTCTTCCTTTTGGAAGGTCTTAAGTCTAAATATGATAGCATATGATATGAGGTGGAGGTAGTTCCAGTTATAAGCTCTAGGTATAACTTGTGACTTTTATTTACTAGTTGGTATTAGAATTTTTAAAATAGTTGAACTACCCTCGAGTCACCTATCAGCTGAACAATACTTGAATGTGTCAGATCCTATTCCTAAAGTCTCTGCGATGACAAATGTCTCTACTTCCATAAGTTGTTTAACCTTGTCTCGATACACGTCTATGATTCCTGAAACTCTAGTTGATATGCTCCGTAGCGATGTTTAGAAGATACTTAAGACGATTACTACTCTGATCTTCAGGTGACGATTCATTTGACTGTTTCATTGAGTCTCAAATGATGACTTAGTTGCATATAGTTTCTCACTACTCTACTCGAGCACCCTGTAACCCATCTTCCTCCGAGTCCCATAAAAGGGCCGGAAATACGGTCGTGCCTAGTTTTACTATTCGTTCACCGAGTTCCGGGCCGGCTATATATATATGTATGAAGTATACGAGGGTGAAATGTCGTATACGATGAAGTGAAGCATACAATGACGCCGTATGTGATGATGCTCCTCACCGCATCCCGAGCCGAATATATATATGATGATATAATGGAAAATGTGGATTGAGTTGTATGTTCTTCGGCATTGTTTTAAATTACGGATCAGGCCGAACGTTCTTCGACATATTTTACTGTATGATGATGGTACGCTATAGATGTACACTACTCTTTCACCAAGTCCCTCACTAAAGGGTCGGATACCTTATGTAGGCATGCATAAAAAAATATAGGGATACATTTGTGACCCCGAGCCCTAGAGTGGACCGGATATACTGTGATGACATACGAGATGATGCCGTATACGATGACATGATACCGTATACAATGACATGATAAAATGATATATATGATGATATGATGACACATGATTATGATGAAACGATTATGATACCGAGTTCACTAGAGGGCCGGGTACAGAGTATGATAAGGTATATGACTACATGTCCTAAGCTGCCGGTATAGTAATCTGTTAACTGTTATACATGTCTTCTGTATCCCTATTTCAGTTATTGTTTCAGTTATGATATGTTATGCTTTACATACTCAGTACATATATCGTACTGACCCCCCTCTTCCCGGGGGGGCTGCATTTCATGCCCGCAGGTACAGATGTTCATTCTGAAGATCCATCATCTTAGGAGTTCCTCTCAGCTATGTCAGAAGTGTTTCACCGTTCGGGAGCCTAATGTTTGATACTGGTCCCTTAATGTATATATTTGTACATTCAGGGGTACGGTGGGGGCCTTGTCCCGCCATATGTTGTTGTTACTATTCCTAGAGGTCTATCGACATATGGATGTGGGATGATTGTGAATTTGTTTCAATTGTGCCTATATGGCATTTTGTGAGTATTTTTATGTTACAGCAGCCTTATCGGCTTGCATGCCTTTATGTGTTATGAGATGAGTGAAGGAGGCCATATGTACACAAAAAAGTTTTAACTCATTGGGGATTTTTTAATGAGTAGTATCACCTTGTTCATAGTTCAATATAACTATAACTGATAGGTAGGTATACGGGGGGGGGTAGGGTTGGGGGGGTCCAGGCCGGACTCCAGTCGCGGCCTACGGGGTTGGGTCGTGACACTTACCTCATTTTTCTCCCAAGCCGTCGCAATTTTCTCCTTAGCCCTAGGGTTTGTTTTCTCTTATTTTTGGCTGAAGTTTGAGGAACAAACTGAAGTATATGATTCATATACATACATATATGTGGCTATAGGGTGTGACATGTGTCAGCCCCAAGAGGTGACACGTGTCCAGCCCCTATTGGGCTACCACATCTACATGTTGAAGGAGGGGCTGCCATGTGGCAGTGGGGCCCACCTCCCCCAAGCAGGTGGGTCACCTACTTGACCCCAGTAGGTGGGTAACCTGCTTGCTTAGGTGCTTCCACGTGTCACCCTCCTATTGGCTGCCCCGCATAATTTTTATTTCCTCCTCATGGGTTCGTAATCTCGTTCGTAATCTCGTCTCACTTTAAGAGCCTATGAAACCCTTGTTACGTAAGCTTAGTATATAATCAAGTAACTCACGTATGTAAGACTTCTAAATTAGTAGTTTACATAGATACGTCGAGTCCTACGACTCGTTACTTGGCCTCCAACTCCTTCAGACTTCTCTTGACCCTATTTCCAACCTTCCTTCTCGCGAGGTATCACAATCTTCTTTCCTTAGAGTTGTTTGGTGTGTGTGGATAGTAAAGGTCTCATGGCTACTTTCAAGATGATTAGGGACACTTGTCAAGGTTCAAAAATGCAGGGTATAACATTTTCGTATGTTTTCAATCAAAATTATGTCGTTTTGAGAACTGAATTCTCTTATCTAAAGACCCTAAACCCTTAAAAGCCCTTATTTCTTTTACTCTAACTTCTCCAACACAAATCGACTCCTCTCAAGTTCTTCCAAGGGCTTAAAGCCAAGACTAGGGTTTCCAAATTTAAGGCATTCAAGTCTCCTTTCTTTCTCAATTATACTTAGGGATTTTGTTTCCCTCAAGGTATGTGGGTTTTCATCCATGGGTCCTTCCACCCATGGAGCCCAAATATTTTCTCAACCTAGCATTTCAATTAAAAATGATGAAATCTTATAGGCTATTACATGATGACTTTAAATGGATAGATATGATATATTTGAAGTTGTTTTACAAATATTGATGGATATGGACTCTTGATTTTTTATGAAGTTATGATATTATTAAAGTGACTATATGAAGGCTAGAAAATAGTTTTAAGACATATGTGGTGGGTTGTTTTAAGAATGTGTATTTTATGTATTTCCATTACTCTCATGCATGCAAGAATTCTTGAAAGGAATTGAAAGATTTTAATGAAATGAACCCACCTAGTTTCTTCTAATAAAGTAAAGTTGAAATGAAGTTTTACTCCAAATGAATGTTATGAAGTAAATTCTTATGAAATGGGGTCTTTATGAAATGATTGATTGATGAAGGGCTTCTTAGCCAAAGTAACGTTTTAATGTGAAAGGACAATTTTCGCATTGAATTAAATGAAAAGTTTTAATGAGCTATTCCACCGATTGATGTTTTAATGTTAAAGTAATATAATGCTTATGTTATATTAATGTTTAAATGTTATTTCGTGGGACTTTATCTTGACCGAATGTAACATGTAGCTGGGGGCCCGACCGAAGGGGTCCTTAAATAAAGTATCATGTTGCATTAACTATGTGCCACCATTGGGGCCTTGCCATCTATTTTAGGCTTGTGAATGCATGATTTTCCATTAAATTTAAAGTTAAAGAATGTTTAAAGTTGATTGGAGTTCTACTTGGAATGTAGTCTCCCCGTGCCAACATAGGGGGATATATTGGATTCCATGTAATAGTTCACATGGTCTTAAATATTGGTTATGGTTGTTTCCCTATAGAATGAATGTTTTAATGATTCACATGATGATTTCTCATGCATGCACACTTATGCATATTTCCTATAGATGTCTCTCTCTTATGTTCTTCATTTCATAGCATACTCACATACTTAGTACATTCAAAGTAATAACGCATACTTTTTCCTATATCATATCACCATGTAGAGACCAGCATCACTTCATACTCTCCTTCCCGTGGCTAAGTTGAGCATTGACGGCTACCACTTTTGTGAGTTCCCATGTTCCTAGAATGATACTCTTATCTTATATAGCTTATGTTATGTTTAGACATTTAAAGTAAGTTTGATATTTTTGACATAATCTTGAGGGTAGTTAGGGACATGTCTTAGCCCCCTCCAAGTCTTAATGTAGAAGGTATTGTTGGACATAGTAAAAGATTTTATGATAACTTTGACTCTTATTAATGTGAAGCCCCTTAGTCCCTATATCCCTTATGCTTCCACTTGATTTGTTTATCATAACCAATGAAATTCTTAACAAATGATAATAGGCTTAGGTGAGGTACCTCCATGTGTTTTATTCACCGTGTCACATCTAGGCCTTATGCTTGGATTGTGACAAACTTGGTAACATTATACAAGGTTTTGAAATGGTGCTCGGAGTCCAACATACCGTGTCAAATAGGGTCTTATTCATTTTGGTGAAGCACACCCCCAACTATGAATATGAGACTATGGGACATTTAGGAAGGTCTTCATTTCTTTCAATTCATGCCATTCCCTAGAATGTCCTAAGTTTTCCTCTAACTAACAATCATTTTTATGTTCTTTATATAATGCCTCGTAGAAGAGCACCTCCAAGAGCAAAGGTTGATGATGAGGACCAAGCTCTTTTGGTTTTAGATATCTCATATCATGAGGAAGGGGTAACTCATGCCAAGTTCCACAACATCGTCGCATTATTGGCTCAAGATGTAGCCCATTAAGGGCAGCAAGGTGTCCCTCCTCCTCAAGTGCAAAATCCTTCCTCTCAAATTAGGGTTTTTTGAAGGATGAATCCGCCTGAGTTTGATGGTTCTAAGAAAGATGAGGACCCTATGGAGTTTATCAATGAGGTATACCAGATTGTGGCTATCATGGGTGTGTCATCGAATGAAAAGGTTGAACTAGTCACTTACCAACTAAAAAACGTGGCTCGAGTGTGCTCCGAGCAATAGATTGCGGAGAGGAACAAAGAAATGGGACCGATAGAATAAGAAAAGTTCAAAAGTTCCTTCCTAGACCGCTTCTTCATGTTGGATCTTAAGGAGGTCAAAATCTAAGAGTTTATCAACATACATCAAGGGAGTATGAGTGTGAGGGAATATGTCCTCAAGATGACAAAACTGTCCAAGTATGCTCCCTTTATGGTCTCCGACCCGCAGGCAAGGATAAGTAAGTTTATTTTTGGCCTCTCGAGCTTGGTATCCAAAGAATGCAAAATGACCATGTTAGTCAAGGAGATGGAAATCTCCCGGTAAATGAATTATGCCGAACAAATTAAAGACTTGAAGTTGAGGGAGAGGTCTAGAGGTTTCAAGAAAGCTAGAGTAGATGGTGGAGGGTCCAATCCTCAAAGGTGTGGTTATGGTAGCATTGGCAATGGTCAAGGTGGGAAATAGTTTACGAGACAAGGTTTCACTAATACTCCTCCTCCAAGGTTCAGCAAGGATAAGGGTCCTAATCAAATGGTCCAAAGAGATAATGTCGACGCATAAGTTTTTCCCCCATATAAGAAGTGTAGGAAGACCCACCACGAGGAGTGTTTAGCCGGCTCAAATACGTGCTTCAAATGAGGAAAACTGGATCACCATGCTAAGGATTGTAGAGGTGGTAATGGTAATAGGCCTCAAGGCCAAGTTGATCATGGCCAACAAGGTCAAGGAGTGGCCAATGCACGAACCGTTTCTATGCCTTTCATGGGAGGAAAAACGTTGAGGAAGCACCAAACATTGTTACCGATAAGCATCTTTACTTTTGATGTATATACATTATTGGACCCAAGTGTAAACTTGTCATTTGTTACCCCATTCTTAGAAAATAGGTTTGATTTATTACCCAAAATGTTAGTAGAGCCTTAGTTGATGTCTACCCCTGTGGGTGAGTCGATTGTGGCTAGAAAGGTCTATAGGGGTTGTCCAGTGTCCATCTTGCACAAAGTTATTCCTTGTGATCTTATAGAGCTTGACATGGTAGATTTCGATGTCATTTTTAGGATGGATTGGTTACATGAATTTTATGCTTCCATAGATTATAGGACTTGTCGAGGCAAGTTTTCATTCCCAAATGAGTCTATTCTTGAATGGGAGTATCATGATTCGGTGGTGATGGGTAGATTTATTTCTTATCTCAAGGCTCGGAAATTAATTGCTAAGGGTTGTATTTATCTCATAGTGAGAGTTAGGGATGTCGACTCAGAAAGTCCTCCTCTTAAGTCGGTCTCCATAGTAAATGAGTTTCTTGATGACCTTCCCGGTGTCCCTCCCAAAAGAGATGTTGATTTTGGTATCGATCTCCTCCCCAATATCCAAACTATCTCTATTCCTCCTTACCGAATGACCTTGGCAGAATTGAAGGACTTGAAGGAACTATAAAAAGGATTTGTTAACAAAGGGGTTCATAAGGCCAAGTATTTCACGGTGGGGTGCCCCGTTCTATTTGTAAGAAAGAAGGATGGGTTGATTCTAATATGCATAAACTATCAGCAATTGAATAAGGTGACTATTAAGAACAAGTATCCATATGTTTGATCAACTTCAAGGGGATAGTCAGTTCTCCTAGATCGACTTTCAGTCTGGCTTTCACCAACTAAGGGTGAGGGAGTATGACATTCTCAAGACGATATTTCAAAAAAGGTATGGTCACTTTGATTTTGTGGTAATGAGTTTTTGGATCCACGATTATCCATTAAAGTTAAAGTTCAAAAATGTTTAAAGTTGATCGGAATTCTACCTGGCAAGTAGTCTCCCCGTGCCAATGTAGGGGGATATGTTGGATTCAATGTAATAGCTCACATGGTCTTAAATATTGGTTATGGTGGCATTCCTACAAAATGAATGTTTTAAGAATTCACATGATGATTTCTCATGCATGCATTCACTTATGCATATTGTTCATACATGTCTCTCTCTTATGTTCTTCATTTCATAGCATACTCAAATACTTAGTACATTCAAAGTACTAACACATACTTTTTCCTTCATGATATCACCATGAAGGGACCGACGTTGCTCTACACTCTCCTCTCCGTGGCTAAGTGGAGCATTAAAGGCAACCACTTTGGTGAGTTCCCATCTTCCGAGAATGATACTGTTATCTTATCTATCTTATGTAATGTTTAGACATTTAAAGTAAGTTTGTTATTTTTGAATTAATCTTGAGGGTGAGCTAGGTACGTGTCTTAGCCCTTGCCAAGTATTAATATAGAAGGTATTGTTGGACATAGTAAAAGACGTTATGATGTCTTTCACTCTTATTAATGTGAAGCCTCTTAGTCCCTATATCCCTTATGTTTCCTCTTGATTTGTTTATTATTACCAATGAAATGGTTAACGAATTCTAAGAGGCTTGGATAAGGTACCTCTATATGTCTCATTCGTCGTGTCATGTGTAGGCCCTAGGCTTGGGTCGTGATACTAATGTTGATGGGTTGAGAGAGTTGATATTAAATGAGGCCCATAAATCTCAATATTAGATTCATCTAGGTTCTACCAAGATGTATCATAATTTGAGGAAAGTGTATTGGTGGAATGACATGAAGAAGGACATAGCGGAGTTTGTGGCTAAGTATCTAAATTTCCAATAAGTTAATGTTGAGCATCGAAGACTGGGAGGTCTAGCCCAAGATATTGAAATTCCTACATGGAAGTGGAAAGATGTGAATATGTACTTTGTAATGGATTTGCCTCGTACTAAGAAGCAACATGATTTTATTTGGGTTGTTGTAGATCGGATGACTAAGTCAGCTCATTTTCTACCGGTTAAGACTTCCTATGGTGCTGAAGATGTCATGACCCAATTTCGTACGCTGCGATGGGTACCCAAACTAGAAACTCACTATACCCTTGCTAATCGTAAGTAAACTTGTTTCTTATTGAGTCATAGTGTGCCAACAGGCAAGATAATATATAAGCCGACGAGGCTATCGTGTAAGAGTAATCCGTAAGAGGTATATGAAGCTATCCTTCTTTTCTTTTGGCATGTCTTAGACTTACGTGATTGATATACGAAATGTGGGGATAATTCCATCCATAGAACTCTAAGTATGACTCATAAGTTTTATTCACTTCTCGATGGTAGAATTCCTATACTAGTTGAGTTATTGCCTCTCAAGGCTTCTATATGATGAAGAGTAGTAAGTATGTGAAGTTATCTCCTTTCTCTTGGCATATTTTGGCAAAAAGATATGTAGAGCTACCCTTCTTTCCTCTTGATATGTCTTTGACATAAGTGTGGTTCTATGATAAAAGTAATGCAATAATAAGGTTATAATACCAAGTCCATGATGGGCCGGGTACGATATATGTAAATGATGACTCCTTGAGGAAAAGTAGAGACTAGGTAAAGCTTATTCTTTCTCTTCCTTTGGCATGTCCGAATTGTAAGTAAAATGTGACACGAATTCTGGGGTAACTCCACTCTTAAGTCCTAAATGTAATTTGTATCTCTTATTCACTTCTGAATGTCAAACTCTTGTAATAAGTTAAACTACTTTCCTTGAACTCCATAGGTTGACAAGTACTGGATACATAAGCTCCTAGTCCTAAGGACGATGTAAGGACGGGTATCCTTGATTCTATGAACTGTTAGTATTACTTTAGTACATGTCTAGGGTCCCCGAGATCCTAAGTGGTATAGGACTTAATGGCATTTAGAAGGCACTCAAGATGGCTACACTATTCTGGGCCTCAAAGGATAGCTTAATCTTCTTACATTGTCGAGTCTCTGATAATGATTTAGATTGTATATGGTTACTCACTACCTTACTCATGTGTATTGTAATACATCTTTCACTGAGTCCCATAAAGGGCCGAGTATGGTATATGATGATATAATGACATCGAGTCCCATAAAGGGCTGGGTATGGTATATGATGATATGATGACAATGAGTCCCATAAAGGGTTGGGTACGGTATATGATATGTGGATCGGACCAAATGTTCCTCGGCATTACCATATGATACGTAGATTGGACCAAATGTTCCTTGGAATTACTATATGATATGTGGATCGGGCCATCATTCTTTGGCATTATTATACGATATGCGGATCAGGCCATACGTTCCTAAGCATATATTTACTATATACATGGATCGGGCTGTATGTTCCACAATGCTAATATTATATATGTGCTTATGATAACAGAATGAAGTAGATGGTACACCGAGACCCCTAACAGGTCAGGCACAGTACGTGATGGTAATATGTATGACTTTCTTTTATACGATGCAAGTACGGTAAATGGTTAATGTTATACTTGCCCCCTGCATCCCTATGCTAACTGTAATTTCCTTATGATGTCTATGCTTTACATACTCAGTACATATGTCGTACTGATCCACCTTTCTCGGAGGGGCTGCGTTCATACCCACAGGTACAGATACATACTTTAGGGATCCATCAGCGTAGGTGTTCCACTGAGTAGTTCAAAAGCGCTCCATTGTGCTAGAGCCTAGTTTGGTATTAACCCTCAATGTATATATTTATTTGTTCACGGGTACGACGAGTGCCCTGTCTCGCCTTATGTTACTATTCTTACTCTTAGAGGTCTGTGAACATGTATGTGGGTTATGTATGGGTTGTATATGTATGTATGTACAGTGGTTCCTATGATAAGCTGCGCCGGCTTATATGTTATCCTTCCTGTTGATGTGCTATAATTTAAATATGGGACAGATTTACTTACAGATAGCAGGGATATATGCGAGTGCCTAATTCGGGCATCCATCATGGCCTACGGGGTTGGGTTCTGACAAAAGTGGTATCAAAGTGGTCCTTCCTTGGAGTGTCTATAGACCGTGTCTAGAAACGTCTTGTTTATCGATGTGTTGTGCACCACATCTATAAATAGGAGGCTACAGGACATTTAGGATGTTATCTTCCTTCTTTGTCTTAAATCGTGCAATAGAGCCTGGCCATAGAACATGAAATTCCTTTTTTTCTAACCTTTGGTTTTAGCTGAAGAACGATATCGACAGAAAAAAATAATAGATGATATTGGAAGCTACCCAATATACAGGTAATTAATGGTGTGAAGGAGACATGCTAGATAAGGTAAGAAGATTGAAATATGATTGAAATGTGAAGTCGAAAATTGAAGGGAAAAGTAGACAGAAAAGTATAACGAGTGTAGTTCGAGTTGGACATATGAGGTAAGTCCATTATTTTATGTTGTTATTGATATTGGGCGCCCTGTGTGGCGGTTATATGAATATATACTATTGGCCCTGTGAGGCATTGTTGGTATTTTCTGAGTGCAGATTTGGGATAGTAAGGAATATAGAGAAAACTCTATCGATTTTTTTTTTGGAGATAGAAAGAGAATGACATATACGATTGTATCATATCTTCAGAGATTGTGTATATGTACCTCCACTTTGGAAAATAGTGGGATCCTTCAAAGATAGGGAATAGAAATTGTAAAACAACTGAGCTATTGTAAAATTATCAAAGGAACAAGTGGTATCCATTGGAAAAAAATGTGATAAATAAAATGTGAGACATGTGTCATCAGAGTACAAGTGCCCCGAATGGAAAATCGGACACGATTATAAGCACTAGTGACATACGGATTGGGATGAATAAAATGTGGCTTCGGCTAAACTACTACATTAGTTATATGACTCGAGTACCAGTACTTGGACTAGATTGGGTACTAGTTATCAAGAATTCTAAGCACCTCATGTTTGTATTAAGGTTTCTTATAGGGACAACCTAAAGTATAGGTGATCTAACAGAAGGTGTAGTTATGGTGCCGTATGTCAAATGTGTTGGAACAGAATTATATGCATATGAACAGTTAAAAATAAATAGAGGATGACATGGGTACACCCTAAAGGGGGGAAATGGACAAGAGTAATACAAACGTGAGAGGAAATCAACTAACACTATCACATGTTGACAAGATCGCTTAAATTTCAAGTGAGATCCCATACTAGCATGAGTTAGCAAGAGCTCAAGGCCAATAATAAATAGATAGAAGCCACAGTATCTGAGACCGTACGAAGAATTATTGGTGCATACAAAAAGGGGTGAATACAATAAGAGAGTAAGACTAAGCGATCTAAGGATCGTGTAAAGGGTAGTCAGGCCATGTTTGAGTAAAGATTACGATATGGAAACAAAGTTGTTGGCCGCTGAGTTATGACATATAAGTAGCAAGGAGAAAGGATAGAAAATCTCCTATGATAGGGAATGAGGAAACATAGGAGGACCCGAAGGAAGGAAAAGAAAGGGGTAGGATAGATTAGCATTAGTGCGAGCAAGTTTTAGTATGAAGGTGATATGTAAAGCAAGATGGACCAGTAAATGAAAAGAATGGGTCTACCTCATACCGGTTGTATAAAAGTAGTTGTGCAGCCTATGGATATATATACAACATAAGACCAAGCGGAGGAGTACATGAGGAAAATGGGGTTATGATATTTTGGACACGTTACAGAGAAATGCAAAGAGAAGTTAAATCAATTCACCAAAAAAGACATGGTCATGGTTGAACTAAAGATCTACCCCAATATCGATTGTAAGATAAAAGAGGAGAGGGCAAGGCAGAACCTAAAGACTAGCGAGACGATGCTAAGGTAAATCTTGGGTGAAGTTGAGTGCCTTCACATATTATTGCAAGAATTGCAAGGTATCGTGTTACAGAAAAATTGAAGCCAAATCTGAGAAAAAGGACCATGGAAAAATCGGAACTAACGATGAAGCAACAACACGAGATTATGTACCTAGAGTGTTATAAGTTACGATAAGGGAATTGTAAAAGAGCTTAAGTAAAACAAGCAGGATTAGACGATTACTAACAAATGGCGCACTTGTATGCCACAGTTCATCAACATAATACCAGTTAATGATAAGGCAAATCACGAACGGCTATATAAGTCATTGTGTGAGGGTACTTTAGCATAACTTGGTAGCCAACTCTAATGGGCAAAACCCAAAAGGCGAGGGTACCAGTTGATGCTATCTAAAGAAGGAAAGAACTAATATACGAGGTCGAAGATTCCACAATACAACCTTGGCTACAAGACTCACTTTGCACTCCCTAGACAGATAATTCTATATGGAATGTTATTCGTAGATTAATAATATCAACCGTGTTTCTTCGATCAAGGACTACCTGTTCAGCCGAGATTGTGTGAAATTGTAGATCAAGAGAATGGTGGGACTTTACGGAGTTCCCATAACTATTGTTTCAAATGAAGGAGCCCGAGTTACAGTTAACTAGTAAAGATCAACCCACAAAGAGATTGGAAACACAGACAGGTCTTCGTACACTATTGTACCCTCAGACCGATGGACAGACTAAGCTTACTAGCTAAACGCTAGAAGATATGTTGCAAGCCTATATAGTTGACTCCAAAGGTAACTCGGATAGTTGCCTACTACCTGTCAAGATTACTTGTGATATTAACTATCATTCTAGTCTCCGGATGGCCTCGTGTAAGACTTTGTATGACAAAAAGTGTAGGTCGCCATTGGTTAGTTTGATGTTGGTAAAACACGACTAATGGGCTCGGACATGGTCCAATAAGTTGTATATAAGGTGAAGCTCATGTAGGAGAGGTTATTAGCCGCCCAAAATCGACAGAAGTCATACGTAGGTAATCAATGTCGACTTTTAAAGTTTCAAGTTAATGATTGGGCATTTTTGAAGGTACCACCCATAGAGAAAGTAATGAGATCTAGCAGGAAAGAGGAACTTAGTCCCAGATATATTAGCCGTATCAATCGTTTTGCAAGTATATTGGTGATCCATCCCGAGTATATCCCGTAGATGATGTCTAGGTCACAAAGGTCCTACCAAGAGCAACCTATCGCCATCCTGGACTAAGGATGTAGCTTCCGTCAAGGTGTTATGTCAAAATGAGAATCGCAAAGAAAGGACCTAGGAAGCTGAAGAGGAAGTGAAACACAAATATCCATACCTATTCCCTATGTCTACAGGTAATTCCAAATTTTAAAACTCTTAAGTTGATGGAAGTATGTGTTATTGCAATAGAGAGAAACTTTCCCTATAGTCTGTGTAAGATTTTGAAGAAGGTTTTGTTTAACATTTGAGGACGAATGTTCTAAAGGGGGGAAGGATGTTACACCCCATACTTTTGTACCTTGGAAGGTTCCTAAGTTACTTAAGCTTCTTAAGTTTCTTGAAAGGTTCTTAAGTTTCTTGGAGCTTCTTAAAGATCTTGAGCTTCGTAAAAGTTACCATGTGAGCTGGATAATCTATAATGCTACCAAATAACTCCAAGAAAGGGAGAATGAGATACCCTAAAATAGAGAAGATTGGAAATAGGGTCGTAAGAATTCGAAAGTAGTTGGAGACCAAATAATGAGTCATAAGAGTCGACTTACTTACTTAAGCTACCAACTTGGAAATCTTATGTACTTAAACTACTTGAGTACCTACTAAGCTTACGTAGTAAGGATTACATAGGTTCGTAAAGCAAGATGAAATTATGAACCCACTAGGAGGAAAAGAAAGTGACATATGGCAGCCCATGAGAGAGTGCCATGTGGCGGCATCTGGGAATGCCATGTGGAAGAACTTCAGAAAGAGGGTGGGCCCCACATGCCATATGGTAGCCCCTAAGTGGAGGAGGTGGCGCATTGGCCTTATGAGGGCTTGGCACGTGTCACCACTTGGGGCTTGACACATGTCACCTCCTAAAGTGGCCTATATATATATATAGTTTATGACTTTTATGGTCATCTTTATTCTATAAGTTTCATTCTTATCTCCAAAAGTCAAGAAAATTCTAGAGAAAAGAAGAGAAGAGAAACTTAAGCTAGAGAGAAAAAAGAGCTATGGTTTTGGAAGGACAAAAAGGTAAGTTCTATGATTCCTTCCATGAATTAACTATATGGGGTATAAAACGAAGGTATGAAGGTGTTAGTAATATATATTTATGGTTTGTATCAGCCACAAATGGACAACAAACAGCCACGAAGTTTCAGTCGCGCTAGAAGAGCTTTTGAGACGAGTTTTGGTGAGTTGTGGCAAGTTTCAGCTAAGGTAAGGCTTTCTCTTTTAAATTGAAGTTTATGATATTTTTATGGGGTATATTAAATGTATTAAATGAGGCAGTAAGTGTAAAAATTGCATAAGTATGCTTGACATTAGAAACAAACTAAATTGAAGTCGCTAGCATTAAATCGAAGTCGAGTAGTGTGTGGTGATTGTGGTGCTGCATTTGCAGCTAGTTGGATGGAGTGTTTCAGGGATGGAAATTGTTCTAAAAGGGGTGTGAGTACTTCTAGTTTCAGCCACACAACCCTCCATTTCATATTGTTAAAGGTTTTATGAAATAAAGGCTAAAAACTCTATTTTGGTATCATAGTTTTGAGATAGTTGTTTGGAGTTGTATTGAGTAACGTTGAAGTGATTTGATTATCTATATAAATTCTGGTTGTTGTTGGTAATATGGCTTCTAAGATTAGCATTTGGATAGGGCAAGTTATAGGGAAGATGCTCCCGATTTTCGGCAACTTCAGAACTAGTAATAAGCTAGTCGAGGGAAATGGATAAGGAAATGGTTCCTATGACTACTTGGGTGTAGAGTTGGAAATGGGAAAATGAAAGATTATTAATCTTAGTATTACTTTCATATTAGATAGGTTCAAGAGACAACGAGGAAAATGTATAAGAGTAATTCGTAAGAGGTATGTGAAGCTATCCTTCTTTTCTTTTGGCATGTCTTAGCCTTAAGTGATTGATATACGAAATGTGGGGATAATTCCATTCATAGAAATCCAAGTATGACTCATAAGTCTTATTCACTTCTCGTTGGTAGAATTCCTATACTAGTTGGGTTATTGCCTCTCAAGGCTTCTATATGATAGAGAGTAGTAAGTATGTAAAGTTATCTCCTTTCTCTTGGCATTTTTTGGCATAAGTACGTAGAGCTACCCTTATCTCCTCTTAATATGTCTTTGACATAAGTGTGGTTCTATAATGGTAAGGTAATATAATAATAAGGTTATAGTACCGCGCCTATGATGGGCCGGGTACGATATATGTAAATGATAACTCCTTGAGGAAAAATAGAGACTAGGTAAAGCTTATTCTTTCTCTTCCTTTGGCATGTCCTAATTGTAAGTAAAATATTATACGAGCTCTGGGGTAACTCCACTCTTAAGTCCTAAATGTAATTCGTATCTCTTATTTACTTCTGAATGTCAAACTCTTGTAGTAAGTTGAACTACTTTCCTTGAACCATAGGTTGACAAGTACTGGATACATAAGCTCCTAGTCCTAAGGACGATGTAACAATGGGTATCCCTGATTCTATGAACTGTTAGTATTACTTTAGTACATGTCTAGGGTCCCCGAGATCCTAAGTGGTATAGGCCTTAATGGCATTTACAAGGCACTCGAGATGGCTAAACTACTATTCTGGTCCTTAGATGATAGCTTAATCTTCTTACATTGGTGAGTCTCTAATAATGATTTAGATTGGATATGGTGACATCGAGTCCCATAAAGGGCCGGATACGGTATATGTTGATTATGACACCAAGTCCTATAAAGGACCGGGTACGGTATATGATGATATGATGACACCGAGTCCCATAAAAGCGTTGGGTATGGTATATGATATGTGGATCAAAACGAATGTTCCTCAACATTACTATATGATATGTGGATCTGATCGAACGTTCCTTGGCATTAGTATATGATATATGGATCTGGCCGTTGTTCCTCGGCATTATTATACGATGTGTAGATCAGGTCGTACGTTCCTCGGCATGTACTTACTATATACATAGATTGGGCTATACGTTCCACAGTGCTAATAATATATATGTGCTTATGATGACAGAATGATATATATGGTACATCGAGCCTCCTAACAGGCCGGGCACATTACGTGATGGTAATATGTATGACTTTCTTTTTATACGATGCGAGTAGGGTAAATGGTTAAATGTTATACTTTCCCCCTGCATCCCTACGCCAACTGTAATTTTCTTATGATATCTATATTTTACATACTCAATACATATGTCATATTGACCCTCCTTACTCAGGGGGTTACGTTCATGCCCGCAAGTACAGATACACACTTTGGGGATCTGTCAGTGTAGGAGTACCACTGAGCAGTTCAGAAGCACTACATTGTGCTGGAGCCTAGTTTTGGTATTAACCCTCGATGTATATATTTATTTATTCACGGGTACGGTAGGGGCCCTGTCCTGCCTTATGTTACTGTTCTTACTCTTAGAGCTCTATAGACATGTATGTGGGTTGTGTATGGGTTATATATGGCGGGACAAACTTATAAACAACCCATATATACATATGTCTATAGACCTTTAATAATAGTAACAGTAACATATGGCGGAACAGGGCCCCCATCGTACTCCTGGACAAATAAATATATACATATTATATGGCTAGTATCAAAAGTTAGGCTCCGGAATAGTGGAGTTCTCCCAACATCATTGAGTGGAAAACCTAAGTTGGCGGATCTCCAAAATGAACATCTGTACCTTCAGGCATGAAATGTAGCCCCCCAGAGAATGGGAGGTCAGTACGATATATGTACTGAGTATATAAAGTATAACAACACATAACTGAGCTAACAACTGAAGTAGGGATGCAGGAAACAAATATAACAGTTAATGAATTTCTCTAGCTGCATCCTATGACATGAGGGCGTGTATATCTTCCTTACATACCTATAGACTGTATCCAGCCCTTCAGTGAGGGACTTAATGAAGCTATCATTTCATCGTGTATCATGCCCGGCCTATCATGGGATGTGGTGAATAATCATTTCATCATATATCATGCTCGGCCCTTTATGGGATGCGGTGAATCAGCATTTTATCATTTATCATGCCCATCCCTTCATGGGACGCGGTGAATTTATCATGCCCGGCCCTTCATGGGACGCGGTGAGTTTATCCTGCCCGGCCCTTTACGGGACTCGGTGAGTGATATATTAACAGCATGCATGAGTGGAGTAACCACGAACCTTATGCAATTAGCTCATCATCTGAGACTCGACATAACAATCGTCATGGACTATTATTTGAGGATCAAAATGATCATCATCTCAAGTATCCTCTAAATTCCATTAGGGGCCATATCGACGGAGTCTCAAGAGTCCTAGACTTTTATTAAGGTAATACCAAACGGTTTAGGCATGGGAGATCATATATTTAATTAGTATTCATCATATAGGGACTCGAGGGTAGCAGTTCAACTACTTCAAGAACTTTGATATTAAGAAATGAATAGGAGTTATAGTTCATGCTTCCCATGCATCCGGTTACTATTTCCTGTATAGAAGGCTCGAGGGTGATAGCTCAGCTACCTTAAGAGCCTTAGCATTTAGAAGTGAACACGAGTCAATAGGATCTACATATATTTCTTTTTATCCTATATAAGCCTTAAAAAGGCAATAGCTCAACTATTATAGGAGTTCTATCATTACGAAGTGGATAAGAATTATGGACTGTACTCGGAGCTTTACGAATGGAATTATCCCCCAAGTTCCATATACAAACCATTCATAACTTATATCTAAGACATGCCAAAATAAAGAAGAATAGCTTTACATACTTATGCCAAAGGCATGCCAAGAGAAGGAATAAGCTTTACATACCTCTTTTGGACTTCTCTTAATCATGTCCACGTCGTCTTCCTCCAAACCTATTTAACATGGAAGAAATACAAGTATCAAAAACCTTAGGCTTTTCAGAACCTTAGGTTACACAAGAGTATTTATAGAACTCATCCCCTTGCTTATCTTCTCAACTAGTTCCTTAACTAGTTAAAGAGTTAACAAAAATCGGGCAGCATCTCCCCTATAATATGCCCTATCCGAATCTCCAATTACGTCCTTAATACCTACATCTAACAAAAAACATAACCAGAAGCTCATATATATGTACAACATGGCAACATTACACAATATAAACTCCAAATGACTCGCTCGAAACTACGATGCCAAAATAAGGTTTCTAGTTTCCAATTTGCAAAACCTTTAACCGTACGAAGCGGGGGGTCGTGTGGCTGAAACTGTAACGACCCAACCCCGTGGGCGGCGACTGGGGTCCGACCTGGACCCCCATTTACGTAACTGTCGACTATAGACAAATTGGACTATGAATAACGTGATACTACTCACAAAAACCTCAATGGGTTAAAACCTTTTTCATGTTCATACAGCCTCCTAGATATAGAAACCAAACACATAAACCCAGTGGGTGATAAAATATTCATACAAGTGTGGCCTCTTTTATTTGCATCTTGTTATGAAAGGGAAAGCCAGCCGATAAGGCTGCCATAACATAATCGCTTTTACAATATATCGCATAGACATAACCGAAATAAACTCATGAACAACCCACACATACATGTCTACAGACCTCTAAGAATAGGAATGACAACATATGGCGGGATAGGGCCCCCGTCGTACCCCTGTGTAACCAAATATATACATCGGTGGTTTGGTACCAAACCTTGGCTCCGAATCAATGGAGCTCCTTCTAAACTTACTGAGTGGAATCCTGAGCTGGTGGACTCCCCAAAATCTGTATGGTACCTGCGGGCATAAAACGCAGCCCCCCAAAGAAAGGGGGGTCAGTACGATACATGTATTGAGTATATAAGCATAACATAACTGAGATAACAACTGAAACAGGGATGCAGGAAACCAAATATAGCATTTAATAGGGTACCGTACCTGCATCTCATAAAATAAAGTCATATATACCGTTATCACGTACCGTATCCGGCCCACTCGGGGACCCAGTGTTACAAGCACATCATCTATCATGATAGGTATATATATACCATTAACATTGTGGGATGTATAGCCCGATCCCTATATATAGAAAGTACATGCCGAGGAATGATGGCCTGATCCATATATCGTATAACAATGTCGAGGTACGACGGCCCGATCCGTATAATGCATAATAATGCTGAGTTACGACGGCCCGATCCGTATAATGCATAATAATGTCGAGGCACGATGGCCCGATCTGTATAATGCATAATAATGTCGAGGTACGATGGCCTGATCCATATAATACATAATAATGCCGAGGTATGATGGCCCGATCCGTATAATACATAATAATGCTGAGGTACGACGACCCGATCCGTATAATGCATAATAATGCCGAGGTACGACGGCTCGATCCGTATAATGCATAATCTATTGTGGAACGTACGACCCGATCCTTACATAGCAAAATGTGTCAAGGTACGTCCGGCCCGATCCATATATATATCATAATGCATATACGTGCACGCAAAACTCTGTAACATATCAAATATCCCTCAACCATTATCGTAAAGTATGCCCAAGAACCCCCAGGTTTAGGAGCTTACACATCCAATCACTATTCAGTCTATAGAAGGCTCGAGGATCGTAGTTTAACTACTTTAAGGCCCTTAGCATTTAGGAGTGAACTCGAGTCACGAGTTATACTCGAAACTTACAAGGGAACTACCTCTACACTCAAATCATATCTTATTTCATTTACATCAAGACGTCCCATAAGAAAAAAGCGATAGGCTCTACATATATTACCTTTTATCATATAAAAGCCTTAAACGATAATAACTCAACTATTACAGGAGTTCTACCATCACGAAGTGGATAAGAATTATAAATTGTACTCGAAACTTCACGAATGGAGTTATTCCCATGTTTCAAATGTATAAACCACTCATAACTTATATGTAATACATGCCAAAAGAAGGAGGAATAGCTTTACATACACTACTTTTCAGCATATAGAAGACTTACAAGTCCATAACTCAACTATCGCAGGAGTTCTAATATCTAGAAGTGAATAAGATTGATGAACCATACTCGGGGTTCTATGAATGGAATTATTCTCACATTACATACACAATTCACTTAAGACTAAGACATGCCAAAAAAAAAGAAGATAAGCTTTACATACTTATGCCAAAAACATGCCAAAAGAAAGTTTCACATACCTTGTCTGAATTATTCCTTATCTTGCTTGCCTCGCCATCCTTTGAACCTATTCAACATGGAAGTAGTATGAATATCAACCCCTTTTACTTTCCATCACCCTAAGTTACATCTTAGTATTAATGGAATCTATTTCCTTAGTCGTTTCCCCGACTAGTTCTGTTATTCGCTAAGGCGTCGACGAAAATTGGGCAGCACCTCCCCTATAATGTGCCCTATCCAAATTTCCAATTAGGTCCCTAAGACCTACAGCCAACCAACAACAACAACCTGCAGCAATTCACACCAACAATATACAACATAAACTCCAAACGACTTATTCAAAAATACGAAAGCACAATAGGGCGTCTAGCCTTTATTTTGTAACGCCTTTCATTATACACAACGAGGGGTCATGTGGATTCAACCAGCAGCACACTAACCCATATTAGAACATATTTAGGCCCTGAAACAACACATCACACCCCTGCAGCAGCACCTCACACGAACAACACTATCCTTCGATGACAATTTAACTATAGCAATTCCAATTTAGTTTATTTCGATCGTCGAGCATTTCTACGACATTCTTAAACTTCCAGAAGCATAAAAGGGGTGTAATACACCATATAACAACACCATAAACTCCAATTTAAAAGGTAAGGCCTAACCTTACGTTAAACTTGTCAAACTCGCCAAAACTATCAAAACGCGAAATCTGGACAGCCCACTGTCTTATATTGTCTCTTAGTTTCGGAGGGGTAATTGAAGGAACAGGATTTGTGGCCTCAATGAAAGTTATATACATGTGTCTCAAGGTCGGAAACAATTTTTAATTACCCCTACATCAATTTTGTACGAAAATATATGCCCAAAATACTCACAGCTGTCCGTGTAGGATTTTCAAAACAAAATCTGGGCAGCAGCTCCTCCAAGCTTCACCACCATTTTTCAAGCAGAGAAAAGCAAAAGTGGGTTGTAGATTCCAAATGAAAGTTGTATCCTTATGAAATAGCTTTCCAAAACATCTTGAATCACCCGAAACTAAGCTGTACACAAGAAGTTATACCAATATTACTAACAACTGTCCTATTCAAAAATGGGTTTATTGACAAAAACGAGAAGTTCCTCGAAACCCCAACTATAAATTTTATGTTGTTAAACCCCTCTATATCAACGTAGGATACCCTAAATAATTAATTCATGGATCAAAAACGGAGGCCTTACCTTATTCTTGTGGCTGCCGTGACTCTCTCTTCTCTCCCTCAAGTTTTCTCCAATTTTCCTTAAGTGTAGATGCTGAAAAATGACTTCCTTAGTCATAATTTCAGCATATATATCCAACTTTTGGAGGTTACACGTGGCAGCCCCTAGGGGTGACACGTGGCAGCCCCCTAGGGTGCCACCTCATCAATGCATCCAACCCAAATCCGCCATGTGGTAGCGTGGGACCCACCTAGGTGTGTCACCTGCTTGCTTGTCACCTGCTTGCTTCGCTTTCGTAACTTTGAAAACTAGTTTTTTTTGCTCCCTTTCGTAGGTTCGTCATCTCGTCTTATTTTAAGATCCTATGTAATTCTTGCTACTTAGTCTCAACACGCACTCGAGTAGCTTAAGTACGTAAGACCTCCAAGTTGGTAGTTTACGCGAGTCAATCGAGTGCTACAACTCATTTTTCGGCCTCCAACTCCTTTTGAATTTTTATAACCTTATTTCCAATCTTCCTTATTATGAAGCATTTCGTTCTTCTTTCCTTGGAGTTATTTGATAGCATTATAAACTATCCAACTCACATAACGACTTTTGAGAAACTTAAGAGCCTTCCCAGAAACTTGAGAAGCTTATGAAGCATTCTAAGGTACCAAAGTACGGGGTGTAACATCCTTCCCCCCTTTAGAACATTCATCCCCGAATGTTAACTAGCCTCATAAGGTCTTACGAGTGCTTCAGGATTCTTCTATACTGGTTGTCGTTCATAGGCCTTGTATCAACTCATATGGTCTATTTAAGAAGGTAGATTACCTGTAGGCATAGGGAACAGGTGATATTTCTTTTCCATTACTTCTTTCCAGTTTCTTTACCACCCATCATATTGCACCCTTTACACGAACATGTGTAGGAGCTTAAAGTAGCCTGAAAGATGCTTTAGCATCACTATACTAGTCTGTACATAAACCTGTATCGTTTCTTACTTCCTTCCTTTACTTACCCTTGAGTTTCCTCATATTCCAGTATAGGATAGATCTATCATCCTTTCCTTGTTTTGCTGCTTGTACACCACAATATTAGTAGTCAGTAACTTTGTTACCAACATCTTACCTTCAGTCGAGTATAGCCTGGATATTCCTTACAGTATGTTTAAGTTCTCATCGTAATTCTCTTGTTGTATTCATCCCCTTTGTATGAACCTATTCTTTGATGTCATACTATTCAAGTCCTTACTATTAATTCTCTGCACTGTCTCTGGTATCAAGGCTTTTATCCATTTATTGCTGGCCTTTAGATCTTATTAACTCGTGCCAGTATGGGATCTCACTTGAAGCCACTTCCGCCCTTTAGGGTGTACCCATGTCACTATCTGTTGTGTTCTACCTTACGCCCTTATTTCCAATTTTTCAATACGTATGATTCTTTTCCAACACATTCATTATACTGCACCATATCTATTTCTTCCTTTATATCTTCCATACCTTTGGTTGCCTAGGTACGACAACTTAACACAATCATGAGGTGCTAATCCAGTCTAATTATGGGTACTTGAGTCACGTAGTAATTTATTCGAAGCCACTTTCTCACAAGGCTTTACTTATTTTCATAACTATCCTCATTATATTCACATCATATCCTGTTCGCATTCTACCCCATAGTATAACACTTCTTAACCTTTTTAACGATTCTTACCGTGGGTTACTTACCCTTCTTAGTTAGTCTTATTCTTAATATATCGTTCTATCCAGAACTACCAGTCTTTCCTAAATCATTTTCGTTTTATTTCAAGGAAAATTTGGGCAGAGTTTCCTCTGTATTTCTCACTATCTCAACACCAGCACGTAGAAAATGCCAACAATGCCTCACAGGGGCAACATGCATATAGATACATATATACGTATCATATCATGTCATATCGTAGCCTCACAGGGCGCCCAATATCAACAATAGTATAAACTGATGGACTTACCTCGTATGTCCAACTCGAACTGCACCTGTTTAGACTTTCCGTCTACTTTTCCTTTCAATTTTCAACTTTACATGTCAACCGTAATTCAATACCTTACCTGGCACCTATCATTCGTACCTTGCTTACCTGCGTGCTGTGTAACTTCCAATATCGTCAGTAACCTTCTTATATTGATGTTGTCCTTCTGCTGAAATCACAAGTTAGTATGAGGAATTTCATTCCCTATGACTCGGCTCTAGCGCACGATCGTAGATATGAAAGAAAGGTAACATCCTAAATGTCCTGTAGCCTCTTATCTATAGATGTGGTGCACAACACACCGATAAATAGGACTCTACTAGACACGGTCTGTAGACACTCTAAAGACGAACTGCTCTGATACCACTTTTGTCACGACCCAACCTCGTGGGCCATGACTGGGGTCCGACCTGGACCCCCATTTACGTAACTGTCGACTATAGACAAATTGGACTATGAATAACGTGATACTGCTCACAAATACCTTAATGGGTTAAAACTTTTTTCATGTTCATATAGCCTCCTAGATATAGAAACCAAACACATGAACCCAGTGGGTGATAAAATATTCATACACATGTGGCCTCTTTCAATTGCATCTTGTCATGAAAGGGAAAGCCAGCCGATAAGGCTGCCATAACATAATCACTTTTACAATATATCGCATAGGCATAACCGAAATAAACTCATGAACAACCCACACATACATGTCTACAGACCTCTAAGAATAGGAACGACAACATCTGGCGGGACAGGGCCCCCGCCGTACCCCTGTGTAACCAAATATATACATCGGTGGTTTGGTACCAAAACTTGGCTCCGAATCAATGGAGCTCCTTCTAAACTTGCTGAGTGGAATCCTGAGCTGGTGGACTCCCCAAAATCTGTATGGTACCTACGGACATAAAATGCAGCCCCCCAAAGAAAGGGGGGTCAGTACGATACATGTACTGAGTATATAAGCATAACATAACTGAGATAACAACTGAAATAGGGATACAGGAAACCAAGTACCTGCATCTCATAAAATAAAGTCATATATACCGTAGTATGGGGTATCACATTCTCCTTTCCTTAGAGTCGTTTAATAGTGTCGTAGCTTATCCGGCTCACATAATAATGTCTAAAGAACTTAAGAGACATTCTGAGCTCGAAAATGTGGGGTGTAACATCCTTCCCCCTTTAGAACATTCGTCCCCGAATGTTGAATAAGACTTCCCTTAAGACTTTATACAAACTGTAGGGAGATTCCCTTTTATTGCGATAACATACATTTTCATCCAAGTAATTAATATACGAGTTCTAGGAGTGGGAGCTACCTGTAGACATCGGGAATAGGTATGGATACCTGTGTTTCATGTCCTCTTCAGCTTCCCAAGTCATTTCTTCACAATTTTTACTCCGCCACAACACCTTGACAAAAGCTACGTCCTTAGTTTGCAACCTTTTAATCTGCCGATCCAAAATGGCAATAGGTTGCCCCTCGTAGGATAACTTTCCTTTCATGTGGACCTCATCCACGAAGAATATTTTGGGAGGGTCGCCTATATATTCGCGAAGCATTGATTCACGACCCAACCCCATAGGCCGTGACTGGGGTGTTACACCCCACACTTTTAAACTCGGAATGTCTCCTAAGTTCCTTAGACATTATCATGTGAGCTGGATACGCTACGACACTATCAAATGACCCTAAGGAAGGGAGAGTGTGATATCCCATAGTGGAGAAGGTTGGAGTACATACCAAGCTTGTGTAGCATGGGTTACATAGGCTCTTAAAATAAGACGAAATTACGAACCTACGAGAGGGAGCAAAAACTAGTTTCCGAACTTACGAAAGTCAAGCAAGCAGGTGAAAAGCAAGCATCTCAAGCAAGCAGGTGACAAGCAAGCAGGTGACTCACCTGCCTGCTGGGGGGTGGACCCCGCTTCCACGTGGAGACATGTGATAGGCCGCATGAATTAGGTGGCGTCCTAGGGGCTGCCACGTGTCATCCCCAAGGGGCTGCCACGTGTCACCTTTTAAAAAGGGTGGATATATATGTAATGACTAAGTACAGCATACTTGGCCAAAAATCAGTCCAAAACATAGAGAAAAAAACATGAGAAAGAGAGATAGAGAGGCAGCCATTGCGTTTGAAGTTTAAAGGTAAGTTCCTCAATTTTCTTCCGTGAATTAATTATATACGGTGTACCTTAAGTACGTGGATACGTATATATGTATTTTAAGACATTCATGGAACTAAAACTCCAGCTTTGCAATTGGAATTTGGAAGAAAAAGAAGGAGAAAAACATGAAAGGGGCAAGGGAGAAGGGCTACGGATTTGACCCTTTTTGGGTAAGCTTCCGGGTTTCATTCCGTGAATTAATTTTTGAAGTGTCCCTCAGATGTATAACGATGTTTAATAATGCAAAATTTTAATTTGGGGCAGCGAAGAAGTGTCAAAAACAGTCCGCCCCATTTCAGCACATCAAGGAGTTTCCGAGATGTAGTTTTGGCGAGTTGTGGCCAATTTCGGGTAAGGTAAGATTTCTTCTTTAAATTTGAGATTTATGGTGTTGTTATGGATCATGTTACACGTCCTATAGGTGTATGTAAGTGTGTAAATATCATTGGAACACTTGACGTTCGGCATAAACTAAATTGGAGTCGCTAGAAGTGAATTGCCGTCGAAATAAAGTGTTGTTCTTGTGAGTTGTTGCTGAAGGGGTGTAATGTGTTGTTGCAGGGCCTAAATGAGTTATAAAAGGGGTGTGTATGCTTCTGGTTTCAGCCACATGACCCCTCGTGTCGTATAATGAAAAGCGTTATAGAATAAAGACTAGAAACCCTATTTGATATCATCTTTTTGAATGAGTCATTTGGAGTTTATATTGTATATTGTTGGTATGAATTGTTGCAGGTTTTTGTTGTTGGTTGGTTGTAGGTCTTAAGGACCTAATTGGAAATTTGGATAGGGCACATTATAGGGGAGGTGCTGCCCAATTTTCGTTAACGCCTTAACAAACTAAAGAACTAGTCGAGGAAACGACTAAGGAAATAGATTCCATGAATACTAAGGTATAACCTAAGATGCTGGAAAGCTAAAAGTAGTTGATATTCATATTAATTTCATTTTGAATAGGTTTAGAAGACGACGAGATGAGCAGGATAAAGGGTAACTCCCAAGAGGTATGTAAATCTTTCTCTTGGCATGTTTTGGTATAAGTTCGTACAACTATCTTTCTTTCCTTTTGGCAGTGTTTAGCCTTAAGTGAATTGTATATGAAGTGTGGGGATAATTCCATTCCCAAAATTCCGAGTATTGCCTAGTAGGGCTTCTATGTGTCAGAATGTATTGTATGGGAAGGTATCTCTCATTTCCATTAAGATGTATTTGATACAAAAATGAGATTACAATGCCATAGTGGTTCACCGAGCCCCATGAAGGACCGGGTACGAAATATGTATATGAAGATCACCTGAAGGAAAGTACAGACCATATAGAGCTTGTTCTCTTTCTTCTTTTGGGCATGTCCTTGATTTAGTTGTAAGTTGAATCTGATCTGAACTCCGAGGTAACTCCATTCTGAATTATCTCTTAATTACTTCTAAATATTGAATTCCTATAATAGTCGAACTATTTCTCTAGAACTCTTAAGTGAATAATCTTACTTTGGTATATGTCTAGGAACCTCGAGATATAATTAGTGTAGCCCCTAATGGCATTTAGAGGGCAGCTAGAATGACTATACTATTACTCGAATTCTTAGACAATAACTTAGTCCTCTTATATAGTTGAGTCTTGGATAATGATTTAAACTGTGTTTGGTTTCTCACTACTCTACTCGTGTATACCGTAACACTTCTTCTCTGAGTCCCGGGCCGGTTAACAGATTCGTGCAATTCACTGCATTGTTCATCGAGTCCCTCGCTAGAGGGCCAGCATCTGTATGTATATATGATGATGGCCTGGGGCCTGATACTGATACTATAATGATGGTCTGGGGCCTGATACTGATACTATGACGATGGCCTGGGGCCTGATACTGATACTATATATTTGATTCACCGGACCCCTGATGGGGCCGGCAATATTGAAAATTTGAGCATGCATGTTTTTGTGATTCACAGATTACTGGTACATGTTTCTGATTTAACATTTTATCCCCTGCTTCTTTACCTCAGATATGCTTCCAGTTGTATCATGTTATGTTTTACATACTCAGTACATATGTCGTACTGACCCCCTTTCTCGGGGAGTTGCGTTCATGCCCACAGGTACAAATATAGGTTTTGGGAGTCTGTCAGCTTAGGATTCCATGCAGCTCAGCTGGAAGAGGCTCCATTATTTTGGGGCCTAGTTTTTGATACTATCCACTGATGTATAGAATGGTTTTGCCTATTCGGGGGTACGGCGGGGCCCTGTCCTGCCATATGTTGTCATTTATATTTTTAGAGGTCTGCAGACATGTATATGTGGGTTGTGTATGTCAGTTTTATTCAGCTGGTTCTACGTGATATATGATATATGTTATTATGTTATGACAGCCCTGTCGGCTTGCGTGCCCTGCCATGTTATGATACAAATGAAAAGGGCTACTGGTTTATGAAAACGTTGTCACCCAATGGGGCTCTGTTATATGATATTGTCTTATTTATAGTTCAATGTGACCACACCTGATAGGTATATATACGGGGGGGGTCTAGGTCGGACCCTAGTCACGGCCTACGGGGTTGGGTCATGACAGAAATGGTATCAGAATAGTTCGTCCTTGGAGTGTCTGCAGACTGTGTCTAGTAGAGTCTTGGTTATCAATGTGTTGCGCGCCACATCTATAAACAGGAAGCTACAGGATATTTAGGATGTTACCTTTCTTCGACATTTCAGATCGTGCTATAGATCCGAGTCATAGGAAAATTCCTTATACTAACCTTGGATCTTAACAGAAGAACGACACTAACAGAAGGAAGTAATTGATGATATGGAAAGTTACGAAGCATGCAGGTAAGTAAAGTAAAGCCACGAAAGATATCCGTCCGGTAAGGTATTGAAATATAAAGTTGAAACCTGAAAGGAAAGAAGACAGAATGTGCAACAGATGCAGTTTGAAGTTGGACATATGAGGTAAGTCTAGTATTTTTATATTATTGTTGACATTGAAAGCCCTGTGTGACTGCGATATGAGATGACATTGAAAGCCCTGTGCTGCTGTGGTATGATATGTATATATATATGTTGTCCCTGTTAGGTATTATTGGTATTTTTTGCGTGCAGGTTTTGGGGTAAGTAAGAAATGTAGAGGAAACTCTGCCGAAATTTTCCCAGAACGGGGAAAAGAAAATGAAGTATAGATTTTTGAGATGTCTGAGAAATTTATACCAAGTACCCCTATTGTGTTCAACTAGGGCTGTAAGAGGTACCCTTCAGGTCGTCGATAAGGGGCACCCTTTTTACTTGAAGAATTTTATTTCGGAGGAACAAAAGCTTATTTACGTAGTAAAGTTCAGATTACGGTATCTCCAGCCGTATTTGTATTGTAGGAATATAAACAGAGGGATCAGAGTGAAGGATAGGATGTCCCACGAATGAGTTTCACTCTTTTGAAAAAAATACCAAGCCCTCAACTCCTAATTGTAAATTAGACGAGTTGTTCATAACTCGAGGATAAACTCAAAAGGAGACCAGGTAGGTCAAGTACTAAAAGAAGTACTGTGATGTTTAAGAGGTTTTGATTTCTTCCAACAATGATTGGGAAATGATGTATGATAACCGTTTATAGTTCTCCACCGACTAATTGGGGAAAGAGCTTCGAACAGAAGCACCACAAAGAGATGTCAGGAACTGAAGGCAAATACGAATTAAAAGGGGGATATGTAAGTATGAATTGAACAGTGTGATACGAGTATACAGGGATAAAGTGGAACCACTAGTCAGACGCACATAGTACGCATTGACTAAGTTAAAGGCCTGCGTTGAGAACGCAGTAAGAGCATGGGGTTTACGATACAAAAAAATGACGCGTGTACACAACGTATCCCCAAAAATAGTGGAACCCTTAAGGGACGAGGATGGAAAACTTAAGGAACAAATGATGCAACTTCTATTCGTCCCAAGAAACAAAGGATATAGGTTGGGACAAAGCCACTGCTTCAAGAAAACTTGGAATAGTTATCGTCGGAATACTAGTACTGCCTAATTGAAATTGAACGACTACAAGTACAAACAAATGAAAGTACAAGCACCCTCTAAAAGGAGGAAGTTAATGAGAAAATGGCAAAAGTAAGGTGAAGGCAATCGATATGGGAATATATCTGAGACGAACATCTTAACTTCAATAAGGTATCTTGCCAAACCAAGTTAAAAAGGTTCGGAGGCTACCAATAGTTGGATGGAAGCTAGAATGCTACATAAGGCAGCGATAAGAAGTTGTGATGAGACCTTGAACAACATAACCCTAGAAGGCGGCTACGTATAAAAACAAAATAGTGCAATCATGAAAGGATATCAAATAATTCAAGAGACACTACGAAGGAGAATGACAGCATGCTAGACCAAAAGCCAAAACGTTGGTCATAGAGTTAGTCGCAAATGATGTTGCGATAGATAAATAATCAAAGGAAAAAGAATAGAAAGCCTCCTGTGGTAGTAAATGAGGAGAACACAAAGTGAATGGAGGATAGTGGAGATAAAGGTCTACGCCGACACTGGATGCAAGATAATAGATGAAAGGACAGGGCAAAACATAAAGACTCGCGAGATAATGCTGAGGTAAATCGGGAGCTAAGTTGAGTGCCCCACTCATTATGGTAAGGATTATAATGAAATGCAACACGAAGACTTCCTAGGGAGGTCACCCATCCCAATATTACTCTCACCCCAGCACGCTTAACTTCAAAATTCTGATGGAACTTAATGCGTTAGTGCTGGTGTGATCGCGCGAGATGGAGGAATCTGAACTAGTGACGGAGAAACGATATGAGATTATGTACCCAGAGTATTATAAGATACGTTAAGGCAATTGTAACAAGGGCTTAAGCAAAACAAGAAGGATTAGCTAATTGCTAATTGACGACGCACTCGAATGCCACAGCTCTTCAACATAGAACTAGTTAATGAGAGGAAAACCGCAGAATGGCTATATAGGCCAGTGGGCGAGGGAATTTTGACACCACTTGGTAGCCAACTCTGAGGGAGAAAAAGCAAAACCCAAAAGGTAAGGGTACCAGCAGAGGTAATGTACGAATGACAAGAAGCAGTGCCCAAGGTCGAAAATCCCACAATATGACCAGGACTACAAAACTCATTTTGCACTCCAGCGCCAGATGACTCTGGAGGGAATATTACTTGTAGAATAACGATATTAGTCCCTACTCCTTCGATCAAAGGTTACCTACTTCGCCGAGAAGGTGTAAAATTGTAGATTAAAAGAGTGGTAGGACATTACGGAGTCCCCACAGCTATTATCCCAAGCGAAGGAGCCCAAGTTGCAACTAACTACCGAGAGGTGCAAAGATAGGTTAAGCCAAACTACCGAGATGGAATTAGTACTATGGGTGAAGTAAGACATGGCCACGATTGGACCAAAGATCTACCCCGACATCGAGTGTAAGAAGGGAGCAAAGGCAGGGTAAGACATGAGGACTAGCAAGGTAACGCTAGGATACTTGTTGTACCCTCTCATAATCTTGCAAAGGTAAAGAATGACACAAAATAATGAGAAGGCCTATACGAGGCTAAGGATTCCCAGATTATCAACATCATTACACACCTATGTTATACTCTTCAAGAGTAGGGTGCTATATGGGTTGTTGCAAGAAGGCTAACGAGTTAGCTTATTTGCTTCCAAGCAAGACCACATATGCTGCTGGAACTAGGTGAAGTTATATGACAAGGAAGTAGTAAGGTTTCGTGAGGTTTCCTTATCTAATATCTCAGACAAAGGGACTTCAATTATAATTAACGTCTTGAGATCAGTCCAAGAAGAGATCAGGAGCACAGACAGGTCTTAGTACCATATTTCTCCCTCGAGCTACTAAACAGACTGAGCGCACTATTAGACGCTAGAAGATATGTCACAAGCCAGGAGATTAACTTCGAAGGTAGCCGGAATGATTATCCATCACTTATCAAGTTGCCTACAATAATAATTACTACTCTAGTATTCCAATGGCCCCGACATGATTAAGCAAACTATTGACTAAAAGCCCAGAGTCGGCAGGAATGATATACAGATAATCGACATTGACATACAGAGTTCAAGTTGATGATTGGACGTTCATCATAGGGTCACCTAGAAAAGGAACTTGACCCATAATATGTTAGACGGTATCAAGTTGCTCATAAGGTGGGCAAAGGGGCCGGTAAGTTGAACTTACCACCTTATTTGAAAACTATACGCCCAGTCCCTCAGATAGAAATGCTTCAAAGGATACTGACGAACCACCCAGGGTATATTCCATAAATGAGGTCCAAGAGATGGAATCCTATGAGGAAAGACCTACCACCATCCTAGATCGGCAAACTAGAAGGTTGTAGACTAAAGACGTGCCTTCCGTCAAGACACGGTGGAAAAACCAAAACCAGAAAAAGAGTGACCGGGGAAACTGAGGAGAGCATGAAACACAAGTATTCTCACCTATTCCCGACGTCAGCAGGTAACCCCAACTCCTGAAACTCATATATTAAGTGCTTGGGTAGAAGTATGTATTATGGAAACAATAAATAACCTCCCTGCGATTTGTATAAGGTGCTAAGAGAGGTTTGGTCTAACATTTGGGGACGAATGTTCTAAAGGGGGGAAGGATGTTACACCCCACACTTTTAAACTCGAAATGTCTCCTAAGTTCCTTAGACATTATCATGTGAGACGGATATGCTACGATACTATCAAATAACCCTAAGGAAGGGAGAGTGTTATACCTCATAGTGGAGAAGGTTGGAGTACATACGAAGCTTGTGTAGCATGGGATACATAGGCTCTTAAAATAAGATGAGATTACGAACCTACGAGAGGGAGCAAAACCTAGTTTCCGAACTTATGAAAGTCAAGCAAGAAGGTGAAAAGCAAGCACCTCAAGCAAGCAGGTGACAAGCAAGCACCTCAAGCAAGCAGGTGACTCACCTGCCTTCTTGGGGGGTGGACCCCGCTTCCACGTGGCGACGTGCGATCGGCCGCATGAATTAGGTGGCGTCCTAAGGGGCTGCCACGTGTCACCTTTTTAAAAAGGTGGATATATATGTAATGACTAAGTACAGCATACTTAGCCAAAAATCAGTCCAAAACATAGAGAAAAAAACGTGAGAAAGAGAGATAGAGAGGCAGCCATGGCGTTTGAAGTTTAAAGGTAAGTTCTTCAATTTTCTTCCGTAAATTAATTATATATGGTGTACCTTAAGTACGTGGATACGAATATATGTATTTTAAGACGTTCATGGAACTAAAACTCCAGCTTTGCAATTGGAATTTGGAAGAAAAAGAAGGAGAAAAACGTAAAAGGGGCAAGGGAGAAGGGCTACGGATTTGACCCTTTTTGGGTAAGCTTCCGGGTTTCGTTCCGTGAATTAATTTTTGAAGTGTCCCTCATCTGTATAACGATGTTTAATAACGCAAAAGTTTAATTTTTGGAAGCGAAGAAGTGTCAAAAACAGTCCGCCCCATTTCAGCACATCAAGGAGTTTTCGAGATGTTGTTTTGGCGAGTTGTGGCCAATTTCGGGTAAGGTAAGGTTTCTTCTTTAAATTTGAACTTTATGGTGTTGTTATGGATCATGTTACACGTCCTATAGGTGGCTGTAAGTTTGTAAATATCATTGGAACACTTGACGTTCGGCATAAACTAAATTGGAGTCGCTAGAAGTGAATTGTCGTCGAAATAAAGTATTGTTCTTGTGAGTTGTTGCTGCAGGGGTGTAATGTGTTGTTGCAGGGACTAAATGAGTTATAAAAGGGGTGTTTATGCTTCTGGTTTCAGCCACATGACCCCTCGTGTCGTATAATGAAAAGCGTTATAGAATAAGGACTAGAAACCCTATTTGATATCATCTTTTTGAACGAGTCATTTGGAGTTTATATTGTATATTTTTGGTATGAATTGTTGTAGGTTGTTGTTGTTGGTTGGGTGTAGGTCTTAAGGACCTAATTGGAAATTTGGATAGGGCACATTATAGGGGAGGTGCTTCCCAATTTTCGTTAACGCCTTAACAAACTAAAGAACTAGTCGAGGAAACGACTAAGGAAATAGATTCCATGAATACTAAGGTATAACCTAAGATGCTGGAAAGCTAAAAGTAGTTGATATTCGTATTAATTTCATTTTGAATAGGTTCAGAAGACGACGAGACGAGCAGGATAAAGGGTAACTCCCAAGAGGTATATAAGTTCGTACAACTATCTTTCTTTCCTTCGGCAGTGTTTAGCCTTAAGTGAATTGTATATGAAGTGCGGGGATAATTCCATTCCCAGAATTCCGAGTATTGCCTAGTAGGGCTTCTATGTGTCAGAATGTATTGTATGGGAAGGTATCTCTCATTTCCATTAAGATGTATTTGATACAAAAATGAGATTACAATGCCATAGTGGTTCACCGAGCCCCATGAAGGGCCGGGTACGAAATATGTATATGAAGATCACCTGAAGGAAAGTACAGACCATATAGAGCTTGTTCTCTTTCTTCTTTTGGGCATGTCCTTGATTTAGTTGTAAGTTGAATCTGATCTGAACTCCGAGGTAACTCCATTCTGAAACATCTCTTAATTACTTCTAAATATTGAATTCCTATAATAGTCGAACTGTTTCTCTAGAACTCTTAAGTGAATAATCTTACTTTGGTATATGTCTAGGAACCTCGAGATATAATTAGTGTAGCCCCTAATGGCATTTAGAGGGTAGCTAGAATGACTATACTGTTACTCGAATTCTTAGACAATAACTTAGTCCTCTTATATAGTTGAGTCTTGGATAATGATTTAAACTGTGTTTGGTTTCTCACTACTCTACTTGTGTATACCGTAACACTTCTTCTCTGATTCCCAGGTCGGTTAACAGATTCGTGAAATTCACTGCATTATTCACCGAGTCCCTCGCTAGAGGGCCGGCATCTGTATGTATATATGATGATGGCCTGGGGCCTGATACTGATACTATGATGATGGTCTGGGGCCTGATACTGATACTATGACGATGGCCTAGGGCCTGATACTGATACTATATATATGATTCACCAGACCCCTGACGGGGCCGGCTAGATTGAAAATTTGAGCATGCATATTTTTGTGATTCACAGAGTACTGGTACATGTTTCTGATTTGACATTTTATCCCCTGCTTTTTTACCTCAGATATGCTTCTAGTTGTATCATGTTATGTTTTACATACTCAGTACATATGTCGTACTGACCCCCTTTCTCGGGAGGCTGCGTTCATGCCCGTAGGTACAAATACAGGTTTTGAGAGTCCATCAGCTTAGGATTCCACGCAGCTCAGCTGGAAGAGGATCCATTGTTTCGGGGCCTAGTTTTTGATACTATCCACTGATGTATAGAATGGTTTTGCCCAATCAAGGGTACGACGGGGGCCCTGTCCCGCCATATGTTGTCATTTATATTTTTAGAGGTCTGCAAATATGTATATGTGGGTTGCGTATGTCAGTTTGATTCAGCTGAGTCTATGTGATATATGATATATGTTATTATGTTATGGCAGCCCTGTCGGCTTGCGTGCCCTGTCATGTTATGATACAAATGAAAAGGGCTACAGGTTTATGAAAACGTTGTTGCCCAATGGGGCTCTGTTATATGATATTGTCTTATTTACAGTTCAATGTGACCACAGCTGATAGGTATGTATACGGGAGGTCCAGGTCGGACCCCAGTCACGGCCTATGGGGTTGGGTCGTGACATGGGGTCCAACCTGGACCCCCATATACATAACTTTCAAATATAACCAAAACCCCAATAGGTCAAAACTTTTTCATGTTCATGTAGCCTCCTTCATTCGTATCGTATCATGAAAGAAAATGCAAGCCGATAAGGCTGCCATAACAAAAACATTCACAATGTGTCGTATAGGCACAACCGAAATAACCTCATGAACAACCCACACATACATGTCTACAGACCTCTAAGAATAGTACGGTAACATATGGCGAGACAGGGCCCTCGCCGTACCCCTGAATAAACAAATACATATATACACCAGAGGACCAATATAAAAAAAACTAGGCTCCGAAATAGTGGAGCACCTCCAATCATAGGTGAGCGGAAATCCAGAACTGGCGGATCTCTGAACTAAACATCTGTACCTACGAGCATGAAACGCAGGCCCCCGAAGAAAAGGGGGTCAGTACGATATATGTACTGAGTATATAAGCATACATTACTGAGATAAAAACTAAACCAAGGATGCAGGAAATCAAGTATAGCATTTAATAGGGTACTGTACCAGCACCTCATAAAATAAATTCCTGTATACCAATATCACATACCGTATTCGTCCCACTCGGGGACTCAGTATCCCAAATACTTCATCTATCACGATAGGCATATGCACATTGTTAACACTATGGAACGTACAGCCCGATCTATATATATAGCAAGCATATGCTGAGGAACGATGGCCCGATCCATATATTGTGCAATAATGCCGAGGAACGATGGCCTAATCCATATATCTCATGATAATGCCGAGGTACAATGGCCCGATCCATATAATGCATAATAATGCTGAGGTACAACGGCCCGATCCGTATAATGCATAATAATACCGAGGTACAATGGCCCGATCCATATAATGCATAATCTATCGTGGAACGTATGACCCGATCCTTACATAGCAAAATATACTAAGGCCCGATCCATATATATATCATAATGCATATACGTGCACACAAAACTCTGTAACATATCAAACATCCCTTAAATATCATCATAAAGCATGTTCAAGAACCCCTAGGTATAGGAGCTTACACATCCCAACACTATTCAACCTTAGGAAGCTCAAGGGTCGTAGTTCAACTACTTTAAGGCCCTTGTCATTCAAAAGTGGGTACAAGTCATGAGTTACATCCAGAATCTATAAATAAGGCTATATCTAAATCCATGTCCTATAGAACCTTTAGTCTAGCCTTTCTAGAAGCAGGAAAAGACAAGATTTACATGCACCACTTTCTATCACATGAAAGACTTGAAAAGTAATGACTCAACTTGTTACAGGAGTTCTAATCAGTAGGAAGTGAACAAGAGTCTTAACTCACCCTCAGAGTTTTAAGAGTGGAATAACTTCAAACTTCATATACACAATACTTACATCTAAGTAATGCCAAAAGAGGGGAAGAATAACTTTACATACACTACTTCTCAGCATATAGAAGACTTGAGGAATGGAAGCTTAACTACTTTAAGAGTCTTAACATTCAACAGTGAACACGAATTATGAATCATGAATCATGTTCAGAGCTCATGAATAGAGTTACCCCAAGCTTCATACACATATCACTTGTCACTTAGATCTAAGACATGCCCCAAAAGAAAGAATAGATAGGCTCTATATACTTATACCAAAACATGCCAAAAGAAGGAATAGCTTTACATACTTATGCCAACAACCTGCCAAAAGAAAGCTTCACATACCTCGTATGGACTTCTCTCAATTATGTCCACGTCATCGTCCTCCGAACCCTTTTTCTTCCTTAGTTATCGTAGGTCTCCTTTTTCCTCTCTAAGAGTTTTTCTAAGTTGTTGGCTAATTTTTTTGGATCATGAACAAGTTAATAGACATAATACATACATGTATATGCTGGCTTAGGAGGTAACACGTGTCATCCCCATAGGGTGACACGTGTCCAGCCCCTATTGGGCTACGGATCCATGCTATGAAGGAGGGGCTACCACGTGGAAGTGGGGCCCACCTCCCCCAAGCAGGTGGGTCACCTACTTGACCCCAAGTAGGTGGGTCACCTGATTGCTTAAGGTGCTACCATGTGTCGCTCCACCATTGGCTGCCACGTGTCGTCTTTTCCTCTTCCTCGTGGGTTCGTAATCTCGTCCTATTTAAGAGCCTATGTAATCCATGCTACGTAAGCTTGGTATGTCCTTAAGTAGCTCAAGTATGTAGGACTTCTAAGTTAGTAGCTTACGTAGGTAAATCGAGTCCTACGACTCATTATTTGGCCTCCAATTCCTTCCGGATTCTTATGACTCTATTTTCAACCTTCTCTACTATAGGGTATCACATTCTCCTTTCCTTGGAGTCGTTTGATAGTATCGTAGCTTATCCGGCTCACATCATAATGTCTAAAGAACTTTAAGAGACATTCCAAGCTCGAGAGTGGGAGGTGTAACACATTGATCTGTGAAAACCGAATGTATTGCTTCAAATCGGATGGTAGGTCCAACTCATAGGCAGCTTTATCTATGCTATGAATTACCTGAGAAGGACCAATATATCCCCTTCTTGCCGACTCTAGGCTGTTAATCGATAGCTTGTCCCTGAATAAGCTTTACTTCATCAATAATTTGCTGGATCCCCTTTGGGCCTATCCATTAATCGAAGGCCAAACTATCTTACACTTTTCTTTAATAGATTCTAAATATGGCAATCACATTATATTTCTTTATATCGAGTAATCACTTTCTCTTACTCTTAGTATGCCAATGCTTGCAGACTGCACAATTGTTTTTGTGTTATTTGCACGAGGTGCATTCCAATTTAGTCATAATCTTTTGTACTCTGGGCTTACTCTATTCTATATGTGTCATTGTACTAACATGCCTTCATAATCTCTTTTTCTCATACTTGTTTCGTTCCTTTTTTCACTTCCCAGGGGGTCACCCATACATTAGGTTGCCTTTATAGGAAACCCTAGCACAACCATAGGGTGCTTTAGTATTCGCAATATATCATATAAAATCTCATCTAATGGTTGATACTCGAGAAAATATCTGTAATGTCGTAGTTCATTTAAAGCCACATTCCATTCATCCCAATCAATAATTAGCTCTGCCCACAATTGGTTCAAATTCTCCACTCGGGAATAATTATATTTTGATGAAATGTGTTTCAAGCTCCATCATTATACTATCCTTATTCTAGTGGATACCACTCATTCTTCTAATAACCTCATAATGCAGCAGTTGTTCTGTAAATCGATATTCCCTCTCCTTGTAAGATCTCACTAATCATCAAGGTAGAGTTACGTATACACAATACTTCTTTATGCCTCCTGAACTTTCCTCTGTGTCATGTGCTTAAGGCTCACTTCTAATCCTGTGTAAAACCATATCAACTTCATTGTAGTAGTGGCATTGTCTTATCACCTTTTCATGGTACTACACCTTCAGTTCATAATTGTCTATTTCCCTTTTTATTTGATACTCATACTTAATTAATCACATCTACCTTGAGTGCCTCTATTAGAACTACTTCTCTATTATTCCTCCAGCTCATATCCATTTTTGGTTGTGCGCAAGGAATTCCATATTACCCTTTATTTCCTTGCACTAGCTATCCTTTTCGTCGTCACATAACCTTTATTCGAAACTTTCCTTACAGAACTTGATAAATTTTCCTTATTTGTTCCATAGCTTGCTTTTCCGTTTCACACCTATCTTTATATTCCATTCACATGGACCACGTCATACCTTTTAGTTATTTCCTTACTAAGCTTTACTTATTCTCATAACAGTTTTTGTTATATTCCTTTGGTACCCTATTCGCATTTAGTCACATAGTATAACACCGCTTGACCTTCTTCATGATTCTTACTATGGTCTACTTACCCTTCTTAGTTAGTCTTATCCTTAATGTTTCACAAGCTGTCTTATTAACACTTCACTTCCGTCATAATCCTTTTTTCCTTGCACTCTTGTCGTAATCATACTATTATTTCTTTCAACTATAACTCGTCATAGTTTATCCCTATGTATCAATTCAGGCGATGCCTTACTATATTATTTTATCCCGATCTATCAGTCTTCTCTAAGTCATCTTCTTTGGCTTATAGGTCCTTTCCACCTTCGTTCTACTATACCAGTATCGACCTCCTAGTTTCTATTGCCCTTAATTCAGCAATTAACTCATTTCTCGAGGTCAGCCATACTCGTTTAGTCAAATCTCATCATTGTTATGAGCACAACCTTTCAAGACATACTACAGCCCAATATCTCATTCTCTTCTTATTTCTAAGAAAATTTGAGCGGAATTTCCTCTTTATTTTTTATCATCTCAACACCTGCACGCAGAAAATGCCAACAGTGCCTCACAGGGCACACATATATATAGTCATATCATCTCATATCGCATCCACACAGGGTGCCCACAATTAATAGTATGGAAAGGGACTTACCTCGTATGTCCACTCGAACTTCACATGTTATACTTTTCTGTTTACCTTTCCTTTCACTCTTCAACTTTATATGTCAATCGCATTTCAATACCTTACCTGACATTTGTCTTTTGTGCCTTGGCTTACCTATGTGCTTTGTAACTTTAGTATCATTAGTTACTTTCTTCTATCGATATTGTCCTTCTACTAAAATCACAAGTTAGTATGAGGAATTTCATTTCCTATGACAGCTCTATCGCACGATCTTAGATATGAAAGAAAGGTAACATCCTAAATGTCCTGTAGATGTGGTGCACAACACACTGATAAACAAGACTCTACTAGACACGGTCTGTAGACATTGCAAGGATGAACTGCTCTGATACCACTTTTGTCACAACCCAACCCCGTAAGCCGCGACTGGGGTCCGACCTCGACCCCCTTATGCGTATCTATCAGCTACACTTAAGTTGAACCATGTGTGATATGATACTATACACAAAAACCTCAATAGCTTAAAACTTTTCATGTACTTGTAGCCTTTTTCATTCGTATCATATCATGAAAGGGTACGCGAGCCGACGAGGCTGCCATAACATAAAAACCTTTACAACATGCCGTATAGGCACAGTCAAAACAAATTTATAAACAACCCACATATACATATATGTACAGATCTCTAAGAATAATAACAATAATATATGATGGGACAGGACCCCCGTCGTACCCTTGGACAAATAAATATATATATTATATGGCTAATATCAAAAGTTAGGCTCCGAAACAGTGGAGCGCTCCCAACATCACTGAGTGGAAACCCTAAGCTGGCAGATCTCCAAGATGAACATCTGTACCTGCGGACATGAAACGCAGCCTCCCGAAGAATGGGCAGTCAGTACGATATATGTACTAGTATATAAAGCATAACAACACATAACTGAGCTAACAAATGAAGTAGGGATGCAAGAAACAAATATAACAGTTAACGAATTTCTCTACTTGCATCCTATGACATGAGGGCGTGTATATCTTCCTTACATACCATACCTGGCCCGCTGTGGGACTTGGTGCTACAAGTGTGTCACTATATTTCCACATGCATGTCTATAAACTATATCCAGCCCTTCAATGAGGGACTCAGTGAAGCTGTCATTTGATCGTATATCATGCCCGGCCCTTCATGGGATGCGGTGAATAATCATTTCATCATATATCATGCCCAACCCTTCATGGGACACGGTGAATTAGCATTTTATCATTTCTCATGCCCGGCCCTTCATGGGACGCAGTAAATTTATCATGCCCGGTCCTTCATGGGACGCGGTGAGTTTATCCTGCCCAGCCCTTCACGGGACGCGGTGAGTTTATTCTGCCCAGCCCTTCACAGGACGCGGTGAGTGATTTATTAACAACCTGCATGAGTAGAGTAATGAGGAACCATATGCAATTAGCTCATCATCTAAGACTCGGTATAACAATTGTCATGGACTATCGGATTTTGATGATCTTGTATTTGGTTAACTCTAATATGCTTTCATTTAATCTAAATGACCCTATTATGCATAAATTGATCATAAATACAAGTTATTGATAAAATTTACATGAACCCATGTGTTATTCCTATTTTATGATTTTGATGTATATTGAAAAACTATGCTTGCATCATGAATTTATGAACTATGATTTTAAGGATGCTTTAGATGAAGTATCAACATGAATTTTATCAAACTAAGGTTTGATTCAAAAGGAAAGTTATTTCATTATGAAGGTTTTCCATGCTTTAGCCACTTTGATTTAAGTGTGATGTTCTATTAAAAGCTTATGATGATCAAGATGCTTTTGATTAAATATCTCTTACGACTTTGATTGAGTTGAGATTCATGATATGTTTTAAGGAGCTATTCTTATGATTTTATGTATTTTATGAAGAAATTGGTATTACAAGATTTGTACCTTTCTTCTCAAAGACTATAATTTATTTATGATATTCTTGTTGAGAGTTTACCTAGCACTGAGTGGACTACGTGAAATCACCTAGATCCCATAAATACATGCCCCCATAGGATTCAAGTTGGAAAATTTAAGCTTGATATAGTGGATCAACAAATAGCTCATGTTAATGGTTCTTACCTGACAAGTAGGAAACCTCTCTTCGGTGTGGGAAAGACACCGAACTTCATGTTATAGCTCACATGTTTTATGTCGGTTAACGGTATCTCTCACTATGACTCGTGATTCTCATTATGCTATGTTCTCATTATGAATCTCTCTTATGGATATTGAATTGACCATATTTTACACTTCTAACAATGCTTTCAAAGGACTTCATTATGTTTTAGCTTGGTCGTTGCATTATAACGTTTTATGCCATGCATTTTATATTCTCCATACTCAGTATATCCTATTACATTGACACATACTTCTTATGGATATATGGTTTTCATAGTATAGGTTCTAATGTTCCTTTCCACGGTTATGGAATGATTGATTCTGCCATAGTAGACTACTTTGGTTAGTCCTCATGCTTCGAGGGCACAACCACATTTTGAGTTCATTTATGTCTTTCTTTTTATACCAAATTTCATTTATGTTTATTTTTGTGAGCTAGAACTTGTCCTATGCCCTATCTATGATAGTAGAGACTATGTCAGACTAGCATGTATTTCCCAGATTGTCAAATGTTATGCTTAGATTCTCATTAAATTGATATTTCTATTTTGAGACTTATATTCTGTATTTCTCTTATGTTGATTTTATGTTATCCTAAGTCATGCTATCTTATGCTAAGAGACTTGTTAAGGGTCCTCTTTGCGGTGTCATGTCTAGGGTCTAGCTTGGATCGTGATACTCGGCTTAATGAACAGCTTTCTCAAGAGATCCTAGAGTTCCTCCTTAAGATCCATCAACTTAGTTGGAGTTGTTCTATATAGCAAAATAGACACTGACTATGTACTTAGCTCAAAATCAATTCCAACGTTAATGTCACTATTAGGAGGAAGTCCAGGTAGATTGGTAAGAAACACGTCAGGAAACTCCTCACCACCAAACCTGACTCAAGGAAAGGAGTGGCGGCACTAGTATTACAAAAGTAAACAAGATAGGCCAAACACCCCTTTCCTACTAATAATTATGCCCTTCGAAAAGATTACACACCCCTTCGCACAGGGCTATTGGTACCCATCCACATAACTAGAGGGATACCAGACATACACAAGGTGGAAATCTTAGAAAAGAGATTCCAAGACCGTATAATAAGGAGATAGACAATTCATGCATAAAATCAAGGAAAAATCTACCATATTTTAAATAAGAAAGTCTGCCCAAGTACCATATCCCAAGATGGTCACCATGCATGATCTATAAATCTAATCCATTACTAGTCAATTATGGGGGTAGCGATATGTATAAGCCCATGCAAAGGCTCACATAACAACTACAAATGCGTAGCAAAATAACCAAAAACATATTGAATATATAGACCACGAAAAACACAATGCAAAAATTGGCCGATGAGAGACGGAGTCATACATGTGATAAACAACATCCGTAGCCTCTACCTCTATCCTACCCAGAAAGGCTTATATGTACCCATGTCTGCTTCGCATGCCTGACCTTTTAGACTAAGACTGGTAATTAAATTGGGGACCACCCGTACAACCTTGTGCACCACCTTTGACTCATGGCACTAAGGTCCTACAGGTCTAACCTACAAGCCCTGCTACCTGAAATAATAGACCCTTGGGCAACATCTAAAAAATTGGCCTATGTTTTCACACTCATAACATCCCCTACTAGAAACAACCTATTAAGATGACCCAGCTGAAGTCAAATGTCAACCACGACATGAATAATTGGAGTGTGAAACTCTTGAAGCCTAAATCGACCCCTAACCACTAGCACCTCATTAACCACTATTTGTAATCTTCAAGGCTACCTGATTTGGTCTGATAGGTTTAAAATATGGAGGGTAACTTTTACTAGGGAAACCACTACCGCAGTAGCAGGCTTTGCTCCTAGAACCAGAACACTCTAAACCTTAGCCTGGTCTAAATTATACACCTTATCTCTAACCTAAGAACTAGTCAAATATCTAGGAAAAGTCCTAGCTTGGGTTTTATGATCTCTAGTCCAATTGCATAAATTATGATTCAAATTATGATTATAAATCTATTTTGATATAAATTGATGGTTATTGCATTGAATTGAAGAGTTTTCCATGAAATCTTCTATTTTGATCTCTAGGGTTCATGATGTAAAATATGAGTATTTTCAATTATACTTCCTAATATTATTATCTTTATGAATTATATATGGCCTGATAAAAAGTATATGATCATGCATGTTTTCAAGTCAATTGGTTATACAATTGAGTTCTACTCTAAGTTCAAGGTATAAATTTCATGCAAGTTATGAAGTAAGGCGACTTAGGGCCCTATGTGGTGACCTAATGCCTAACTATATGAATTATGCAAGTACGATTATAATGATGAAAGTAAAAAATTCTCACATTACAAGTACGTTATGAAAATGAGCTACTCTATGATTTCAAGCCTATGATCATGACTATGATATATGTCATTAAGGATGAGCATGGAAAAGTATTGGTAGATGAGACCCTCATTAAACAGAGATGGTAATCCTACTTCCATAAACTCTTGAATGAAGAAGAGGACAGAGAGATTGTGTTGGCAGATTTGGAACATACAGGGAGGCATCACAATTTTGGGTGTTACAGGAGTATTACAGTCGAGGAGGTTAAGGGTGTTGTTCGTAGGATGTCTGGGGAAGAGCGACCAGACCTGATGAGGTTTCTATGGAATTTTGGAAGAACGCGAGCTCGATAGGTTTGGAGTGGCTGACTAGGCTATTTAATGTCATCCTTAAGATGGCAACGATGCCCGAAGAATGGAGGTCGAGCGTAATGATCCCCCCTATACAAGAACAAGGGGGATATCCAGAGCTGCGACAACTATAGAGGTATCAAGCTTCTAACCCATACTATAAAAGTGTGGGAAAGACTGGTGGAGATGAGGGTGAGGAGAGGAGTGTCTATTTCAGAGAACTAATTCGGATTTATGTCGGGACACTCAACTACAGAAGCCATCCATCTTATGAGGAGGCTGGTGGAGCAATATAGGGAGAGGAAGAGGGACTTGCATATGGTATTCATTGACCTAGAAAAGGCTTACGATAAAGTTTCACGAGAGATACTATGGAGATATCTGGAGGTTAAAAATGTACCGGTGGCGTATATTAGGGTGATCAAGGACATGTATGAGGGTGCCAAAACCAGGGTAAGGACAGTAGGAGGGGACTCAGAGCACTTCCTAGTTATGATGGGGTTCCATCAAGGATCATCTCTTAGTCTATTTTTATTTGCCTTGGTGATGGATGGATTGACACGACAAATTCAAGGTGAGGTTCCATGGTGTATGCTTTTCGCGGATAATATAGTCCTAATCGATGAGACTCATAGTGGAGTTAACACTAAGCTAGAGGATTGGAGACATACCTTGGAGTCTAAAGGGTTTAAGCTGAGTAGAACCAAAACAGAGTACTTAGAGTGCAAGTTTAGTGAGACACCTCAGGAGGTTGGTGCGGAAGTTAGGCTTGGAGACCAGGCTATCCAAAAGAAAAGTAGTTTCAAGTACCTTGGGTCTATCATGCAAGGAAGCGGGGAGATTGACAAGGATGTCACACACCGTATTGGGGCAGGGTGGATGAAATGCAGACTCGCTTCTGGTGTACTATGTGACAAGAGGGTGCCACCACAACTTAAGGGCAAGTTCTATAAAGTGGTGATTAGACCGACTATGTTATATGGGGTGGAGTGTTGGCCAGTTAAGGTCTTCCACATTCAAAAGATGAAAGTTGCCGAGATGAGAATGTTGAGATGGATGTGTGGACATACAAGGAGCGAAAGAATTAGGAACGAGGCTATTCGAGACAAGGTAGGAGTGTCCTCGGTGGAAGACAAGATGCGGAAAATGCGACTGAGATGATTTGGGCATGTGAAGAGGAGAGACTCAGATGCTCCAGTACGAAGGTGTGAGAGGTTGGCCATGAATGGTTTCAAAAGAGGTAGGGGTAGGTTGAAGAAGTATTGGGGATAGGTGATTAGACAGGACATGGCGCAGCTGCAGCTGACCGAGGACATGACCTTAGATGGAAGGGTGTGGAGGACCCACATTAGGGTAGAAGTCTAGTACATAGTCATGGTAGTCTATCGTATTAGTAGACGCTTTAGCACACTATAAATTCTTGTTCTCTGATGTCTTCTATTATCTATTACTTTTCGTACTTCCCGTACTTTCCATACTTTGATTACTCTATTTTATTTGTAGCGCCCCCGTTATTTGCCTTATCATATCGCTTTGAACTTATTGACCTCTTTACTTTTTAGCCTTATCTAACGTCTTTTTATGCTTTATTGAGCCGATGGTCTCCCGGAAACAGCCGTCCTACCTTGGTAGGAGTAAGGTCTGCATACAAGTATGGTAATCCTACTTCCATAAACTCTTGAATGAAGAAGAGGACAGAGAGATTGTGTTGGCAGATTTGGAACATACAGGGAGGCATCACAATTTTGGGTGTTACAGGAGTATTACAGTCGAGGAGGTTAAGGGTGTTGTTCGTAGGATGTCTGGGGAAGAGCGACCAGACCTGATGAGGTTTCTATGGAATTTTGGAAGAACGCGAGCTCGATAGGTTTGGAGTGGCTGACTAGGCTATTTAATGTCATCCTTAAGATGGCAACGATGCCCGAAGAATGGAGGTCGAGCGTAATGATCCCCCCTATACAAGAACAAGGGGGATATCCAGAGCTGCGACAACTATAGAGGTATCAAGCTTCTAACCCATACTATAAAAGTGTGGGAAAGACTGGTGGAGATGAGGGTGAGGAGAGGAGTGTCTATTTCAGAGAACTAATTCGGATTTATGTCGGGACACTCAACTACAGAAGCCATCCATCTTATGAGGAGGCTGGTGGAGCAATATAGGGAGAGGAAGAGGGACTTGCATATGGTATTCATTGACCTAGAAAAGGCTTACGATAAAGTTTCACGAGAGATACTATGGAGATATCTGGAGGTTAAAAATGTACCGGTGGCGTATATTAGGGTGATCAAGGACATGTATGAGGGTGCCAAAACCAGGGTAAGGACAGTAGGAGGGGACTCAGAGCACTTCCTAGTTATGATGGGGTTCCATCAAGGATCATCTCTTAGTCTATTTTTATTTGCCTTGGTGATGGATGGATTGACACGACAAATTCAAGGTGAGGTTCCATGGTGTATGCTTTTCGCGGATAATATAGTCCTAATCGATGAGACTCATAGTGGAGTTAACACTAAGCTAGAGGATTGGAGACATACCTTGGAGTCTAAAGGGTTTAAGCTGAGTAGAACCAAAACAGAGTACTTAGAGTGCAAGTTTAGTGAGACACCTCAGGAGGTTGGTGCGGAAGTTAGGCTTGGAGACCAGGCTATCCAAAAGAAAAGTAGTTTCAAGTACCTTGGGTCTATCATGCAAGGAAGCGGGGAGATTGACAAGGATGTCACACACCGTATTGGGGCAGGGTGGATGAAATGCAGACTCGCTTCTGGTGTACTATGTGACAAGAGGGTGCCACCACAACTTAAGGGCAAGTTCTATAAAGTGGTGATTAGACCGACTATGTTATATGGGGTGGAGTGTTGGCCAGTTAAGGTCTTCCACATTCAAAAGATGAAAGTTGCCGAGATGAGAATGTTGAGATGGATGTGTGGACATACAAGGAGCGAAAGAATTAGGAACGAGGCTATTCGAGACAAGGTAGGAGTGTCCTCGGTGGAAGACAAGATGCGGAAAATGCGACTGAGATGATTTGGGCATGTGAAGAGGAGAGACTCAGATGCTCCAGTACGAAGGTGTGAGAGGTTGGCCATGAATGGTTTCAAAAGAGGTAGGGGTAGGTTGAAGAAGTATTGGGGATAGGTGATTAGACAGGACATGGCGCAGCTGCAGCTGACCGAGGACATGACCTTAGATGGAAGGGTGTGGAGGACCCACATTAGGGTAGAAGTCTAGTACATAGTCATGGTAGTCTATCGTATTAGTAGACGCTTTAGCACACTATAAATTCTTGTTCTCTGATGTCTTCTATTATCTATTACTTTTCGTACTTCCCGTACTTTCCATACTTTGATTACTCTATTTTATTTGTAGCGCCCCCGTTATTTGCCTTATCATATCGCTTTGAACTTATTGACCTCTTTACTTTTTAGCCTTATCTAACGTCTTTTTATGCTTTATTGAGCCGATGGTCTCCCGGAAACAGCCGTCCTACCTTGGTAGGAGTAAGGTCTGCATACAATTTACCCTCCCCAGACCCCACATTATGGGATTATACTGGGTTATTATTGTTGTTGTTGTATATATTCCATGGGATTTGACTTAACACCGAGTGGACTTGAGGTGGGGGCCCTACCAAAAGCCTTAGTAGAAGCCTCATGTCCCATAAACTACGTGCCAACGTAGGTTGCCTTCATGGCCTAGCTATTGAATCCACATATAAAGTATGTATGACCCGCCTAGCGGGGTAGAGTTTACCTTGGCAAGTAGATTCTCCTTTTTCTCCGTTGTATGGAGAGACAACGGGATTTCATGTTATAGTCTGCATGGTCTTATTGTCGGTTATGGTCTCTATCCCACATATGTATGATCTCTTACGTATGCCATGATTTTTAAATTATGTTTTTTAAATGTTTTGTTCATTATGATTTTCTCATGACTTTACTTATATCATCTTATCATGTGATTTACTTGACCATTGCATCCCATGATTTACGTTGCATGTCATGCCCTCATACTTAGTACATTCCAACGTACTAATGCATACTTTTTGCCTACATTGTCTCATAATGTAGGGGTTGAGGTTGCAGATCATATTCATCTACGTGACTAGTTAAGTTTTCCTATCCGGTGGTGTATGTGGTGAGTCCTCATTGATTGGGGACTAGTCATCGAGTTAGTTATTGTTTTTAAAGACTTTTTCTATGTTTCATATTGAGGGTGAGCTAGGGACATGTCTTAGCCCCCGCCCATGCTCACGAGTAGAAGCATCTAGTTGGACAATTGTTTCGAGTCTATGCTGTCATGTGATATTCTTAAATTTGTATTCATGGTTTAGACTTCCTTATAATGTTTCTGTTTTTACTTTACCTTATGTATGCTTATGATATGAACAAGAGACTTGGTTGGAGCCCTTCGGGGTTTCGATCATCGTGTTACAACTAGGCCCTAGGTCAGGTCGTGAAACTTTCCTGGTGCATGCCATAGAGATAATGACGACATACCTTCAAAGAAAATACCACTGCCGCTAACTCTAGATCATGAGTCGGATAATTCCTATCGTGGATTTTCAGTTGTCTAGAGGCATAAGATATACTTTACCCTTCAGCATCAGAACACAATCAAGTCCAACTCTAGACGCATCACAGTATAAAACAAAACATCGGTTCCCTCTAATAGGGTCAACACTAGAGCAGTAGTCAATCAATCTAGTTTTCAATTTCTGAAAGTTTTTCTCATAGGCTTCAGACCATTAAAACTTAGTGTTCTTCTGCATCAACTTAATCAATAAGACGAAATTGACAAGAATCCTTCCACAAACCTTCTGTAGTAATTAGTCAAACCCAAGAAACTCCTTATGTCAGTTCATGGATATGTGTCTGGGCCAATTCTTTACTGCCTCTTTATTTCGCGAATAAACTCAAATACCTTCTTCGGGTACAATGTCGCCTAGGAATGCCACGGATGCTAGCCAAAACTCACACTTTGAGAACTTAGCATATAACTATCGATCCTTTAAAGTCTAAAGAACAATTCTTAGATGGTTGTCATGATCTTCCTTACTTCTTAAGTGAATCAAAATGTCATCGATGAACACAGTAATAAACATATCCGGATACTGCTTAAATACTTTGTTCATGAGATCTATGAATGTTACCAGAGTGTTATTCAAACAAAAAGACATAACAAGAAACTCATAGTGACCATAACGGGTTCTGAAAAGCTGTCTTTGGGATGTCACTTTTTCTCATTTTCAACTAATGATAGAAGGATCTGAGATCTATCCTGGAGAAACAACTAGCACCCTGAAGTTGGTCGAACAGGTCATCAATTCTAGTAAGAGGATACTTATTCTTTATGTTGACATTTTTCAACTGAGATATATAACAAGCATAAATCTAGTCCATACCTAGAATGACATCAAAATCCACCATATCAAATTTAACTAAGTCAGATGTGGTATCTTTATGATAGATCGAGATAGTGGTGTCTGTATACATTCTCTTAGCAAGAATAGACTCACCAACAAGAGTAGAAACACTGAAAGATTGTAGAAGTCGTTCGGGACGGATCTTAAACTTTACAGTGATATAAGGAGTCACAAAAGACAAGTTCGCACCTGGATCAATTAAGGCATAACATCAAGAGGAAAGACTTTAAGCATACCTGTGACTACGTCTGGCAAGTTCTCCTGATCTTGGTGACTAGCCATAGCATACAGACGGTTTGAACCTCCTCCTGTCCTTGAAGCAGTGCCCCTTTGGGAAACCTTACCTAATGGAGTTGTGGATGAAGATTGGGCCTTATTTCCCCATAACCTGCTTCCACAATGATGGTCCTTCAAGAAGTGACCCATCTGTCCACACTTGTAGCAGCCACTCATGCCATCATGACACTCCCCTAGATGGGGCTTGCCACACTTACCATATGGTAGGTATCGAGATGAACCCTGAGCCACACTACCTTGCGACTAAGGGGATAGGGGTTGCTTTGGATGGTCAAAGTATAATTTAATAAATTTTAGGATTAAAATAAAAATTTAAGGGGATAGAGATTGTTTTGGCCGTCGGCAATGGAGATTTTGTCAAAATAAGTCATTGGCTTTGTTCATTATCGTCATCTTAAATTCTAGTCATCGTCGTGGTGATGATTTTGGTAACGCTGGTGAATAATAGCTCACTCCTATGGCCTCCATGGAAATTTAAACAATCAAAGTCAGCATTCTCACCAAAAAAGAAGTATCATATTATTGCCACGTTGCCTTTGAAGCATGTGTAATTAGTTTCAATCACTGGTTATTATGATTTAGCACTATGACCATCACCAATTTCACCAAATTTTACACCAAATCCTATTTTAGTGTAATTTGGTGTTTTGGAGCTCCTACTCATCACCAAATCTTGCACTATTTTAGTATGAAAATTTTGACACTATTCATCACATCAAATCATTTTTCAAATATTTTAATATTATTTTATTGTACAAAACTTTTAATTTAACATTATATAAATTGTATGTTTTTAATTAAATCTCTTATATACTTAATTATTTTTTATGTAATACTTCTATGATATTAATTTTAAATCTAAAAGTTAGCTTTTAATAAATTAATTTTCATATATATGACTTTTTTAAAAATAAAATTTATTTTAATATAAATTATATTAAACGACTATAAAAGAAAAGAATATGAAAGTATATATGTAAAACGTTTTAGGAAGAATTTATTTTATGAAATACGAAAATATAAATATAATAAAAAAATAATAATATAATATTGAAGAGAAAAAAAAATATAAAGAGAATACTCTTTTTTAATGTAAAATTTATTATAGTGGATTGAAGTTGATTTGCACTAAAATAGTGATGACACCATTTAGTGTAAAATTTGGTTTTATTGGTTGGAGATGCCCAAACCAATACCTACAAATTTAGTATTGTTTTCGCAAGGTCTAAATATCCTATTGCAGCTCCCTGCATATCTTCCACATCAAAAACCAGATCAAATAAGGAAGTTTGTTTTATAGAATTACTGGAGGGAGAAATTATCATGTTCCTCGCTGTAGTTTATTTTTCTTTCTTTTTTTCAATTTTTTACTCTAAAATTTGAAACATAATGTATGCGAATCACTAAAAGAAAAGAATTTCAGAAGGTTTTAGCTGGAAAAAATACATTTTTGAAAAGTAATTTCTTGCTTAACTAATATATTCCTAGGTGGAAAAGAACCCAGTATTGCCAGCTCACTACGTAGGGGAAGGGAGTCTGCTCAACATTCACAGATAAACATTTCGAGAAGTTCGAGTTGATTAAAAAACGCATGGTAAAAGAGATGCACGCCTTACCTTGATTGCATTCTTCAATGAAGTGTGTAACAATTGCTAATGTTGTATGTTTATGTAGGTAGCTTCAAATGATTCTCACTTATTCTCAAAAAAATGAGACATTACTGGTAAAGTACCTTTGGCGAGCAAATCCAATAGGCTCCAATCACTTAGTACACCATCCACTCTTCAAGCGTAAAATCATCACATGGAATCGAGAAACTTACTCTTTATACCCTCAAAAAACATACCTTCAGCAACGATCTTTACCAAAAGACTCAACAAAATCTGAAGAGTCACTTTAACAACCTAGATGATAGTGTAGTGGCATCGAACTCTGAGAGAATACCGAGAAACTCACCTACTCTTTATACCCTCAAAAATCACACCTTCAGCAACGATCTTTACCAAGAGACTCAACAAAATCTGAACACGCGGTCACTTTGACAACCTGGATGATAGTGCGGCGGCATCGAATTCCGAGAGAATATTATGAAATTTCAGGCAAGTGACGTCGTTTTCTAGTGAGAAGGGTATAGGTAAACAAGAAACTATTCCACATTGATTGACCTACACAAGGATATCAGGAGAATCATGGTAATGACGTGCGCACGACACAGCTCACAAGAACAATTGACTACAGCTCAGTAAAACAAAACATTCAGAGTAGGAAAACAGAGACTCAACTACAGCTTCTCCCACCACTCCAGTTTAGATGGGAAGGTGATACTGAATAAATTTAAGCTATCATTCCAGAAAAACTACTAAAACTATTATGATACAAGATATCAGTTCATGCATTTTTATCCATTCTACAATTTTATGAAATTTGTGGAATTACAATGGGTTTGTTGTTGTTATCCAACTTTATGAAATATGTATTTCCTTTCTACAGATAAGATATGTATACTCTCTTCGCACCTTTCCTGATGTGGATAAGCAAAGAAGACGCAATGCAATTACAAACGTGACACAATAATCTAACAGCTAATATTATGTCTCTTGCCAGACATCAAAAAGGATTTCATAGTACATTCATCATAATAAAAACAAAAGATGCAGATGTTCTCCCTTTGCCTCATCCCCTCCACCCCCCCAACCCCCCCCCCCCCCAACCCGGTCCAGATTATATCTCTTCCCCATCGTCCATAGAAGCATAAAAATTCTTACCTTCCTTTACATGCCCCTTCCACTCCTCTAGAATCCTAGAGAACCTTTCTGCTTATGTTAGCTTCCTTTACATATCCCTTCCACTCTAGAATCCTTGAGAAAACCTTTATGCTTATGTTTGTGATACTAAACAATTTAAGCTTCTTCCAAATGACACGGGAGGTGAAGGGAAAGTTGCAACTCGGATAAAAACAAAAGATCTAGTTGTTCTCCCTTTGCTTCCCCAGGTTCTGTGATGCTCGGACTCTTCAAAAACGTCAATGAATGCGTTTCAGATTCTCCAAAAGTAGTGTATTTTTGGAGAATCCGATACAAGTGCGGCATGGAAAGTGAAGAGTCTCCGCAACTTAGCCTGGGTTCTCTCTCATACCCTTTGTCCATTAAAGCATAAAAGTCTTTCAATTACCTTCCCTTTACGTGCCCCCCCCCCCCCCATTCATCTTGAATCGTTGAGAAAACCTTTATGCTTATGTTTATGATATTAACCAATTTAGCTTCTTCAAAATTATACGAGGTAAACAGAAGGTTACACCTCAGCTAGAAGTCATATCCACATTGAACTCATCCCATATGGTATAAAACAATGCAAGAAGTTATCCTGATATATACGAGCACATACCTACATGCATGAATTACTTTGATAACCAGGCGGACAGGATTAAAAGATTGGCATAACATATCAAATTATACCTAGGTGAACAATCAAAAAGCATGAAGATTATCTCTACTAGGTTCTAAAGCGGAAGGAATGGAGGGGGTTCACTTCTACAGTTCTATATGGATTTCAAGTACAGTATAATACCCCAGTAGTGTCTTAACTGCTGATACAAACACTGGTAAAAATGAACATGAACTCAGATCATCATGAAAAGCAAATCACATTCTAGAGAGGAATTCAAGCTGCCAGCCACAGAAAGTAAATCAGCACGCAATACCATGAGACCTAAATAAGATTTAAGTTATATTTAAGGGCAAATGCTCCAGCCCTTGGGCACTCTACTATCTAAGGCAGCCAATTTAGGATGGTAACACATCACCTGTATTGGAGATCCACATATGGAGGTGCACAGGTCTGCTCAACGAGGTCATCTAGTGGACAATATAATGATCTATCAATTAACCAGAAAGCCAACTTAGAAATAAGAAAAAATATTCATAATCGGATCAGTTATTGCACTAAACCTGGTATTTCTTCCTAGTGTAACATCACATAAATTCGCCTTTCAAGCAAAACAGTCTAAACTAAAAACTACAACTTCATAAAAGGACCAAAAAATACGAACGCTTGTCAAGACTATAATGATCCACCAAAAGAAAATTTTCAGTGGATTAGGAAACAAACACATTCCCAGGAAAGGGAAGACAATTATTACCAGAAGGTTTAGCAGGTAGGTCAGCATAAAGTTGAAGTCAACAGACTAGCTCAGGAAACCCTCTTTTATGCAATTCAGCTGCCAGAGGTAAAGATAGACTACATTAAATATCCATAAACAACACATCCACGATAAATATTTAGTTCTAGACGGATAAAGCAAGCTGAAAGAAAAGGACTACTAGGACAAGAAGAACAGCTTAATAATGTCCAAAAGAGGCAACAATCTTAATGACTGACGCCCTTTTTTGCTCTAAGAGATTCGAGAGCCTTCTCCCGCAGCTCAATCTCAAGTCTCTTCTGCAAGGACTCTGACTCCTCGATCTCATGTCCATGTCGATCCTCCTTCCTCAGATGTTCATCATCAGAAGCACGACTATCAGGATTCCTCTCTGTATCTGAAGGCGAGGATATGGCATTAGCTGACTTCGATTTTAGTTTCTGGGAACGTCTTTCTTCCTTTCTGCACCGCCTCTCCTCCCGCCGGCGATGCTTCTCCTCTTTCTTCAATCTTCTCTCCTCTTTCCTCCTCCTTTTAGCCTCCTTCCTATCCTCAACATCAGAATCAAAACTATCCTCTGACGTTGACTCATATCTGTCAGACCTCTTATGCTTTCTTTTTTCCTTAACTTTAGCTCTACGTTTTTCACTTTCCTCGAAACCAGAACCCGCATTACTAATTAGATCATTCTGCTCAACTTTCCTTGATGAAGTGAGGGGAGCTTCTGACTCAACATGTAGCTCTTTGCCCTTGGTATCGTTTGTGTGAGACAGGTTTTCCTTATCTTCTTTGAAACTCTCCCCATCATATGATTTCTTTAACATCTTCACTGAATTAGAGTGTCTATGAGTTGATGGTGACTTTTGTTTATCCAGTTCCTTTGTGTGCTCCATCCTTCCTGAAATTTTTTCACTGAGATGCAAATATACACAAGCATTATGTCAGAATATAGACTGAGCCTCTTTTACTAGCACTAGAGAAAAAAAAAACATGCAGGAATATTCATTTGAAGCTGCCAAAATGCAGAAAAGCAATTGTAAACAGACCTCTTAATCACTTCATTTCTCTTTCTCAACTCCAAGCGATCGGAACGGCTATGAATGTCAGAAGATTCTTTCTCAACCCACCCCTTCCCAAGATCTTTATATGGATCGGGTGTTGTGGGTATTTTTCTTGAAGACCTAGGGTTATGCTCAAACGCCTCCCTGAACCACAACAATCCAGCCAAAAAAAAAGACAAGAGAAATATATTACTCAAAAATATCCATGGACTAATAACTTCTGAGATTCTCAATGATGCATTTTTCATTACTAACCCTGAATGGTTCATTTCTTTCTCATCAGCAACTTTCTCAGAAATGTCAGAACTAACTTTGTGCTCTCTCAATTTACTTGGACTAGGGCTGTCAGTGTCAATTGTCTTTCTCTCCCTCCAGTTCGAAGTACTTCTTCGCCTACAGTAATTAAATCAAAACATTAAGATCAAAAGAACAAATTCATGAAGCACTAGCAAAACTACAGTATTATTAAGGAATCATATACCCTCTATCTTCACTAGGACTCCTTCCTCTTTTTGTTGGTGGAGATTCTGAGTCAGATCTGGAGCGACTTGGAGATTCTGGAACAGATGGTGACCGGCTTAGCTGAGGCAGCAAAGGCAGCTCTTTTTCTAGTGAATCCTTGCGGTCATATATCTTCTTCAGAGGTGACCCAGAAGATATAGGACGTCTACGTTCCAAAGATCTGGATACTTTATGGGGCTCAGTGTTTACTGGAGAAGCATATCGAACAGGGGAGTATTTCTCACGGCTCCTATAATGGTGTATTAGTATCAATTCAAGCATAGAAAGATATAGGAACTCCGGGCATCAATTATTTGTGCACTCTAACTACGACGCAAAGCAATCCAGTATTTTCAATGATCAGAGACAACACAAGACAAACTTACGCATCCAAGGCAGCTAATAACACTGGCCAAGCTAACGCAACAAAAGGCATCAATAACAAATCTCTAAGAAAGATGAGAGTTGATATGTGTCACTACCTTATCCTTCCTCGAGGAGATCGAACTGGTGACCTTTCATTCTTCGATATTCTCTTTCTAATTGGTGAAGGAGACCTGCGGTAAATGGGTGAGGGGGAAAGTGATTCTTGAGATGAAAGAGACCGTCTGGCAGGGGTTAAGGATCTCTTCCTACCAGAAATGGAGGGTTTTCGTTGCACTGCAAATGGAGAACTTCGCCGAGGACTCAATGGAGATCGGTGGTACCCTCGACTCACTAGAGAAGGGGACCTACGTTGCATTGGAGATGGTGTTCTGTGTCGAAGTGGTGATCGACGTTTAATAGGTGACCTTGATCTGTATCGCAATGGTGAGCATCTACTTGGAGACCTTGACCTACACCACATAGGGGATCGTGTTCTACGCCGAATGGGAGACCTTGATCTACGTCGAAGCGGAGACCTTGATCTACGTCGAAACGGAGACCTCGATCTACGTCGAAGTGGAGGCCTTGATCTACGTCTGAATGGAGAACGTCTTCGGTATCGCACAGGAGAAGGTGACCTTCGACGTACTCTAGAGGTTGATCTTTGCCTGTGCCTTGGTGGAGAATGGGATCGTCGAGGTGAATGCTTCCTACGAGGTGAAACAGAACACCTTGGTGGAGAGCGATGTGCCCTTTCAGATGAAAGGGAGCGACCTCTCCTCTCTTCTGGAGATCCGGATGTACTTCGTGACCTGGGCCTTTCACTTTAAATGATATCAATTAACAAGTAATAATCAAGTAAGTGAAAGCAAAAGTAAAAGTAGAAAGCACATATAATCAATTACGAACAAAAGGGAGAAATTCAAAAAATAAAGGAGCTTAATGGAGAAGATACCCCGAGTAACTCCTCGAATTGGAGAATGACTTGCTGATTGACCTTGATCTCCTGCCCAATACCCAAGGTATTCAACTAATGCTATTCTATGGGTAGGAAGCCAAAGTACAAAAAATTATACCTGGAGGAGAGTGAATGATCTGCTGAACGTGGGGATTTAGAGACCCTGCAGAACACAAAGGATAAAATGAACCACACAGAGCAGAGAAGTGAGCAGATAAACTTTGAAGATAAAAAGTGCAACAAAGAGGAAACAGCCCCTCCCTTGCGGACTCTAAATAAGAAAGACCACATCCCTCCCTCAACTGCTTCTAACTTTGCTCCATCCACCACAATGCCCTTACCCATACCTCAACGTACCCAGACCAGGTTAAAATAATCTTTGCTTCTTTGTATTTACCAGTATTAACTTTTATAGGAATATAAACTTCATTACTACTCTCCATGTTCCTATTTTTATGCCCTCTCCGTTTCATATAATTCAAACACCTCTGTCCATTGTATAGATAGGTAAATGCACTCCTGACTGACACAAAATGTTCCACGCGATAGTAGGGTCAGTGATCCATGCAGATCAAGGGTAAACACACATCATTATTAGCATGATCGACACTTACCCGCATGTTTTTTGCACCTCAGCCAGTAGAATCAAAGCAATAAACGCAAAAAACTCTAAGGTCTGTTGGGGCTATAAGCGCAAAGCGCAAAAAATGTGTGGGCTTTAATGAGAAAAGGCGCAAAGGGAGAAAAAATGCAAATATATATGTTTAGTCCAAGACTAATAATTTATAAGCATGAATGACAAATATATGAACAAAGAAATTAGAAAATAATTATGATAAAGTGGTATATCAATTGTTCAGAATCGTCTCTTCAGAAAAGGTTCATTGGCAAGGAAAAGTATGTCTTAGAACCTTGATGACGACACTGAAGCGTACATTAAGCGAAGCGAAGCGCTCAACACGTTTTGAGCCTCGCTTCGGGGCTTAAGCGCCCCTTTGATAACACTGACCTCAGCATTTTAAAGGATGTGCTTTTAGCATTTCCTCATGGACTCAGGATTTCACCCCCTACACAGAATTCCACTTTACTCCATCTCACATATGAAAAGAGGTTAGCATTCCACCCCCATTTTTAGCAACTCCCTTTTCCAATGACTCACCACTTGTGTGCCTTTACACTACTCATTCAGAAATCAAACTTGACAGCTGCACTTTTGCAGCAAGGTGCACATAGTGTGCTACTTAATTCCATGGGACATAAGTCTTATCCTTTATCTAATTAATAAGAAATGCCCATGGTTGTAATAAAGAACTTCAGGTAAATATAATCTACAAATTACTCGGTGCATGGTGTAACTGCAGATTATCATCACCATTTGAGTTAGTAAGAAAAAATTTGCTTCATTCTTTGACCACATTTTATTGTGTCTCCTACAGGCTGGGAGTTGAGACTAACAGTAAACAGCCAAATATGCAGATGTTCCAGTAGATCTTGGCAATATAAAAGAGTACTACATGAAAGCTGTAAGACAGAAACAAGTAAATTAGTAATGTCAAAACCTTGCTTGCCCTTTTTCATTTGGGTGGAGGCGGCTTACTTTCGGTCTCATTAAAGGCCTGATCAAGGAATTCCCCCTGTTTTAATTTTGGTATCCCCGTTCTTGGTGTCCTCCTCTTTTTCTTCTCTTTCAACTATTTTAATTATCATCTGGTTTGCTATCTAGTTCTTCACTGATCTACAGTGTCGCCGATTATTGAATGTTGTAGAATTGAAGTTCATAAGCATTGACATGTAGCATATGCAATAAAATCTTTATCAACCTTGACCAATGAATTTTATGTTCACTTCTAACTCTGAAATGGAATTTAAATGCTCTTTATTAATAGTGGTCCAATTGTAACCTATGTGACTGGACACAACAACCTCTCAACTGCCTACCAGCCTCGGCAGCACAATCATACTTCCGTGTCTCTGTCCCTTAACCTCTTGAATATGTGTTGACGTAGATCAAAGTGACACTACTTCAAGGAGGCCATTCACAAGTAGTCAAGCTAAGGACCTTCAAGCATTGCAACCTTTATGGATGAAGATGGAACCTTGGAAGGCTCCAACATGGAAGACTTGAAGATATTTAATATATTAAGTGCTCTACCAATTAAATTACCTAGTAATTTTAGTGAGGGGCAATTGGGTCTTTCTTCACTACCTTTAGCCTTTAGTATAAATAGTAGATATTAGGTTTCATAAGGGGGTTTTGGACATAAGAAAAATTGTGCCTCTTGTGAGAGTTTGAAAACCCTTTGTTGAATTTCAACATCATGCCCTAGGATTTGCAGGTAAGGTTACTACCTTCTTGAGGATTCTAATAGATTAGGTGCTTTTATTTCTCAATTAAGTGGTGTTTTGGTTAGCTTCACCATTACATCTTTTAATTGTTTGAATTTAATTGTGTGTCTCTCTCTTTTATCTATCTTTCAATTTCTATTTTATTTTTTCATCTTCTTGTTTCACATCAAATTGGTATCAGATCAAGGCTAAAGAATTGTTCCTACAATTCTTAATCCTTGAATTATTTACATTTTGAAATATGAGAAAAAAAATCTGCGGAAAAAAGGTCTATATTTAGTTGATGTAATTTGAGAGTTGTTTAATATTGTTCTTTGAGCGACATATTGTTGTTTCCTAGCTGAAAATCAAAGAATACATGACTTTAAAAAAATTGAGAAGCCATTGTTAGGATTTGAAGCTTTGAAGAAGAAACTTGAAAGTGGGTGTTGTGATTTGTTGTTTGTTTGAAGAAATTGGCGGTCAAAACTTGTTGATATAGTTGTGCAGAAGTAATATCTCAAATTTGAGTTCATTTGATTGAGTATTGAAGGAGATTGGTTCCAAAAAAAAAATTGAGCTCTTCTCCAAGAAGAAGATGAATCTGAAAATTTCAAAAATAGTCAAAATTTGCCACAATTACTAAATTGGCAACTTTTCTCAACAATCATTTCTTCCCCATTTAAAATATAGCATTCCAATTTGTTTTCTCTACTTTTGTTGTTAACTCTTAGCTAGTTTACTTTGAGTATTAGTTCATACTTAATGTTAAACTAGTTCTTGTTCGTATCAAATTATTTCTTTTTTTTCTCTCTTTTTATTTCGTTGAATGTTTGTTTGTATCCTAGTCCTTAAGTCTTTAATGTCCTTTATTGATTTACATAAACTCCACTCCATCCCGAAGAAGTAGTACCACTTGTGAATTATTTGACGAAGTTGACTCTCAACCTTGGGTTATTCAAGAGTGGTAAAAGGCAAGAGTGAAGTGAATTTATTCGAGAGTGGCCTTAAAAGCCTTTGGCCATGGAGTGATACACGAGTGTGAGTGATAAAGAAAGGAATACATTAAGCGAGTGAGTGGTGAGGAACTTTTTCTACTAACTCTTTGTTTATTTTTGTAGATACAATGGCTCAGTTGGAGGGAGAACCCTCTAGCAAAACAGAAATGATGCTTCAACAACTATTGGAAGAAATGAGAGATATGAAAGGAAAATTGAAAGATGTGGTTAGAAGGGTGAGAACTCAAGAAATAGAAAAGCAAACAATTGAGATTTTCAATCCTATTGGTCAACATGATGAGGGATCAAGTAAGACCCCTCTTGATGCAACTCCATCACACTTAATTGTGCAAGATACTCTATCTCCTAATGCTACGTTATCAACAAAGGCTCGCAATCAAGCTACACTTCCAAAAGGGGGAGATCAACGAGCAAATCTTCCACCACAAGCCATTAGACCTCAGATGAGAGCCCAACATAATCTTGAAGAGCATGATTTTTTTTATGGTGATAATTATGGCTATGGAGTAGACGATCAAGCTCAACAAGAGAGGTTAGGTAGGAGTGGGAGAGGAAATGGAGGATGGCATCCTATGGGTGGTAGAGAATACAATAGAAGGAATGATGATGAAGAACGAGGATCCAACAATATCAAGGTTACACTTCCATTTTTCAAAGGAAGTAGTGACCCAAATGAATACCTTTGATTGGATGGTAAAGCCTGGAAGGCAATCTAATCTCAACAATGTGAGCGATGTTTAAAAAAAATGAATTATGCTATAAGTCACCTTGAGGGTTTTGCTTCTACATGGTGGAAAAAAATTGAAAGAGATACTTTACTAAATACAGATTTTGTTACAAGTTGGAATGACATGAAAAGGCGTATGAGAGAGGTTTGTGGGTCAAAATTATGAACAAGTTACACTCAAGAAGTATTACAATCTTCAACAAGAAAGCAAGAGTGTGGAAGAGTATTATGAGGAGCTAGAGCATACAAGGGTGTCGTTTGGCCCTAAATAGTTTTTGAGAAAAACTTGAAAAAAGCTTGGGAACTAGTGTTTGTCCATATAATTTGTCATTACTTGGCAAATATATTTGGCAAACTTTTCAAGTTCTCAAGTTCTAGTGGTCAACCAACACTATTAAATAATATCTTTATCTATTAATAAATAACCGAACTATTCATTTTTGAATAACTTTCCTTTTCCACCACATGGTATGTAAATTAGTAATTTCATTTTTGATAGTATTTTAAAAAAAAGAAACCAAGAAGAAGCATAAGTATGATCTGAATTATACTTTTAAAAGTTTTGTAGAAAAATATTACATTGTTGACACTGGTCTTCGAAACACAAAAGTATTTCTAGCTCCATATAAAGGAGTGCAATATCATTTGCAAGACTACAGGGGAAGTGAAAGAGAGCCTAAGAATGGCAAAGAGTTATTTACCTATAAACATGCCTCCTTGTGTAATGTAATTGAATGAACATTTGGTGCTTGAAAAAGTAGATTCAGAATACTACAACAAGTCATGAACAACTATGACTTAGACATGCAGGTGAAAATAGTAGTTGTTTGTGTTGTATTACATAATTCTTTGCATGAAAATCAAAGCAGTGATGGAATATTCACTGAATATGAAAGTGATGATATGATGGTTAATGAAAATGATGAACAATCGACTCAGAATAACAATATTGTTTCGTCTTCAATCGACTCAGAATAACAATATTGTTTCGTCTTCTTGGTCATCTGATCTAGAAATGAAAGCTTGTCAGGAAGAGATTGTTCGTAGAATGTGGGAAGATTTTATAAAAGAATATTTTGTTATTACCTCCTACGAAAAATAATAGTTTAAGTGACAATATTAGAAAAAAAGAACAACTTTTTTTTAATTCGATTAATATATTTCTCTTACCCATATTCTTGTTTTGTTGTTGCCGGTTGTTATCAATTATGTTATAAGGTTTTTTCTTAATGGAACATGTTCATTATAAAATGATAACACAAACTTATGGATATTTTTAATATTTTTTAGAACTTAACAACAAAATAACTTCACCAAAATTTAAAAAATATTGTGGCCAAACGCATGGTGAAACTTCACCAAAACTTCACCCAGGAATAACTTGCCAAGAATATTTGGGAACATGGGGCCAAACGCTTACTAGGCTTCGAGCTAATGCCAATGATGGAGAGGTGAGTCTTGTTGCAAGATTTATCTTAGGCTTAAATAAAAAGATAAGGCAACCATTAGATTGCATCGTCTTCCTACTTTATATGAAGCTTATCAAATGGCTTCAAGGAAACAAATCAAGAATGCAATCTTTTTCTTCTTCTTCATGGGCTAAAAATAAAAAAGTTTGGAAATCATCTCCTACTTGGGACAATCCAAAGGTGCAAAGCAAGACTTCAAGTCCACCTTTGACAAAGGCAAACCAAAGGTGGACTACAAGGATTTAGGTAACAAGGCTAAACTTGAAACTTTATCTAAAATAAAGTGTTTTAAATGTCAAGGATATGGACATAAAGCAAATGAATGTCCTAATAAAAGAACTATCATTGCATTGAATGATGGTGGTTATCAAACGGAAGATGAATCTAAGGAACCATAGGGAGGATGATAGTAATGATGAGTTTATGGGAGAAGGGGTGGAGAAGAAATTAATGATGATGGAAAACTTGTTCATGTTGTATGGAGAAGTATAAGTGTTCTAATGAAGGAAGATCTTAATCAAAGGGAGAACTTGTTTCATAATTGGTGTAGGGTTCAAGAGCAATTATGTTTCTTTATCATTGATACTGGAAGTTGTGCAAATGTTGCTAGCATATCTATGGTGGAACGATTGAAACTTCCAACAAGAAGGCATCCAAAACCTTATAGATTGCAATGGCTCGATGAATGTGATGAACTCAAGTTGACCAAGCAAGTGTTGATAAAGTTCAAGATTGGAAGTTAACATGATGAAGTACTTTGTGATGTCGTACCAATGCAAGCTTCCATCTATTGTTGGGAAGGCCATGGGATTATGATGTAGGGACTAAACATGATGAAAGGTCCAATAAATATGCATTTGTTAAGGATGATAAAAAGCGCATTCCTAACCCTCTTTCTCCTTTTTAAAGTAGAGAGGAATATAGAAAAATATGAGAGTTGAAAGAAAAACTTGAGAGATAAAAAAAAGGGAGAGAGAGTGAAAAATGATAACTCAAGAGAGGAAAAGGGAGAGGTTGTGAGCTCAAGTGAGAATGAATTATCACAAAAAAAGAGGTGAGCAAGAAAAACAAAAAGATCAAAGAAAGAAAAAATGTGCATGATTTTGCAAAATCAAGAGAGCATAGAAGAGCTAAACATTGAGGATAATACTCAAGTCATACTTACTAAACCAAAAGGTTATTCTTTGATTTCTAATAATGAACTAACCTCTTTATCTTTGCCAAGTGTTGTTTCTTCTTTGTTGCAAAGTTATGAAGATCTATTTCTGAAAGAAATGCCTAGTGGATTGCCTCCTTTGAGGGGAATAGAGTATCAAATTGACTTTGTGGCGGGTTCTCAACTACCCAACAAAGCGGCTTATAGAAGCAACCGTCAAGATACTAAAGAATTGCATAGACAAATTGAGGAACTTTTGGAAAAGGGATTGATAAGAGAAAGCTTAAGTCCATGTGTGGTGCCCGTGATTCTAGTACCCAAGAAGGATAGCATGGAGGATGTGCGTAGATTGTCGTGCCATCAATAGATTTATGGTAAAATATCGAATTCCTAGACTTGATGATATGCTAGATGAATTGTGGTTCTACTTTATTTTCTAAAATAGATTTGAGAAGCGAATACCATCAAATTCAAATGAAATTCAGAAATGAATGGAAAACCACTTTTAAAACTAAATTTGGATTATATGAGTGGGTGGTGATGCCTTTCGAGCTAACCAATGCACCAAGCACTTTTATGCGATTAATGAATCATGTGCTTAAATTGTTTATTAATGATTTTGTTTTGGTTTATTTTGATGATATTTTAGTTTATAGCATGTTCTTGGATGATCATGTGCAACATTTGAGGTTGACCTTTGATGTGTTGAGAAATGAAATGTTGTATGTGCATTTAAAAAAAGTGTTCTTTTTGTGTGGACAGTGCTTTTTCCTTGGCTTTGTTGTAAGCTCGAGAGGAGTTGAAGTGGATGATGAGAAGGCAAAGGCTATTAGGGGTTGGCCAACCCCGAAGCCCATTAGCGATGTTAGAAGCTTTTATGGGTTGGCAAGTTTTTATAAGAGGTCTGTGAAGGATTTTAGTTCTCTAGCCGCTCCTCTGACCGAGGTCATCAAGAAGGATAAGCCATTCATTTGGGGTATAAAACAAGAGGAAGCCTTTCGGGGTCATTTGGTGTGATGGATAAGAGGGGTTAATCCGGGATAATTTTTAAGTGTCCTTTAATCTCTTGTTTGGTTGCAAAGGATAAGATAACCTATTCCAGGATTAACAATTAGAATTGGGATAAGTTATCCCTCCCTGGGAGTGGAATAATAATCGCAGGATAACTTATCCTGGGATAAACTATGTAAAATAACAAAAATGTTCCTTCTTAAACTTACTTTTATACAACACTTTTTACAACAACATATCCAGTGAAATCCCACACGTGGGTTTATACAACACTTTTTACATTAATGTATATTAACATAATTTTTAACAACATTCATAATAACATTCACAACCTCAATTAATCATTGTTTTTATGATAATATATTTTTCTATTAAAAAATTACATTTTATAAATACAATTTCTATTTATGAATATATTATAAGTTGAGTTTATTTGTCTAATTCTTATATTTATTTATATTTTGATTTCTCTTAAAATGTTCACTTCACTACTAAATTACATATTTTTAATTAAATAGTTTATTACTCACTTAAAAATTATATTTTATATATCAATTAAAATGTAGATAACTTTAAAATGTAGATAATTTTAATAATAAAATTTATTTTATTTTAGTAGACTTAAAATAGAAGTTTTATTTTTAAGCTAAATAAGATGAAAGTTTTATTTTTAAGCTAAATAAGATGAAAGTTTTATTTTTAAGCTAAATAAGATAAAAGTTTTATTTTTTAAGTTAAATAAGATGAAAATTTTATTTAAAACTACATAAGATGGAAGTTTTATTTTTAAGTTAAAAAAGATGAAAGTTTAATTTTAAAAACACACGGCACAATCATGGAAATGCATACACAAAAAATATTTAAGCTTAATAAGATGAAAATTTTATTTTTAAGAATGAATAACTACAGCTTGCAAAGAAAATGTAAAAAAAAAAAACTAAATAAGGTGGAGGGTATTTTTGTAAACAAACAACTTATTCTTAGAAATTTTGCAATGAATATAATTTTAAATATGACAAACCAAACAAGCAATAAAAACTACTTTCAGCATAACTAATCCCCGCATAACTTATGCCATCATAACTAATCCCATCATAACTTCTATCCAAACCAAACAACCCCTTAGGATCTTAAAGGAGAAACTTAGCTCCACTCCTTTACTTCAACTTCCCAACTTTGAGAAGATGTTTGAAATAAAGTGTGATGCTAATGGAGTAGGTATTGGTACGGTCTTGATGCAAGAAGAAAAACACATAGCTTACTTTAGTGAGAAGTTAAAAGGGGCACCATTGCAATATTCTACCTATGATAAGGAACTCTATGCCCTAGTGAGAGCGTTAGCAAATTGGCAACATTATTTGTGGCATAAGGAATTTGTGATTAGGACCGATCATGAGGCTTTGAAGCACATTAGGGTTCAAAATAAGCTTAATAAAAGACATGCCAAATAGATAGAATTTATTGAGTCTTTTCCCCATGTGATTAATCATAAGCAAGGCAAAGGAATATTGTGGCGGATGCTTTATCCAGAAGATATGCATTGATGAATACCTTGACTTCTAGATTGATGGGTTTTGAGAGTTAGAAGGAGTTATATTCTAATGATGATGATTTTGGAAGTTTCTTTGGGGAGTATCAAGTGAGCCTGAATAGGTGTGTACAAGTCATTAAGAAGGGTAATGAAGCTAGAATCCTAGATTTGAGTTGAAGGATGGCTATTTGTTTAGGAATGGAAAGCTTTGTGTACCTATGTCTTCATGGAGAGAGTTGTTGGTGAAAGAGGCACACAATGGAGGCTTGATGGGTCATTTTGAAATGTAAAAAACCTTAGCTATTTTTATTGAACATTTCTTTTGGCCTAAGATGATAAGAGATGTGGAAAGAATTTTTGTTTAGGTGTTTGGATTGTAAGCATGCTAAATCTTGTACCCAACCCCATGGTTTGTAAACCCCCTTTGCCTATTACTAGAGGCACTTGGCTAGATATTTCCATGGACTTTGTTGTTGGCCTCCCTAGGACTAGAAATGGTAAGGATAGCATCTTTGTTGTTGTGGATACATTTTCTAAAATGGCTCACTTTATTGCTTGTCATAAAAGTGAGATGCATCTCATGTTGCTACTTTATTTGTTCATAATGTGATGAATTTGCATGGTGTTCCCCAAACAATTGTTAGTGGTTTCTTATCCATTTTTGGAGGTTTTGTGGGGAAATTTGGGAACCAAGTTGCTATTTTCTACTTCTTTTCATCCTCAAACGGATGGTCAAACCGAGGTGGTTAATAGAACCTTAGATAACATGCTTAAGGCTATGGTTAAAGGGAAGCTAACTTCTTAGGAAGATCAATTGCCATTAATTGAGTTTGCATATAATAGAATTATTCATAGATCTATTGGTATAACCCCTTTTGAGTGTGTTTATGGCTTTAATCCCTTGACTCCATTAGATTTAACTTCTTTACCCAAAGATGTTATTGTGAGTATAGATGCAAAAGCTAAGGCAAAAGCTATGAAGAGCGTCCATGAGAAAGTAAGAATGCAAATTGAGAAGGCCAACAAAGATGCAACCAAAAGAGCCAAAAAGGGACAAAAAAGAGTCACTTTTGCACCCGGTGATTGGGTATGGGTTCATTTTAGGAAGGAAAGATTTCCAAGAAAAAGGAAGAACAAGCTTATGCCAAGAGGAGATGTATCTTTTCAAGTGCTTGAGAAGATTGGAGATAATGCTTACAAAGTGGACTTACCAAGTGAGTATTTGATCCATAATGTTTTCAATGTTAGTGGCTAGCCTCTTTTTGATGTAGGTGTGGCAAATTCAAGGACGAATTCTTTTGAAAAAGGGAGAGTGATATAGATCAAAGTAACACTACTTCAAGGAGGCCTTTCACAAGGAGTCAAGCTAAGATCTTCAAGCATTGCAAGCTTTATGGATGAAGATGGAACCTTTAGAAGGCTCCAACATGTAAGATTTGAAGATATTTAATATATTAAGTGCTCTACCATTTTAATTATCTTGTAATTTTAGTAAGAGGCAATTGGGTCTTTCTTCACTACATTTAGCCTTTAGTATAAATAGTAGATATTAGGGTTTCATAAGGGGTTTTTGGACATAAGAAAAATTGTGCCTCTTGTGAAAGCTTGGAAAACCCTTTGTTAAATTTCAACATATTGCCCTAAGATTTGCAAGTAAGGTTACTACCTTCTTGAGGATTCTAATAGATTAGGTGTTTTTATTTCTCAATTAAGTGGTGTTTTGTTAGTTTCACCATTACATCTTTTAATAGTTTGAATTAATTGTGTCTATCTCTATTTTATCTATCTTTCAATTTCTAATTTATTTTTTCATCTTCTTGTTTCACATCATGTGTCCGAGGTTTCATTGACTATTCCACAGCTCAAACCTATGACTTATAGGTCGCGATTATGAGTCCAGGGTCTCAGTAGCTAATTCCAAGGCTCCACTTCAATAAATTGTTTTTACTTAAAAAAAAGAACTAATTGAAATCCTGACCTGTTTCTTACTCTTGATCCGTTTCTCTCAACAGGGTCTAAATCATCCATCAAGCGCACCTGAAGCTGATGTTTTGGAGTTGGCTCCCGTGAAACATTTTTCTCTCTCGAATTGCTACAATAATCATCCTACAGTAGAGTGAGGTAAAGATATGAACCCAAATAATTGCGGAAGCAGGAAGATACCACAAAATACAAACAAAGGTAAACAAAGAGAACCCCAACTTTAGATTTAAAAAAAAAAAAACTTTCATGGAAACGATTTTAGTTACCATCTTCTTCCTTTTCTCTTGATCCAGCTCCCTATTCTCTCTCTCCTTTTTCTTGTGAATCTCGTTTGCAATTCGATCCATCTCAGCCTAGAACAAAAGGATGAAAAAAGGATTATCAACAAGAGGTACTTAAAGACCACTACCAAAGCGAAAAACAACAAGAAACACCTTCTTCTTTCTCATTTCCTCTTCTTTGGCTTCTAGGAACTGTTGAGGAACACCACTAGCATTGTTCTGTGCACTAAGTAGTAGCGCCCAAAGCTCTTTCATAAATTTCCCAGTGTTTCTTTCCATGAATCCAGTAAGTGAAATTTGAAGCTCCTTGCCATTAGCTACCTGAAATCCATAAGGTGGACCAGTTTAACTTACTCCTTTTTGTTTAAATTGTTGATAAGTAAAATCTGGGTGTTGATTATTAAAATCGGAAAGGTAACCATAACATAATCAAATCAAGCAAAAAAGTATACAATGTGTACATGTACCTTTCGCTCAAGAAGGCTATAAATGAAATTGATAAGCACTTCATCTTCGAAACCAATAAGCTCAGTAACTCGCTTAGCAATCCATGGCTTCATTACATCCATCTTCACTTTTGTCATGTCCACCTATCAGATTCACATAATCAAATAGGTATACCAGCTTTATGATGGGTATTTCTATTCTAGGGTCCAGAAATTCAAAACAAAATGAAGAAAGTCAGGTTTGCATTCCATGGAGTCGTCACATCCATCTTAACTTTCCACATGTGCACCTAAACACATAATTCGTACATCAATCAAACAAGAAAATCAGAAAGAGAAACTAGGACTAGCCAAAGTGAACGAGTAAACCCCAATATATATATATATATATATATATATATATATATATATATATATATAAAAAGAAGAGGAAATAAAATGTCATAAAAATGCATATCTTATATCAATTGAAAGGAAGGACGAACCAGATGTTCCAATTCAGGAGCGAACTTCTGAGATTTTAACAGCTTAGCTTGCTTATTAGAGAAGCGAGTGTCCTGCTCGGCAGACGTGCCCTAATCAAAACAAACAAAAACATCCAATCATTCATTCATTAGTCCATAATAGGAGCTTGGATCTAAGAGGAATTTGAGAATCAAGAGGAAGAATTACCCGGAAAAACCCGCCTGACATGTTTTAGGGTTTTCTGAGACTGAGGAACGAACAGATATTGTTCTCTTGGTTTAGTTTTGATTTGGAACAGAGGTTTAGTTTTTGATTTGGAAGGATATAGGTGCAATCTTTTTAGGACATGCTCCGAGAAGACGACCAAAAGATGCCTCAAGCGCTATATGAACCTGCGGCGTACCCTCAGCCCCTAATAACGTCAAATCTTTTTGAGGGAAAAAAATTAATATCTTTGTCATAGAATTAACAAAATGAGCAAATTAAAAGAAGATTGAAATTGGAAAGAGAGAATGGTGAGAATTGTTATTTGTATCAATTACATAATAGGAATGTCTATTTATAGCCTAAATTATTTGAGGAAAATGTATGAATATCTACACTAGATGGATACGGGAAGGAAAAGGTGAGTGGATAATCCACACCTTAATTCATTATGTCCACTCCTTATTAATTATTTTACAACACTTCCTCTTGAATGTTCATGTAAAAAAAATTCTAATGAAAGAACAAATATATATAATTGCTCTCAATATGCATTGATTGTTGTCTCATTAAAAATCTTGCTAGAAAAATTCAGTGGGACAAAACCTAGTCTAAGAAAAAAGAGTGCAGTGCGTATTCTATTCCCCCTGATGAAGACCACGATTCAGATGGTTAAGTTTTCGCATTCCAATCTTGTGTACCATCTTTTCAAGAGGTGAGGTTGGTAAAGATTTGGTGAATAAATCTACTGGATTATCACTTGAACGGATTTGTTGTACACAATGTCACCATTCTTCTGTAGATCATGTGTGAAGAATAATTTTGGTGAAATGTGTTTCGCTTTATCTCCTTTTATGAAGCCTCCTTTTAATTGAGATATGCACACAGCATTGTCTTCAAACATGGCTGTGCGTACTTTGACATCATATTTTAGGCCACATCTTTCTTTGATGAATTGTATCATTGATCTCAACCACCCACATTCTCTACTTACTTCATGAATCGCTATTATCTCAGCATGATTTGAAAAAGTAGCAACAATGGACTGCTTCGTAGATCGTCATGATATAGCAATTCCTCCATATGTGAACAGATAGCCTTTTTGAGATCGAGTTGCATGTGGGTCTGATAAATAACTTGCATCTACATAACCAACAAGGTCTACACAATATTTGTTAGTATAAAACAGACCCATATCAACAGTCCCCTTTAGATATCGCAGAATATGTTTGACACATTTCCAATGTTTTCGCATCAGGGAAGAACTATACCTTACTAGCAAATTAACAGAAAATATTATATCAGGTTCTGTTGTGTTAGCAAGATACATAAGTGCTCCCATGGCACTGAGATATGGTACTTCACGACCAAGAAGTTCTTCATTCTCATTTGGAGGTCGAAACGGAGTTTTATTCACATCAAGTGATCGAACAATCATTGGAGTACTTATATGTAAAATCGTTTTAAAATTTTCTCAATGTAGACAAATTGGTGGATGAAGACTTCAACTGCTAAATATTCAATTTGCAGACCGAGACAAAGTTTTGTCATTCCAAGATCTTTAATCTCAAATTCTTTCTTTAGATATTTAATTGTCTTTTGAACCTCTTCAGGGATTCCAAAGAGATTTATGTCATCAACATAAACGATGAGTATAACAAACTCTGATTTTGTTTTTTTGATAAAAATACAAGGGCAAATGACATCATTTATATATCCTTCATTTATCAAGTACTCACTAAGGTGATTATACCACATACGCCCTGATTGTTTTAGACCATACAATGATCTTTTTAATCTAATTGAGAACATCTTCTGATAATTAGAATTACATGCTTCAGGTAATTTTAATCCTTCTGGAATTTTCATATAAATTTCATTATCAAGTTAACCATAAAGATAAGTTGTAACTACATCCATTAGATGCATTTCAAGATTTTTATATATAGCTAAATCGATGAGATATCGAAAGGCTATTGCAACCATAACAGGTGGGCTTGTTACATGGATTGTTAGTGGGAGCTTAGCATGTTTCTTCATAGTCGACGTCAGGTCTTTGAGAGAATCCTTATGCAACAAGGTGTTCCTTGTATCTTATAATTTCATTTCTCTCATTTTATTTTCGAATAAAAATCCATTTATAGACAATTGGTTCTATATCATCAGGGGTTTGGACTATAGATCCAAAAACCTCATGTTTAGCAAGTGAGTCTAATTCTGATTGAATTACCTCTTGCGATTTTTTCCAATCACATCTTCATCGATATTCTTCGACAGATTTAGGCTCAAGCTCCTCACTGTCTTGCACAAGATTAATTGCAACATTATATGCAAAAATATTAACCACAATAATTTTTGATCGATCTAAATTTATCCTATCACCAATAGAACTCATTAAAAGTTCTTTATTCACTTGAGTCTTGAATTCACTGATTTCTTCAGGATTATCAGGATTAATCAGATCTTAAACTTCTTCATGAACTTCTTTTATAGTGTCATCTTTATCATTTCTCGCACTTTTTTTCTAGGATTTTTATCCTTTGAACCCAATGGTCTAGTTTGAGATTCAGAAGTTATGACACTAGTAGATGGTCCTGTTGGGACGTCAATCTAGATAGACACATTCACTGCAGGGATATGTGACTTAGTTATCCATTTCAAATTAGTAAATGCATCTGGCATTTGATTTGCTATTTTCTGTAAGTGGATGATCTTCTGGACCTCCTACTCATATATAGCGACACGTGGATCAAAATGAGATAATAATAAATCTTTCCTCTCAATTTTCCTTTTGTTTTTTCTCTCCCCCTAATTGTCGGAAATTCGGTCATCAAACCGACAATCTTCAAAACGAACAGTGAATAAATCTGTAGTCAACGGTTCACGATAGCGAATTATTAAGGGTGAGTCAAACCCAACATATATGCCTAACCTTCATTAAGGGCCCATCTTAGTGCATTGTGATGGTGCTACAGGCACGTAAATCGCACAACCAAGAATTCATAAATGAGTTATATTTGGCTCATGACTAAATACTAATTGTGATGGAGAACATTTATTATAATTGGTCGGTCTGAGACGAACGAGTGCTGTTGCATATAAGATAGCATGACCCTAAACAGTAATGAGCAATTTCTTTTTCATAAGTATTGGTTTTGCTATCAATTGTAGGCGTTTAATATATGTCTCTGCAAGGTCATTTTGAATATGAACATGAGTAACATGATGTTCAATTCTTATCCCAATTGATAAGAAATAATCATCAAAAGCTTGAAATATAAATTCTCCAGCATTATTGAGTCTAATAGACTTAATAGGATAATTTGAAAATTTCGCCATTAATCTTATTATTTGTGCCAATAACTTTGCAAACGCCAGGTTGTAAGATGATAAGAGATACATATGAGACATCTTGAATATGCATCTATTAGGATCATAAAATAACTAAACAACCCATTAGGTGGATGAATAGGTCCGCATATATCCTCATGTATATGTTCTAAAAAGCTAGGGGATTTGATGCCAACCTTCAGTGATGATGGTTTCACAATTAATTTGCCTTGATAACAAGCAACACATAAAAATTCATTATTTATAAGAAATTTTAGGTTCTTTAATGGATGTCCAATTGAATTTTCAAGAATTCGTCTCATCATTATTGATTCAAAATGACCTATTCGGTCATACCATAATATAAGGGCATTTAAATTAGTAAACTTCTGATTTACGATCGAATATGCTTCAATTGTACTAGTTTTTGCATAATATAGGCTAGAAGACAAGGTTGGTAATTTCTCTAAAATATATTTCTAGTCTGAGACATTCTTGGTTATACCAATGTTGTTATATTCCGTAGTTTTGCATATTTGACTATTCGTGAGCTAATGGACATAAATTAAAGGACTTTTAATTTCGAATTTTAAAATGAAATTTGTAAATGACAAGTTATATGGATAATATATGTGAAGTTAAAGAGAACTCAAGAAGGACCCTTGAGCCAAATCAAAATGGAAGCCATCAAAAATATTTTTTAAGCCACATTTTAGGGTGACCTGACTTCAGGAGGCCATAACCCCTTTAGCATTTGGTAATTTGGGAAAACTCTCAAATGAGAGTTGTATATAGTTGAAATAGCTTTCCAATCATATGTTGTGGGTCGAAATATGACATCGGAATAAGAAGATATGGATGTTTTAAGGCAACAAGGTCGAGCTGAACAGTGGATTCGGCCCAACCCGATTCCAACTCAGGTCAGGCCCAATACCTACGTCATTTAAGGAGATTTTTTAGTTTTTTCCTTCATTTTTTGGACCAAAACATCCAGAAATTTCCAGATAGAGAGAGAGAGAGGAGAATCTTAGAGAGAAACACCAATTTCGACCAAAATCTGAGCCCCGAATCCCAAAACTCATGAAGAAAAAAGTGTTGTACGTCGTGTTGCCTTTAATTTGAGCTAAAAATCAGCCAAGAAGGAGTGTTAATGTGTTTTCTACATACCTAAGATAATATTAAAGTCTTTTTTTATTGTTAACAAGTTTATTTAGAGTTTTAACGGATTAGAACAGAGAAAATAACGTTATAAACTCGTTTGTTGTTTTGTTGAGATTTTTGAATTAAGGGCCCATTTTAGTGGATTCAATGGATGGAATTAGCTGAGTTATGATATATAATAATTGTTGATATTGTTTTTGATGTTGTTGATGAGTTGTTGTTCTTAAATTTGGAAGAATAAAGTGTATGAAGATATTGTATATATTTTGGAGTTGTTTGGTATGATATTTGTGGGTGTTTTGCTATGGTGTTTTGGAAACTGTTTTGTGGTTGTTATGAATTATTTTGTGGGATAGAATATTAGGGGATTGGCTGTAGTTGTTGTTGTTGTTATACTATGGATACGTGGAAATAAAAAAGTGTATACAAGTATTGACGTCCGAATGTATATTGGCTGTTTTGGAAGTAACTTAAGGATGGATTTAATTCTAGATTGATATGAAATTATTGGTATTGTTGTTGTTGATGTTTTGATTGGTGTTTGGCTAAATTGAAATTTTGAGGATAATTAAGTTTGTAGGGAAAATGATGATCGAATTTTGTTAAGTTTCATTCGTACTTGGATTAGTTAGTAAGTGATTTGGATATCTAATTGTAACCTATGTTATCTTAATTTTAGAACCATAAGCTTGAAAAGTAGACGTTGGACATTTAGATAGAGTTCAAGGTGTGTAAAGCTATTTCTTCTTTCTTTTGTTATGTCTTAGATTTAAGTAATGGATGATATGAGCTTGAGGTAATTCTATTCATAAATTTCGAGTATAATTCACGATCCTTATTTATTTCTTGATATTAGAGCTCTTAATGTGATTGAGCTATTGCCCCTCGAGTCCTCTATACATTGGATAGTTGATGGTGTATAAAAGTCCTTATTTTTACAGGCTTTATCATGATTAGCATCCTTAACTTACAATAACTGTTCGCATTATCTTGTTGAATTACCCACATCCAGGTCCGCGACGCGGACTTATCACGGACCATACTGCCTCACAGATTAAATTCAAGCTTCAATTTTTGTCACTACATGTCAAAGGTCCGTGATGCGGACTTGTCGCGGACCATACTGCCTTGCACTTGAATTTTTGATTTTGCTTGGTTTATTCTTCAAAGTCAGGTCCGTGACGCAGATCTGTCGAGGACTACACTGTCTTGGACAATAAATTCCACACTTTAGGCATTCGAGTGTTAGTTATTCTACTTATTTTATTGAGTCTCAGATGATGATCTAATTATACATGATTGCTAATGATACCCTATTCGTGCATATTATTATTGTATTATCCATCGAGTCCTATGACAGGCGGGGTATGTTATCATGTATGGATTCCATTACATTATTCACCGAGTTCCCTACTAGAGGGCCGGATACGGTATATGATGATATAATGTTATGATGATATAATTATGGCACCGAGTCCCATGATGGGCAGGGTACGGTATACGTGTACACGACTTTATTCACCAAGTTCATTACTAGAGGGTCGGGTACGGTATATGTATATGTATATGATGATATAATAATATAATTATAACATCGAGTCCCATAATGGGCTGGGTACGGTATATGATGATAATATGCATGCTTTCATTTCATAAGACGCCGGTACAATGATTTATTGATTAACATACTTGTCTCTTAGATTCTCTACTTCAGTTATGATCTTTCCTATTGTATTTCATGCTTTACATACTCAGTACATATTTTGTACTCCCCCTTTCCTCGGGGGGGGGACTATTTTTCATGCCCACAGGTACAGATACTAGCTTCGTTGATCCGCCAGCCTAAGATTCCTATTCAGCTATCTTGGGGTGCTCCTTTGTCTCGAAGCCTAGACTTTTGGTATAGTCCCTTTTTTGATGTATATATATGTTTATTCAGGGGTACGGTGGGGCATTGTCTCGCCATATGATACTGTTGATACTCTTAGAGGTTTGTAGACATATGTGTGAGTTGTGTATAAGTTTTGTTCAGCTGTTCCTATACGATGGGCTATGGATGTTTTGATGTGTAATGGCAGCCTTGTCATTTGCATATGATTTGATTAGTTGTGACTCCTTAGGAGATAATTTATCTGGATATACATGCATAATTATGTTATGAACCTTTTAAAAAGGTTAAGAAGTGCTATACTATAGGATTGAATACGAACAGGATATAATGTGAATATAATGAGGATCGTTATGGAAATAAGTAAAGCCTAGTGAGAAAGTGACCAAAAATATGACGTGGTCCGTGTGACTAGAATATAAAGGTAAGTGTGAAATGGAAACATGAGCTATAGAATAAATAAGGAAGACTTATCAAGTTCTGTAGGGAAAGTTTTGAATAAAAGTTATATGATAATGGAAATGATAGCGAGCACAAGAAAAGAAAGAGTAACTAAAAGGAGGAAATAAGAGGAAAGCGAGATAACAGTGTAGCACTAAGTCATGACATTTGTAGCCGAGGATACGAATGCTAAAAGTGACGGAACTGCGAAAGACCAAGTTTTAGAAAGATGAGAAACAAGGTAGAATGGGTGCTAGAAAATGACTGGTATGATACGAATAAAGATGGATGAACAGAATACGTTTTGGAAATGAGAAAAAGGATTATGCAGAAGTAATGTGTTCCAAATGATACAAAGGTAACATAAGATTCCTCGTGTGCAAAATAAAAGATAAACATAGACGGGAGAAATGATGAGGGAATTCTAACGGAAGCACCCAAGGTAGACGTAATTAATTGAATACGAGTATGGAACAAAAGGGGAATATATAGTTATGAATTTAAAGGCGTGGTACGATGACATGGTGATAAGGTAAAACTATTATTGAGGCAAACTTGGTATGTTGTTGAGTAAGTTAGAAGCCTGTGTTGAGTACACAATAAGGGTAGAAATGCATAAGGCATAAAGGGGTACTGCGTGCATACGACTTCACCTCGAAAATAGTGAAATCTTTAAGGGACAAAGACAATAGGCTTGAGGAACAAATAGTGCAATATAATTCATTAAAAGAAGTAGATGATATAGGTTGGGATAAAGATACTATTTCAAGAGAACTTTGGATACTTATCGTCGGAATATAAGTGTTGCCTAAGTGAGATTGGAAAGACTATAAGTACTAATTAACTATTGATGGGAATGAGTGGAATGTGATCTTGGATGAGTTGTTACATTGGTTGCATTACTCGAGTACAGATTATCAAATGAAATTTTGCACTATATATGGCAAGGTTCTCGTCGTTTCGTGATTTAGTCAAGGTTTCGTACGTGGATAATCAAGTTATAAATTATAAAGAAAGATATGGATATGGTACAGTAACAAGTGGATTGGAAAAAGAGATTGAATGAATTTGAGATTGGAAATAGGGACATAGAACAAAGTATAAATGGATAATGGTATAAGTACCCCCTTAAGGGGGGAAGCAGGTGAGAGAAATGCAAGGGTGAGATGGAAACAATTGACACTACAATATATTTGATATGGATGCTTAAACTTCAAATAAGATCCCTTGCTGAAGTAAGTTAGTAAGATCTGAAAGCCAACAATAAATGGATAGAAGTCAGGATGGTATTTGAGGCAGTGTTAAGACGTTTTCGTAGAGATCTTGAAGGACATGACGTTAGAAAGTGGGTATGTATAAAAAGAAAGAGTATGACAAGAGAATGGTATCGAATAACTCAAAGGATATTATGAGGGATAACGATGCTATGTTGGATTAAAGGTCAAGATGTTGGCTATAGAGTTGTTCGCTAATGATATTGCGATCTTTAACTAACCAAGGAGAAGGAATAGAAAATCTCCTATGGTAGGAGATGATAACATCAAAGTGAATAAAGGAAGATAAAGAAGTATGACAAAATAGGACGAATGAGTTTTAGTAGGAATGAGATATGTAAAGCAGAATGAACCAGGAGACGGAAAGACTATGTCTAAGATTGAATATACCTTATACAAATTGTACAAGAATAGTTATGCAACCTACGAATATTTGTATGTTAAGCGTAAGACCAAATGAGTTAGTACATGATAAGAGGAGTAAGGGTTCAATAATGACAATGCAGTTATGATATTTTGGGTACGTTATAGAGGGATGCAAAGATGGGTTAAGCCAATTTATCGAGATAGAATTAGTACTAAGGGAAAATAGGACATGGCCATGGTTGGACCAAAGATCTATCACAATACTAATTGTAAGATAAGACAGGAGAAATCAAGGTAAAGCATGAAGACTAGCGAGACGACGCTAAGGTATTTCTTGGGATAAGTTGAGCACCTTCGCATATTCTTGTAAAGATTGCAATATAATGTGTGACAGAAAATTATGAGCAGAATCTCAGTAAAGGGGTAATAGATGAGTCCGAATTAAAGATAAAGAAATGACACGGGATAATGTGTCTAGAGTGTTACAAGTTGGGTTAAGGGAATTATAAAATGGTTTAAGCAAAATGATCAGAACTAATTGGTTACTAAAAGATGAAGAACTTATATGTCTCTGGATTATTCTCACATTTTTTCAAGGATGCCTGATAGAGCTGAACCAGATGCTTTGAGGATCGACATGTACGTGACCAGTGCCCCATTTCTCCAAATTTATGACATACATTTTTTGAATTTTTCTTTTGCACAGTTTCATATTTTTTACCCTTTTTTTATATTGTTGGTTATTTTTTGATGCAAGACGACCATTATGATTATGATTTCTTTTACGACCACGATCATGACCACGACTGGGGCCACAACCTTTTTCTCATTGGTCATAATTTGCCTGGTTCACTTCAGGGAGTGGCATAGAACCAATGGGCCTACTTTTTAATTTTCATTAACTGGTCGTTATGTTGTTCAGCAATAAGAAGATGTGAAAGTAATTCAGAATATTTTTTAAAACCCATTCCGCGATATTGCTGCAGGAGCATATTCTCGGAAGAGAATGTAGGGTATGTTTTTTTAAGCTTGTCATGTTCAATGACCTCTTCTCCGCATAAATTTAACTCTAATATAATTCTATATATGGAAGAATTATTTTCAGTTATACTTTTAAAGTCTACTAATGGAACACCCTCTAAAAACATTGTATATGATGTTCCAATTCTCGATGAAAATAATACAACTTCTATTTTTTGGCCATACCTTTTTATAGGATAGTCCAAATTAGGAAATTCAAATTTTTAAATAACCCTAACATCATTACCTACAACTTTTGTGAAGACCATATTTTACGTTTCAGAGGTTAAGTAGGTCAAATAAATTAATTGTTGCAAGACATGGTGTTGTGATGAAATGGAGTATTTGTAGAAGAAAAATCATATCTCACTGTAGATTGCTCTAAATCAGTTGATTCTTAAACTACATGAAAATATACTTCTAGAGCAACAATTCATATGAAGACACCAAATCCTAATGAGGAAGTTATTTTATTCAAACGCAGCTCCGAAAAAGGATATTTCGTTAAAAGAAGAGTCATCTCACCAACCATTGAAAGATCAAGATCTATTTGACATCATCAATGACATCAATAGTCCTCTATTTGACATCACCCATGATATCACAATCTTTCATTAAATTTTTAAATTTTTTTCTTTATAATTATTTTAATTATTGTTAGGTCCCTCCTTCACACCTATAAATACCCACCTTATTTCATTATTTTATTCATCAAGCTTTCTCAAGCAACTCTTCTCTCTATACACTCATTTACTCATTCTCAAAATATAGTTTTAGTTCTTAGTAGTATAGAAATACTATTCCAGTGATTCATATACTCTAGGTAGTACACAAAATGCTCCGACGAGGAGAAAATGCTAGGATTCAAGAGTGTTCATTAAGTCCTTTGATTCTGAGTAATGCTTCTAATTCCAGGTATGTAAGACTTCAATGAGAGTATTCCTTCCACTCTCATGCCTAAAGTATTTTAATTATATGATAAATTATGTTTATTTTCTTTAAGCTTTATTCTAAGTTATATGGGTGTTTATCCATGGCTTCTTCCACCCATGTAGTCCAAAAACTCTTTCAATTAAATCTCTTGATTTCAAGTAATATTTTCTTATAGGTAATTCTTATTTATTCTTAATAGCATGAATTATGGTTAAACTAATAATTATTGGTCTATTTTAATGCAACATGATTTCATATGTATGAATTGATGGATTGCAAGTAATTTATCTATTTATCTCTTTAAAGATTCTTGAAATTCATGGTGGGTTGGTTATAGCATGATTTCTAATTAATGGATTTCAAAGTATTTATGCATATTTATTTACATACATGTTTGCAAGTTGAAGTGATTTGAACCCACCTAGTTTTACTATATTTTCAATGAAGTTTGACTTAAAATCTTTGACTCCAAATGAATGTTTATGAAAGCAATGTCTATGATAAAAAGGGAAGTATTATAAAATAAAAGAATGATGAAATGCTATGAATGATGGATTCTTTATGCTATAAGGATAATTCTTGCATATTTGAATCACCAAATATTTTAATGAGCTATTCCATCGAATATGATATTTTGAATTCTCAAGCTATATGCTATGACTATTTTAAAGTATTAAACTATTCCGTGGAATTGACCTAGCACCGAATGGGGCATTGAGGTGGGATTCGATAAGAGAATTCTAGTAGCAACTCCTTGTCTCATTAACTATGTGCCAGCATAGGAGCCCTTGTACACTTAGGCTAATGGATCATGAAAGCCCTTAAAGTTAAAGTTAAAGAAATGAATTAAGTTGACGGAGTTCTACCCGGCAAGAAGTCTTCCCGGCCAACGTAGGGGGTTATGTTGGATTCCATGTAATAGCTCGCATGGTCTTAAATGTCGGTTATGGTCATCTTCCCACAAAAGAATATTTTAAAGGATATCTTTATGATTTATTATGCATGCATTACATTATGTTTCATATTACATAAATGTTTTAAAGTTTCCTCAATGTTCATGCATGCTTACTATACTTAGTACATTCAAAGTACATACGCATACTCTTTTGCCTACATGATATCACCATGTAGGGACCAATGCTTCTCCTCGTTCTCCTCCAAGTGGCTAGTTGAGATCTCGTTTGAAGACTACTTTTAGTGAGTTTCCATGTTCCGAAAACAATACTCCTTTATCTTTCTGTCTTATGATATGTTGATATCTGTAGATATTTACTATGACATTTCTTTCTATTATGATTGAGGGTGAGCTAGGGACTTGTCTTAGCCCCATTAAATCTAAAAGTTAGAGGTATTGTTGGACATATGTAAGTTGAAGATTTTCTATTATGATTTCCGCTTGTTTATTTATTGTCATTACCTATGAAAGGCTAAAAGAATTCTAAGAGGCTTGTTTGAGGTACTTTTGGGTTTCTCGTTCGCCATGTGATGTCTAGGCCCTAGGCTTGGGTCATGAAAACTAACATCAAATTGAACCAATCATGACGTGCCTGTGGAAGAATGACTAACTTCTGGTGGTCATATCTTTCTTTTAAATTTTTTCACAGTTTAAGGGGGTCTTTAATTATGAGGTATTGCATTTTTAACCCTTCGTCAAGATGGTGGAGGAGAAATATCACAACTTTGGTACGGTTCTGGCTAGATGCCTGGTTGTTATCTTTGATGGTGTCTTTTAGAACCATCCAATTCACATGTATTTTAGCATCTAAAGTCCATGAGGAGTAGCCTTTGCCCGATATATCCAAGGAAACAAATTTAAGTTTAGAAAGATTAGACATTTTAGAAAAACAAATTTTTTACCCTCTTTATCTGTTTTAAATAGTTCAAGATAATGGAGTATCGTACTGATAACGTGTTATAGAATAAACAAAATGAGCAAATTAAAAGAAGACAAAAATTGAAAAAAGAGAATAGAGAGAATTGTTATCTATATCAATTACATAATATAGATGGCCATTTATAGCCTAAATTATAAGGGAGAAAAGGTATGGACATCCACAGTAATTGGATAGGGAAAGAAAAAGGTGAGTGGATAATCCACACCTTATTCAATTATGTCCACTCATTATCCATTATTTTACAATAATCTCAAATTTATCATAAGAAAAATCAAAATATCATTTCATTTCACTACATAATACAAGAATTTTTCCAAAACCATACTTTAGAACCTAAAGACATATATAACTTATCCTATATTGATTGTATATCAAGTAAGATAACTTTGTGTATCAAGATTGTAAACGACTAGGGGTATATGCATAACAATAGGGGTTTCAACTCGAAAAGATTAAGATTAACCTTAATAAAATAGATTGATACATGAATAGCGTTTGGTATAAGCTACACTTTGATGTTCTCCGAATTATCAAGTGTATGTCCCTTGGTTTCTTTCGAACACCAAGACCCTTTCATACAAAATACCAAATATTATTTGTGTAGAAAGACTATCCTAGCTCACATCATTAAATGAGAAATCACTCAGATTATCTCATCTATGGCTCAAATCCATAGAGTAATTTTAAAAAGTCCTCACTATTGAGTCTTACCCAATTTTATTTTGCTTTTCCAAGCCAAAAAGAGTTAGAGAGCTCAATCAATATTTGTAATCACTGAATTTAAGTTAAAACTTTAAGACAACAATAGATCCATGTCATATAATCAATTTTAGGTCATATTAATCAAAACACATTCGGAATTTTACACCCCCAACAAGCACACACCCCTAACTATAAATTTAACTACTCAGAAAATAAGAAATAAAGACAATACTCATTAAGGAAATCTTTATTCCAAGCTACATTGATGAAGAAAATCTGAATCCAAATCTTGGAGTATAGAATATTGAAGGTTTCTTTCTTGATAAGCTAAGAGTTCTTGAGTATGAAGATGAAGGTTCTACTTCTCACTCTAGAAACTTCTCTTTACTCTTCTCTCTACCAAATTGGATAATTACAATAATGAGAATTCTTGTACATAATTGCACAAATCCTTATTTTGATCCCTGAAACTTTTCAAAAGTACTAGGGATTGATCCATGACTACTTTAAAAGGTAATACTGAAGTAATGAAGAGGCATCACCAAAAACTAGATGAAAAGTAATCTTTAATGATGCACTTATTAAGGATCTCTAACACTTGTAGTTGCATCATAAAATGATGCAGCATCGAAAGACGTCAGTATATGGAATGTACAGTATGTAAAATAGTTGAAAGAAAACATACTCATTGAATACTCAACTGAAATGAATACTGAAAATATATGACTGAAAGTAAAGCATGCAAGTGTAATGAAAACTTCACAACTTTACAATAAAGTAAGATAAACAATGCAACTCAAAATATAGTATTTTCTCTTAGTGAGATGTTTCTCTAACCGAAAATCATCATTATGAGCCTCGTGATGATACAATGTACTGCTCATATTTCCAGAGCTATCCATTACCTTGCAAGGATAAGAGACACAACTCAATTCATGGATCCATATAAAACCCATATTAGGGACTGAAGTGAGGAGTCACCCGAACCAACGACACGATCTTATCCTACGCTAGTTACATAGTTTATGGGATTTGAGTTATCTAAACTCTTATCCAAATCGTTGCTCAATACTACTCCCAAAAATATGTAATTATGCTCATATACTCAGGTAAGTGAAAAATACTCGAAATATATTTCAATTTGTCTAATTGGACTTTACTTTGATAAGCTCAAACTCATTTCTTAACTCTTATAATTTCTCTTAAAAATCAAAATACATGTAGGACTACTCGTGTTTCCTCATACTCTTCCTCAAAAATATCATTTATGCTCTATACTCTAGCTCATTTTATTTTTTTATTTTTTTATTAAACAGACCTAACCCAAGGATCTTATCCCTCGTGACGGTTAGGGGTTGAGCCAAACACCCCCAAGCCTTAACACAAATAAATTACAAAAGTACAAGGAGGGGGACATAGACCTTACCTCCGCTTCTATGGTGGTATACAAGTTGACTAACCTACTAAGGTCGGTCAACTTGTCCCCAATTCTAGAAATGGAACCTAAATACTAAGCATCTAAGAAGAGAGGACTCCTATCAAATACAAAGTATCTAAGAAATGCATAAACGAGGGAGACTTTTTCCTTATAAAAAAAAAGGAAAATCAATAAAATCTAAAACCTATTCATAAGAGCTATAACCCCGAAAAAATAAATAGCTAAGGTGAAAAGGTTAATAGAGCACAAAAGTAGTATAGAGAAGGGCTATACTCAATAGAAACACCAAAAATGAGTACAAATCTTCAAGGTGGTTTTTTAGTTATTCTTAGCTTCTTCCTTCTGAAATTTGCCATACCCAACCTGTCCAAATTGAAGCATCCTCTGACCTTATCTAGTAGTTTTTGTGGTGTGTAGAAATGCTGGAGAATATCACTGTTGTGACTTAATTTTTGAAAGTGAGTCAGTTGTACAATTTGCTTTCCTATAGATATTCCTGCATTGAAAACTTTCCAACTATCTAATAAGGTGAAGAAGATCCCTAATGTGCTATTGGAGTGTCTAGGAGGAGTGCTATTCTGATTAAGCCATCTTGAAAGCAATTCAGAATCAACCTCTAAGATGACCTTATTATAACCATGTTGAATGCACTCCAAAACTTGTTGCCTGAATCTCATCCTGGTTGTTAGAATTAATGCCTAAAGGAGTGGCAAATGCATAAATCATGTTGTGAAGATGGATGAGTCCATGTTAAAGCAAAAAACTCAGTTGCATTAGTTCAAAGAGGGTGATATGAATTCTAAGTACTTTCATGCTTTAATAAGAGGAAGGAGGAGGAAACTATATATCTATAAGATCCAGAATGAGGATAATAATTGGGTACAAGATGAAGAAAATATAGCCAAAGCTGCCTGTGAACATTTCCAAAGCATTTTCACTAGTGAGGAAACACAGATTCAGGAGCATACTCTCCAATGTATCCCCAGGATAGTCACTGATGAAAACAACAGAAACCTGAAAGCTATCCCTATACTGGAGGAGCTAAAAATTGTGGTTTTTTTAATGAATCCCAACTCAACTGCTGGACCTGATGGAATGAATGGCAAGTTTTTCCAAGTATGTTGGGACATATCATAAAAGAGGACCTCCTTAAAGTGATCCTATCTTTCTTCCGTGGCCAAGCTATGCCCAAATATTTCACCTACTCTTGTTTGGTTCTACTTCCAAAAGTAAACCATCCTAATAAACTATCAGAGTATAGACTAATTAGCCTTAGCAATTTCACCAACAAAATCATTTCCAAACTCATTTCCCTTAGATTGGCACCTATTCTACCCAACCTCATTTCCCTTAACCAATCTGGCTTTGTCAAAGGCAGGAGCATTTCTGAAAATATCATGCTAGCCCAAGAGATCATACACCAGATCAAGAAGCCTAATATGGAAGACAATGTTGTTATCAAACTGGACATAGCCAAAGCCTATGATAGGGTATCATGGTCATATATTTTCTTAGTTCTGAGGAAAATGGGCTTTGAAGAAGGTTTCATTGACATGATATGGAGAATTATGGCTGATAATTGGTATTCTATCATTGTTAATGGTTCAAGGCATGGGTTCTTTCACTCCACAAGAGGCCTTAAGCAAGGGGATCCACTGTCACCAGCTTTGTTTATCATAGGTGCTGGAGTTATCTCAAGGCTGATGAATAATCTTCATCAACACCCTCAATACCATGGCTTCCTTATGGCAAAGAAGGCCCCTTAGATTAATCATCTCAATTTTGCAGATGACATTATCATATTCTCATCAGAGATATCTCATACATTGCAGCTCATCATAGAGACACTCCATACTTATGAGAATGTCTCTGGCCAACTGATTAATAGAGACTAGAGTAGTTTCATGGTAACCTCAAATGCATTTTAGGTCTACAGTGAAGAGGATCAAGATGGTTACTGGTTTCAAGCAAAAAAACAGCTCCATTACTTACTTGGGATGCCCCCTTTACATAGGCAGGCAAAAGATCATATACTATTCTAACCTTATTGCTAAGGTTGTAGCTAGAATAACAGGTTGACAAGCAAAGATCCTCAGCTATGGAGGGAGAGTTACATTAATTAAGCATGTCATTCAAGCCCTCCCTATCTATTTGCTCTCAGCTAGTTCCCCTCCTGCAACTACCATCAAATAAATACAGAAAATCACTGCTAATTTCTTCTGGGGATGGAAGAATGACAAGAGAAAATACCATTGGTCTTTCTGGAAGAACCTTAGTTATCCCTATGATGAAGGAGGTATTGGTGTGAGACAAATCTCTGATGTGGCCAAGTCTTTCTAATACAAATAATGGTGGATCTTTAGAACCAAGAACACTTTATGGAGTGAGTTTCTCAAAGCCAAGTACTGTCAAAGGTCCAACCCCATCACCAAAAAATGGCATACTGGACAATCTCAGATCTAGAAGCACCTGATGAAAAAGTGGCACACCCTTGAACCTCATATCCAATGGCAACTTCAGTCTGGTTTATGCCTCTTTTGGTGGGATAATTAGTTGGGTGTTGGTCCCTTAGCAAACTTCAGGTCTATCAGTAGTAGGCTGAACAACACTAAGGTGTCTTCTTTCCTCATTAATGGCTAATGGAATGCAGAGTTAATCACTCATGAAGCCCCTCTTGATCTTGTTCCTATTATCCTGGGTACACACATCAATTACCACTCTCAGCAGCCTGATCAACCCTTTTGGAAACCAAATAGCAGTGGAGAATTTACTTGCTCCTCTGCATAGGAACTTATCAGAGACAAGAAGAACAATACAAAGATCAACTCTCAAATTTAGAACAAACACATACCCTTCAAATGCTCTTTTTTGCTGTGGAGAGCAATTAAAGGGAAGCTACCAACCAATGAAAAGCTTAGCAGCTTTGGACAAACCCCTAACTAATGTTATTACTGCTACAGACCTGGCCAGGACACCATTGACCATGTTTTTATATCTGGACACTTTGCAAGGAAGACATAGAGCCTGTTTGCAGATTTCATGGGGATTAGCAAGGAATACACACCTCTTAGATACTTGATAATGAGATGGTGGTCGACCAAATACAAGAATGATGTGCATAAGCTTATCATCCAATGCATCCCCATATTCATATATTGGAACCTTTGGAAAAATAAATGTGCTGTCAAATATAGAAGCAAATAATCTAACTTAGCTAGAGTGATATACTCAGTCTCAAAAGACACCTCCAACTTACTGAGAATTATTTACCCTTACATCAGTTGGCCTACTAGCTGGAAGGAACTGGTCCTTCTTGTGGACAAATGCACTCATGAGCTCAAGGTTAACATTGTCTGTTGGAAGAAACCTTCAGCTCACATGATGAAGCTGAACACTGATGGTAGTGCACTCCATAATCCTGGAAAAATAGGGGGGAGGACTGTTAAGGAACTCTCAAGGTGATCTTCTCTTTGCTTTTTCAGTTCCCTTTGAAGAAGGCACAAACAACCACTCTAAGGTGCTGGCAGCCATCTTTGGCTTATCTTGGTGCCTTCATTTGGGATATACAGATGTCATCCTAAAAGCTGACTCAGAGCTACTCATTAGATGGGTAAAACAACTTGCTAAACCTTCATGGTCTGTCAAGGAGCAATTACAGAAGCTGCAGGAAATTAGCCACCAATTCCAAGCTTTCCAATGCAACCACATCTATAGAAAGGCTAATTTTATAACTGATTCTTTGTCTAAACATAGCCACAAGTGCTCTGCACCACAAATTTACTTCACTAAGCAAGAACTCCCTAAAGAAGTAAGAGCTTACTTTGCACTAGACAAGCTGGAAATGGCCAATTTCAGGAGAAGAAGACTCAAGAGGATTAAGAAACCACCTTGACCTCACCATCCTTATCGTTCTAACTTAATCTTCAAAATGGATATCTCTATGCTGAGTTATAACTACTTTGAAGGCTCTATAGTTGGGACTATTATAAAGGGGAGAATCTCCCCTATTTATTTTCCTCCTAGAATAAACACACTACCACTAGAGATAAGGAATAAAGTAGTGTTTACCTCTTTCTCTTCTTGTTCTTGGCTGTGAAGGTACATGCAAAGTGTCTGGAGACCCAATCTTATTGGTTTTTGGTACAACAATGGCAAGGTGAAACACTTGACATGTTGGAACTTGGATTGGAGAAGCAAGAATGCTACAAAGATACAGATTCCTCTATGTAAAACACTTTCATCTTGCAAGAAACATCCAACAATAATATATTCCAATAACAATTCCAGCAGCCTGCAACATATAACAAATACCTATAAGTTTTTGTGTGTGGCTGTTTATTTATTTGTGCAGGTACATGAGTTTGCAACAGTAGATGTTAGAAGCAACAAACACTCAAAAGCATGCATTATACACATTGCACCAACATTGTGGATTATTTGTACTACAGCAGCAGCTTCTGCCAGAAGCAACACATAGCAACATCAGCTTCAACATATAACTTGCAATATCAAAAATGACTTCCAGCTATTGCAGACTTACAGTAATTCCAATAATTGGAGAACCCAAGAAGTTGAGGCTCGAATAGATAATCAGAGACATTACTCGAGCGACCTTATTTAGCTGGCTTAATTTCTCCCAATGAAGTATACACTTTTCATATCCAAACTTACAGCAACATGACATTATCTACTTTCCTTACATAAGGTACTCACATCTCATGGACAAACTTGGTACGACAAACCTAAGAAGGACAATGATGATACGACCGCTCTCGCTCTATGGAAATTAGAAGTTTCGTATACTTACTGTAATTCGATTTAGCTATGTTTCTAATGTATCTTAGTTGAATAGGACTAGTGTAGGTTTCTTTTCTATATTTACATGGAAGAGGAGAGTCTCCCTCATTTATATTTTTTTAGTCGCATTGTATTGAGAGGAGTCCTCTCATAGGTTTATCACTTTTCATCTAGTATCGGGGATGAGTTGGCCGACCTTAGTAGGTTAGCCGACTTATGAACCATCTTAAGGTCGGAGGTAAGGTTTATGTCTCCTTCTGTGTATTTTTATATTTTTTATATATGTTAAGGCTTGGGGGTGCTGCTCAACCCCTGACTGTGCACGAGATGTGGAAGCCTCGTGTAGGGTCTATTCCCCCAAAAAGAAGAAGATAGTCCCTAAGTATGCCCCCTCCACCAATCTGACCAGGATTCTGAAGTGCACTACCATCATTGTTCAACTTGTATATACTGATGGTAGGTTTGATCCAAAGGACTTTGAGAACCTTCACTTCATGCCTACATTTTTCTATCCTTATTACCAGATCTCTGAAATTTTTTGGCTAAGAAATATAGGGGGAGAAAATGTTCAAAAGATGCCACATGTCCTTCATGATAGAAAACTTAACTCTTGAAATGTTGGACTATTTGCCTCCATATTTATAAGTACATCTACTCTTTCATTGGTTCCAACAAACAAGTATAGGAGGGGAGTGAATAATCAACTTATGCACCTCATTTTTATGCTCCATAGTCCACCAAGTCATTAACAAATTCTTGAGAGGAACATGCCTGTGACTACTGCCCAGAAAAGCTGAGAAATACTTCCATATGTAGTTTGCAAAATGTTCAAATATAAATATGTGATCTATGGTATCCAGACCTGGTCTGATGCAACATGAACAATCAACATACTCTCCTCCAAAAGAAGTAGTCCTCTCATTAGTGGGGAATTTGTCTCTAAGTGCTCTCCACAGAAGAAAAAAAATCTTGAAAGGAATATTTTTGTTCCATGTGAGAGTATTGATTAGGTTCTTGACTTTTTTCTTCATTATAATGTCCCATGCAGAAGAATATGTGAAGGAGCCATCAAAATTTGGTTTCCAGATTACAAAGTCTGGGATCCCTTCTTGGTATTGAAATTGAGTTCTCAAAATTGCAGGAACCATGAGGGGGCATGTTGTCTTACCATACCTTCATCCCTGTAACATCCCTCAGAATTTAAAAAAAAATAAAATTAAAATATATATATACCTTAAGAATGCCTTGGAAATAGGTCACTCATGTAACGTATTATCCTTAATTATTTTGGAAAATTCGATTCAAAATATCAATTAAGGGGTCAAAACCTACGGAAAAATAGTCTCGGTGGATTTTTAGGACTCGTAGAACGAAAGAAAGATTTTTGAAGAAACCACAAAATAGTGTGGTCCGCGATAGGACTGCATCACTGACCTAGGAAGCCACACAAGATAGAGTAGTCCATGACGGGACCGCATCGCAGACCTAGGGACAGTCTTCTGTCCGAGTTGGTCGCGACAAGTCCGCGTCGCGGACCTGGGAAGGTGTCCTGGCCGAATTTAGTTTTTTTAGGGCGTTTTAGACTTTTCATAAATTATTAGTTAATGAACCTAGACATTTTTAGGACCTAATTCAACTTTATAAATTTACCTAAACCTCTAATTAAATTCATTCTTCTATAATTCATCTATCAAATATTTCTCTCTTTATAAAAAGGCTCTCAAGGATTTCCATTGAAGACTTTAAGCAAATTCACTCAATTTCTCCATCAAAACTCTCAAGTTATTCCAAATTAATTGGTGTTTCCACTCAAGGTATGTGGGTATTGATTCATGGATCCTTTCTTCCATGAAGCCCAATCAATTTCTCAAGTTTTTTATCAAATTAAAGTATGATATTTTATGGATTTTTTGATCTCTATTCCAATTGCATGAATTTTGATTTGAAGCATGCTCATTAGTTTATTTAGTTATAATTTGATGGTTATTGAATTAAATTGAAGAGTTTTTCAATGAATTTCCTTATTTTGATTTCTAGGATTCATGATGTAAAATATGAATATTTTCAATTATGCTTCTAAAGGATATTATCTATATGAATTATGTATGAGCTGATATAAAATTTTTGATCATATATATTTTTAAGTTAATTTCATGATTTTTAAGTTAATTGATCATGCATTTATGTCATACCCAAATTCCAAGTTCAAGCTATGGTCATGAATTTTCAAAGTATGAATTATGATTATGTATTTTCATTATGATCATGAATTGTAAGTATGTTTCAAATTATGGTTTTTCATGCAAGTTATGAAGTAAGGCGACCTAAGGCCTAACGATATGAATTATGCAAATATGATTGTAATGATGAAAGGACAATTATCACATTACAAGTATGTTATGGAAATGAGCTATTTTATGATTTCAAGCCTATGATCATGAATATGATATATGAAATTATGATCTTATGTTATGTATGTATTCCATGAGATTTGACTTAGCAACGAATGTGGACTTAAGGTGGGGGCTCGAAGCAAGGGATCCTTATATAAAGTCTCTTGTCTCATAACTACGTGCCACTATAGGATTGCCTTTACGGCCTAGCTAGTGGATCCACAAGTAGTACATGTTCATGATTAAGAGTCTACCTTGGAAAATTAGCTTCCCCTTTCTCGATGTGGGGATCATCGGATTCCATGTTATAGCTCGCATGGTATTATTATCGGTTATGGTTCCTATTCCACATATGTATGATTTCTTAAGTGTGTTATGATTTTGAACTTATGCTTTTAAATGCTTTGATCAATATGATTTTCTCATGACTTTATGTATTCCATCTTATCATGTGATTTACTTGACCTTTGTATTCCATGATTTACGTTGCATATCACGCCTTTATACTTAGTACATTCCAACGTACTAATGCATACTTTTTGCCTACATTGTCTCATAATGTAGGGGTTGGGGTTGAAGATCCTAATCATCCACAAAGCTAGTAGGCGTTCTCTATTCGACTATGATGTGACGAGTCCTCATTGATCAGTGATTGGTTTTCAAGTTGATTTCTGTTTTCTTTCAAAAGACTTTTGTTTACGTCGTATTTGAGGGTGAGTTAGGGACATGTCTTAGACCCCGCCCATACTCATGTTTAGAGGCATCAGTTGGACATATGTTTGAGTCTATATTGTCATAAAATATTTTTTTTCTAGATTTCTATTCTTGGTTTAGACTCTTTTATGATGTTTTCACTTTTATATTTTTACCTTATGTATGCTTATGATATGTACAAGAGGCTTGGTTGGATCCTTCCGGAGTTTTGATTGCCATGTTACGACTAGGCCCTAGGTTGGATCGTGACAAATTTAGTATCAAAGCACAAGGTTTTCTAAGTTTCCTTAGGTGTCCAACATGCCGCGTCAAGTAGAGTCTTATTCATGGGTGTGAAGCGCGCCATACTTATGAGTAGGAGGCTATGAGGCATTTTAGGAATTCTCACTTGTTTCATGATCCATGTGGTGCTATAGAGTTTACATTAAGACTTCTTCTCCCTAATAGTCTTTTTTTGCGATTTTCAAAAAAAAAATGGCTCTAAGAAGACTACCATTTCTAAGGGGAGAGAATGTTAATGAAGCCCAAGCTCCCCCGACTCCTCAAGGTAATGGTCAAGTGACTAATGTGGAGTTCCGAACTGCTATCACTATGCTAGCCAGAGTAGAGACCAACCAAGGTGTCATGGCTCCTCCTAATGTTCCTACTCCAGCCTCAAGAGGTAGGGACTTTGCATGAATGAATCCTCTAGAATTTTATGGCTCAAAGGTCAATGAGGTTCTTCAAGAGTTCATTGATGAGGTATACAAAATAGTGAGTATTATGGGGGTGACTTTGGAAGAAAAAGCAAAGTTGGCAGCTTACCAACTCAAAGGTATGTCTCAATTATGGTACACTCAATGGAAGTTTGAGAGGGTGGATGAAGGTCCTGTCAAATGGGAAGCTTTCAAACTTGCTTTCCTTGATCACTTTTTCCCTCTTGAGTTAAGGGAGGCTAAAGTGTTGGAGTTTATAAATCTTTGACAAGGCAACATGGGGATGAGGGACTATGCCCTCAAGTTTACTAAGCTATCCAAGTATGCTCCTTCAATGGTTGCCGATCCACAAGCCTGAATGAGTAAATTCATATCAGGGGTGTCCGACTTGATTTCTAAGGAATATCGCACCTCTATGCTTGTTAAGGAGATGAATATATCTCGGCTCATGATTTTTTTCGAACAAATTAAAGGATAAAAGCTTAAATAAATGAGAATGAAGGATTCTAAGAGTGCTCGATATAAAGGTAGGTTCTCCAATGCTAGGACCATTGGTAGCAATAGACGCACTCATCAATGCCAAAGCTCGAGGAAGAAGTTTGCTAAGGATAAGGTGTCATACCCTAAAGCTCAAGGTGAAAGAGGTGCAAATGCTAGTAACCCTTCTATTCCAAAGTGTGCAAAACATCATGGAGAAAGGTGCCTAATTGGAAAGGATGCTTGCTATGGATGTGGCACGATAGGCCATAAGCAATCTGAGTGCCCTCTTGTAGCCAACAAGGGTAGAGATGGTCGTCCTATAGGAGGCCAAGTGCAACAAGGCTCCCAAGCTCAACCTAAGGGTGGCCAATGCAACAACCGATTCTATGCTCTTCATTCTAGGCAAGAAGTCGATGAGGCTCTCGATGTGGTCATGGATATGTTACGAGTCTTTAAATTTAATGTATATACATTGCTTGATTCGGGTGCCAACTTGTCTTTTGTTACTCCTTACATTGCTATGAGGTTTGATATGTGCCCCGAAGTGTTACTAGAACCTTTTTCGGTTTATACTCCCATTGATGGTTTGGTATTAGCTAAGAGAGCTTATAGAAATTGTCCCGTATAGGTCTTGCACAAAGTCATTCCATGTGACCTTGTTGAACTTGATATGACAGATTTTGACATCATTTTTGATATGGATTGGTTATATGTCGCTTACGCATCTATATGTTGTAGAACTCATGTGGTTAAGTTTCACTTCCCTAATGAGCCTATTTTTGAATAGAAGAGTAATGATTCAGTGGTTAAGGATCGATTTATCGCATATATTAAGGCTCGAAGAATGATTTCCAAAGGGTGCATTTATCATATTGTGCGAGTTAGGGACATTGACTCCAAAACTCCTACTCTTGAGTCGGTCCCTATAGTTAATGAGTTCTTCAACGTGTTTCCCGATGATTTTCCTGGTGTTCCTCCCAAAAGGGAGATTGACTTTGGCATAGATCTCCTTTCCGATACCCAACCTATCTATTCCTCCTTACCGTATGGCTCTAGCGGAACTTAAGGAGTTGAAAGAACAATTGAAGGATTTGTTAGATAAGGGTTTTATAAGTCCAAGTATTTCACCATGGGATGCTCTCATGTTATTTGTTAGGAAGAAAGATGGGTCACTTCTCATGTGTATAGATTACCGGCAATTGAATAAGGTTACCATAAAGAAAAAATATCCAATCCCAAGGATAGATGACTTATTTGATCAATTACAAGGAGCAAGCTATTTTTCCAAGATTGATCTCCATTCTGATTATCATCAATTGAGGGTAAGGGAGTGTGATATTCCCAAGAAGACCTTTCGGATAAGGTATGGTCATTTTGAATTTGTAGTAATGTTGTTTGGGTTGAAAAATGCTCCCGCTATATTTATGGATTTGATGAATCGCATCTTCAAGCCATATTTGGACATGTTTGTAGTGGTGTTTATTGATAATATCTTGATTTACTCTTAAAATGAAAAAGATCATATGGGTCACTTGAGGATTGTGTTACAAACATTGAGGGAAAAGGAACTATTCGCTAAATTTAGTAAATGTGAATTTTGGCTAAGAGAGGTTGCATTTCTTGATCATGTGGTGTTCGATGATGGGATTAAAATAGATCCAAAGAAAATGGAGGTAGTTAAAAATTGGCCTAGACCATTATCTCCTTTAGACATTAGGAGCTTTTTGGGCTTAGCCGGATACTACAGAAGGTTTGTTGAAGAGTTCTCATCTATTGCTTCTCCTTTAACTAAGTTGACATAAAAAAGGCAAAATTTCAATGGTTGGAAGAATATGAGAAAAGCTTCCAAATATTGAAAGATTGTCTTACATCGGCTCCTATTTTGACATTGCCCGAAAGTTCAGATGGGTTTGTTGTTTATTGTGATACTTCATGTGTTGGTTTGGGTTGTGTCTTGATGCAACATGGTAAGGTTATAGCCTATGCCTCTGGGCAACTTAAAGTACATGAAAGAAACTACCCAACCCACGATCTTGAACTTGCGGAGGTTGTGTTTGCATTAAAAATTTGGCTCCACTATCTTTATGGGGTGCATGTTGATGTGTTTACCAACCATAGAAGCTTGCAATATGTGTTTAGTCAAAAGGACTTAAACCTTAGGCAAAGAAAGTGGCTTGAACTCCTAAAAGACTATGACATGAGCGTATTCTACCATCCGGGTAAGGCAAATGTTGTAGCCGTGCTCTTAGTCGATTGTTTATGGGTAGTGTCACACATGTTGAGGAAGGTAAAAGGTAAATGGATAAAGAGGTCCATAGATTGACACGTTTAAGTGTGCGTTTGGTTGATTCCAATGATGCAGACATTCTTGTACATAATGTTTCGTAATCATTTCTTGCGGTAGAAGTCAAGGCCAAACAAGGCAATGATCCAATTTTGTTCGAATTGAAGAAGTCGGTTGGCGAAAAGTCCATTGAGTCTTTCTCCTTAAGAGAATATGGGGTATTACATTACCAAGGTCGGTTGTGTGTTCCAAATATTGATGGAATAAGAGAGTTGATATTGAATGAGGTCCATAGTTCTCGGTATTCAATTCATTCGAATCCACAAAGATGTATCGTGACTTGAGAGAAGTGTATTGGTGGAATATCATGAAGAAGGACATATGTTAAGGGTCCTAATTGCCAACAAGTGAAAGTTGAACATCAAATGCCGAGAGGTTTAGCTTAACAAATCAAAATTCCTACATGGAAGTGGGAAGATGTGAACATGGACTTTATCACGGGTTTGCCTCGTACTAGAAGACAACATGATTCTATTTGGGTCATTGTGGATCGAATGACCAAATCGGCGTATTTTCTACCGGTCAAAACTTCTTATGGTGCCGAAGACTATGCTAAGTTGTACATTCATGAACTTGTGAAACTTCATGGTGTTCCTTTGTAGATTATATCATATAGAGGTACTCAATTTAGTTCACATTTTTGGAAGTCATTTCAAAAAGGTCTTGGCACTAAAGTCAAGTTAAGTACCTCTTTTCATCCTCAAACCGATGGGCAAGTCGAGAGAAAAATTTAAACCTTGGAGGATATGTTAAGGGCATGTGTGATTGACCTTAGAGGAAGTTGGGATGATCATTTACCATTGATTGAGTTCGCTTACAATAATAGTTATCACTCTAGCATCCATATGGCTCTTTTTGAAGCCTTGTACGGGAAAAGATGCAGGTCTCCGATGGGGTGGTTTGAAGTTGGTGAGATCGCGTTGATTAGTCCAGATTTGGTAATTGATGCAATGGATAAAGTAAGGCTCATAAAAGAAAGATTGAAAATGGCTCAAAGTCATCAAAAGTCCTATTCGGACACTAAGAGGAGAGAGCTTGAATTTAATGTGGACGATATGGTATATTTGAAGATTTCACCTATGAAAGGGATAATGCGGTTTGGTAAGAAAGGAAAGTTGAGCCCTAGATATATAGGACCGTATAGGATATTGAAGCGCATTGGCAAAGTAGCATATGAGTTAGACTTGCCACTTGAGTTGGCTTTGGTTCACCGGTATTTCATGTGTCGATGTTGAGGAAGTTTGTGGGTGATCCAAATTCAACTGTACCAAGGGAAAACATTAGTATTGAGGAGAATTTGACTTATGAGGAGGTCTCGATTGAGATTTTAGACTGGCAAGTGAAGAGGCTAAGAAATAAAGACGTTGCATTTGTCAAAGTGTTGTGGAGGAATCAACAAGTAGAGAGTGCTACGTGGGAAGTGGAATCGGACATGATGAAGCGATATCTTTATCTCTTTCGTTTCATTAAATCCTAAAGGTACTAAGTTGCTTATGATCAAATCAATTAAACTTCTACGATTTAGTTCCATATGTCATTCATATACATGCATGATTCATGAAAATGATTTCTTTCAAGGACTATGTTTTATTTTAAGTATGAAGTTTACACGTCATATTCATTTTTCAAAGTATCCTCATGTCCATGTTGGGGTTTTAAATCCTTTTTCATGTCTTTCCTATGTTAGTTGAATCTCATTCGAGGACGAATGTTCCCAAGGGGGAGATATTGTAACATCCCTCAGTTTTTTTTTAAAAACAAAAAACAAAAAAAAACAAAAATAAATATATATATATATATATATACCTTAAGAATGCCTTGGGAATAGGCCGCTCATGTAACGTATTATCCTTAATCTTTTTAGAAACTCCGAGTTCGGAATATCGATCAGGGGGTCAAAACTTGTGGGAAAATGGTCTCGGTGGATTTTTAGGACCTGTAGAAGGGAACAAAGTTTTTCAAAGAAACCACAAAATAGTGTGGTCCGCGACAGGACCGCGTCATGGACCTGGGAAGCCGCACAAGATAGAGTAGTCCGTGATAGGACCACATCACGGACCTGGGGATTGTCTTCTGGCCGAGTTGGTCGCGGACCTAGGAAGGTGTCCTGGCCGAATTTAGTTTTTTAGGGCGTTTTAGACTTTTTCCAAATTATTAGTTAATGAACCTAGATGTTTTTAGGACCTAATTCAACTCTATAAATTTACCTAAACCTCTAATTCAATTCATTCTTCTACAATTCATCTATCAAATATTTCTCTCTCTATAAAAAGGCTCTCAAGGGTTTCCATTGAAGACTTCAAGCAAATTTACTCAATTTCTCCATCAAAACTCTCAAGTTATTCCAAATTAATTGGTGTTCCCACTCAAGGTATGTGAGTATTGATTCATTGATCCTTTCTTCCATGAAGCCCAATCATTTCTCAAGTTTTCTATCAAATTAAAGTATGATATTTTATGGATTTTGTGATCTCTATCCCAATTGCATGAATTTTAATTTGAAGCATGATCATGAGTCTATTTAGATATAATTTGATGGTTATTGAATTAAATTGAAAAGTTTTTTCATGAATTTTCTTATTTTGATTTCCTGGGTTCATGATGTAAAATATGAATATTTTCAATTATGCTTCTAAAGGATATTATCTATATGAATTATATATGGGCTGATATAAAATTTATGATCATACATATTTTAAAGTTAATTTCATGATTTTTAAGTTAATTGATCATGCATTCATGTCATACCCAAATTCCAAGTTCAAGCTATGGTCATGAATTTTCAAAGTATGAATTATGATTATGTATTTTCATTATGATCATGAATTGTAAGTATGTTTCAAATTATGGTTTTTCATGCAAGTTATGAAGTAAGGCGACCTAAGGCCTAACGATATGAATTATGCAAATATGATTGTAATGATGAAAGGACAATTATCACATTACAAGTATGTTATGGAAATGAGCTATTTTATGATTTCAAGCCTATGATCATGAATATGATATATGAAATTATGATCTTATGTTATGTATGTATTCCATGAGATTTGACTTAGCAACGAATGTGGACTTAAGGTGGGGGCTCGAAGCAAGGGATCCTTATATAAAATCTCTTGTCTCATAACTACGTGCCACTATAGGATTGCCTTTACGGCCTAGCTAGTGGATCCACAAGTAGTACATGTTCATGATTAAGAGTCTACCTTGGAAAATTAGCTTCCCCTTTCTCGATGTGGGGATCATCGGATTCCATGTTATAGCTCGCATGGTATTATTATCGGTTATGGTTCCTATTCCACATATGTATGATTTCTTAAGTGTGTTATGATTTTGAACTTATGCTTTTAAATGCTTTGATCAATATGATTTTCTCATGACTTTATGTATTCCATCTTATCATGTGATTTACTTGACCTTTGTATTCCATGATTTACGTTGCATATCACGCCTTTATACTTAGTACATTCCAACGTACTAATGCATACTTTTTGCCTAACATTCCAACATACTAATGCATACTTTTTGCCTACATTATCTCATAATGTAGGGGTTGAGGTTGAAGATCCTAATTGTCCACGAAGCTAGTAGGCGTTCTCTATTCGACTGTGTTGTGGTAAGTCCTCATTGATCAGGGACTGGTTTTCAAGTTGATTATTGTTTTCTTACAAAAGACTTTTGTTTACGTCGTTTATTGAGGGTGAGCTAGGGACTTGTCTTAGCCCCTACCCATACTCATGTTTAGAGGCATCTAGTTGGACATATGTTTGAGTGTATATTGTCATTAAACATTTTTTTTCCCAAATTTCTATTCATGGTTTAGACTCTCTTATGATGTTTTCGCTTTTATATGTTTACCTTATGTATGCTATGATATATACAAGAGGCTTGGTTGGAGCCCTCTGGGGTTTCGATCGCCATGTTATGACTAGGTCCTAGGTCGGGTCGTAACAATCCCATTGGCCATTCACAAGGAAATTAGAAACTTTAACATTATTAGGTTTGGATCTATTAATACTTTGGTTATCTAATGGCCAGTTCCTAACCAATCATCCCACCAAAAGAAACAACTTGCAGAGTTAAGCGTCCAATGAATATGTGTTTCAGCCTGAGTTTTGTTTCTCATCATATGCTTCCAAAATAAAGATTGCCTAATATCCCATTTCTTTGCCATAGGTTTAGCCCTTTGACACTATTTGGCTTTGAAGAACTGGCCCCATAATGAATTCTTGGTCCTAAACATCCACCACTTTTTATAGTGTAAAGAGATGCAAACATGAGAAAGTAATCTAACACCTATATCCCCCTCATCATAAGGAAAGCTGAGAGTGTCCCATGAAGCCCAATCATGCATAATCAGTAATGTAAAATATTATAACTCAAGGAATATAATATACTCCCCTTTGGGATCATTTTTCCTTGAATGATGACCAAGTTAAGAATTTAAAAAAAGGCATGGATGTAATGCAAGAATTGAAATACTCCAACAAATGAAAAGACACTAAATCTAAGATAGGAAATAGTAGTGTTACCTTCATTATCAGTATTGGATGGGACGAATAGGTGATGGTATTTAGCTTTCATATCCTCCTTGGCTTCCCATGTAGCCTCTTTAACAAATTGATTCATCCATGAAACTTTGACAGAAGTGACCTCTTTTATCCTCAACTTGCAAACTTGATGATGAAGAATCTAAACTAGAATCTCCTCATAAGACAAACTATCCTTCACACCAATAATTTCTGTAGGAATAATGAGCAAAGGATATTGCAAACACTTCTTAAGCATAGAAATGTGGAACACTATATGAACAACTGCTAACTCTGATGGTAGCTCTAAATCATAAGCTATATTACCAACTCTCTTAATAATCTGGTAGGGACTAAGCTTTTTTTCTTTCCAAATCTCATAAAACTCTTCGGGGATGAAACCTTCAAATATATTCAATCATTCACCTCAAACTCTAAGTCTCTTCTTCTAACATTAGTGTAGGACTTTTGATAACTTTGCATGGTTTTCAACCTCTCTTGAATGACTTTTACTTTCTCCAAAGCCCGATGAACTAAGTCTAGCCCTATCAATTCAGCTTCACCAAATTCGAACCAACCAATTGGTGATCTATATCTCCTCCCATAAAGAGCCTCATTAGGAGCCATCTAAATACTTGAGTGAAAACTATTATTGTATGCAAACTCTATAAGAGATAAGTGATTATCCCAACTACCTTTAAAGTCAATGATGCAAGCTCTCAATATGTCGTCAAGAGTCTGAATCATATGCTCTGCTTGACCATCTGTTTGAGGATTGAAAGTGGTGCTAAGATTTATCTTTGAGCCTAGACTTTTCTAAAATGACTTCTAAAATTGAGTAGTGAATTGATTACCTTTATGTGAGATGACAGATAAGAAAAATCCATAAAGTTTGATTATCTCACGAATGTACAGTCAGGCATAATCCTCTGCTGAATCTATAGTCTTGATCTATAATAAATGGATTGATTTAGTCATGGGGTCTACAATCATCCAAATTGAGTTATGCTGTCGATGAGATCGCGGTAAGCCTGTAATGATGTCCATATTGATCATCTTCTATTTTCACTATGGAAGTTCAATATTTTGAGCCACACCATAAGGCCTTTGATGCTTAACTTTGACTTGTTGACAATTCGAGTAGTTATAAACAAAGTTTGCAATGTCTCTTTTCTTGCCACTCCTCCAATAGACTTCTCTCAAGTCAAGGTACATATTGGTAGAATATGGATGAATTGAATACTTGGAGGTATGGGCCTCTACCATGATCCTATCTCGAAGACCATTGACATTTGGCGTAAACAGTCTACTTTTATACCTTAATACATCATCTCCCCCTTTAGCAAAAACCATTACTTTTTTATTGTGAACATCTTCCTTAACTGAAGTAGGATGGGGTCTTGATCTTGCTATTCCTTTACTTCCACCACTAGTAAAGATGACCCCATTCTGAATAATGATACCACCTTCATCTGAGTCTATAAGGCGAACTATCAAACGTGCAAGTCTATGCACTTCCTTAGCAAACTCTTTACTTACCTTATCAACACAAGCATTACTCCCTATGGATAACCTACCAAGAGCATCAACAATAACATTATCTTTACCCCAACTTGCTAAGAGCATCAGCAACAACATTATCTTTACCTGGGTGGTAAACAGTGCTCATGTCATAGTCCTTGAGTAACTCAAGCCATCTCCTCTGCCTCAGGTTTGCTCTTTTTGGCTAAAAAAATATTGAAGGCTCTTGTGATCAGTAAACACATCCGCATGCACGCCATAAGGATAATAACACCATATTTTTAAAGCAAATATTACTGTTGCTAACACAAGATCATGAGTCGAATAATTTCTCGCGTGGATTTGAAGCTGTCTAAAAACATAAGCTATGACTTTACCCCTTTACATCAATACACAACCCAGTCTAACTCTGGACGCATCACAATAAATAACAAAATTGTATATTCCCTTGGGTAGGTGCAATACTAGAGTAGTAGTCAATTGGTTTTCAACTCCTAAAAACTTTTCTCACAAGCATCGGACCATTGAAACTTAGTCTTTTTTTGAGTCAACTTAGTCAATGGGGATGATATGAATGAGAACTTATTTCATTTTATACCTTAAATCCAGGAAGTTAGTTTGTAAGGGGTGTATCTACCACATTATTTGAGTTAGAGATGATAGTGTAGAGACACCATCCCTTCAATTCTAATCGTAAATGAGTTTTTTAAAGTCTTTCTTGATGATTTACCCAGAGTCCCTCTCGACGGGGAGATAGACTTCAGAATAAATATTTTCCCTAATACTCAGCCTATCTCTATTCCTCCATATAGAATGGCTCTAATCAAGTTAAAAAAGTGAAAATAGAAGTTAAAAGATCTTCTTGATAGGGATTTATTAGGCATGTTCTATTCGTGCACAAGAAAAATAGTTCCCTTAGAATGTGCATTAACTATTGTCAATTGAACAAGGTTACAATAAAGAATAAGTACCCTCTTACGAAATGATGACCTATTCGACCAGCTTCAAGGTGCCACTTGTTTCTCTAAGATAGACCTTAGATCAGGCTATCATCAGTTAAAAGTGAAAGAAAGTAGCATCTTGAAGATAGCTTTCAGAACCCGTTATGGTAATTATGAGGTTCTTATCATGTCCTTTGTTTTTTCTAATGCTCCTGCAGTATTTATGGACCTCATGAATAGAGTATTTAATGAGTATCTACACATGTTTGTTATTGTGTTCATTGATAACATTCTTATATATTCTAGAAATGAGGAAGAGCATCTCAACTATCTTAGAATTGTTCTTCAAACTCTCAAGGATAAAGAGTTGTATGCTAAATTTTTTAAGTGTGAGTTTTGGCTTGCATCTGTGGCTTTCCTAGGCCACATTATCTCTGGTGAAGGTATCCGAGTGGATCCTCAAATAATCAGGTTGTAGAGAATTGGCCCAAACCCACATCCTCGACTAATATAAGGAATTTCTTGGGTTTGCTTGGTTACTACAGAAGATTTGTAGAGGGCACTACTGAACTACCCTTCCACTCAATAACTGTCTCATTTGGAAAGTGAAATTTGACAACTCAAGTTTTACAATCGACTTAGGCATAACAAGTATAAAGTCAGTCCATACCTTGAATGACATCAAAATCTACCATATCCAACTCAATTAAATCGGTTGTGGTGTCTTTATTATAGATGGAAATTGTACAATCTCTATAGACCTTTTTAGCTAGAATAGAATTACCAACAGGAGTAGAAACACTAAAGGGTTCTAAAAGACATTTGGGATAGATCCCAAACTTTATAGCTATGGAAAGAGTCACAAAGGACACAATTGCACCTAGATCAAGTAAGGCATAAATATCATAAGAAAGGGCTTTAAGAATACCAATGATGACGTCTGGTGAGTTCTCCTGATCTTGGATATTAGCCAAAGCATACAGACGATTTGAACCTCCGCCTGCCCTTGAAGTAGTACCCCTTTGGCCAACTCTACCATATGACGCTGCTGCTGAAGACTGAGCCTTACTGCCTTTATTACCTTGTCTTTCAGATGGGAAGTCTCTCACATAGTGACCCATCTATCCACACTTGTAACAACTACTAGTGCCATCACTACACTCTCCTAAATATAGTGGTACAGTTTAACACACTTACCATAAGGCAACTTACATGAAGAACCCTGGGCCACATTCCTTTGGGACTGACAAGCTTGGGCTATGAAGTTCTGGTTACTTTGTGGTCTCTGGTTATTCCCATTGTTTATTATCGCTTCACTTGCTGATGATGGTTCATAACGCAAAGATTTTCTCTGAAAAAATGATCGATTTCCATTACATTTTTTTGGTGGTTAGTCTTGTTACTTGCAGACCTTATTTTCTTATACTAGTGTTCTTTCCTATCTTTCTTCTTGTCCTCCTCGACCTGTTGAGCATACACCATGAGTTTGAAGGTATCCATGTCAAAAATTAATGAGGCAGTCATGCACTCTTTCTTCATATATTTGCCCCTACCAAAGACAAACTTCTTTATCTTTTTCCTCATATCATGAACCATCTATAGATCATACCTGGATAGCTGAATGAAATAAAGGTTGTACTCTTTCACGGTCAACCCTTCTTGTTTCATATTTATGAACTTTTCAACCTTTGCTTCCCTTAGCTATCGGGAAAAGAATTGGTCTAGGAATGCCCTCTCGAACTCATCCCAAATAGCAAACTCAGCATTCCCACCACAACTTTGTCGTATGCATAGCTTTTAGGATCTTTCACATCTCATCAATAATGTTTTGGGGATCCTCCTCAACCTTGGACCCTATGAAGACTAGTGAGTTCATTCTTAAGAAGTCTCTAATCCTTGTAGCAGCTGAAGGCTCTTGAGAACTAGAGTTATGGACTAGAGTTCTTTGATGGCTTGACTAAAAAACCATCTACTGGTAGAGCATGAAGATAGCTCCTATAAACTCTGCCTTAGAAGTAATGGTAGGCTAAGAAATAGGTTTCTGTGGAACCTCTTGAGTTCCATTGTTACTCTTCTATTTAATTACTTGGGCTCTATTCCTTATCTATATTCCAGATGATGGAAGCATAGTAGTGTGTGGAATTTCAGTATTGGCGATGTTCCTCTGACTAATAGTGCAGTTTGGAGGCATGATATGAAAATGTGTAAACACACGAGTTAGAAAGAGATTTTATAGAGTTAAACTCTATCACACAAACTTTGAGCATGAAAGAAGTGAGAAAATTCCTAAAGTCCTGTAGACCCCCCATTATCTATGTTGCATGCTTCACATCGATAAGAAGGACTCTACTAGACTTGGTTTCATAGAAATCATAGGACCCCTGAACTCCATGCTCTGATACCAAAATTGTCACGCCCTCGAATCTACACCCTAGGTGTGGCCGGCACTCGAAAATCATTCTTAGTTTCTAAGAGAACCTTTAGCTTGGCTGACTACTAAGTGAAAAACTTTATCTCTATCGCAAATCTTACTCATATGGGAAAATTTAAAGTATAAACATCACTATTAAAATAGCAGGCTCAAAACACTCTAAATATTATATAAAATAATGTTAAAACATAATCACAGAAAGATCGAAGTAACTCTATACTCTATCTACATCTATGAAGCCTCTAAATGATTCTATATAGGTACTGGGATAGACCCATGACTACCTCAAAAGGACTAATAATACTAAGTAATGAAAGTAAAAAAGAGTTCCTCTTCAAATGATGAGGCCTTACCAAAAGCTAAATGAAAAGTGATCTTCAACGATGCTCTTGTTGAGGATCTCTAACACATGTGTCTGCATCATAAAATGATGTGACATCTAAACATGTCAGTACATGGAATATACGGTATGTAAAATAGCTGAAAAGAAACATACTCACTGAATACTCAACTAAAATGAATACTGGAAAATATATGACTGAAAGCAAAGCATGCAAAAAACTTCACAACTTTACAATAAAATAAGATAAATAATGCAACTCAAAATAATATAGTATTTTCTCTTAGCGTGGTATTTTTCTAACTAACGGCCATCACTATGAACCTCATGTTGATACAAGGTATTGATCACGTTGCTAGAGCTATACACAAGGATACAGGACACAACTCAACTCATGGATCCATATAAAGTCCATATAAGGGATTGAAGTGAGGAGTCGCCCAAACCAATGACACAATCCTATCTTACACTGGTTATGTAGTTTATGGGGTTTGAGTTATCTAAACTCTTCTCCAAATCGGTGCTTAATACTACTTCCAAAAATTATATAATTATGCTCATATACTTAAGTGAGTGAAAAATAATCAAAATATATCTCATTTAATCTCATTGGACTTTACTTTGATAAGCTCAAACTCGTTTCTCAACTCTTATACTTTATCTTAAAAATCAAAATACATTTAGGATTACTTGTGTTTCCTAAAACTCTTTATCAAAAGTATCATTTATGCTCAATACTCTAACTCATTTAGGCTTGGTAAAATAATGCATAATCAGTAATGTAGCGTATTATAATTCAAGGAAGATAATGTACTCAAAACTCTTTGCTCAATCGAGACATGGAAATATGTCATTCCTTAACTCAAAATGATGCATAGTAAAAGAAATTGTAAACAATGAATGAGGATTCATGGAAAAATAAGTATGAACAATGACTTCAAGAATTTTAATATGGGTATAATCACAATATCAATAATCTGCAAAGAACTCAATGAAAGATATCATAACTCACTCGAAAATACAATATAATAGGATTAAACTCAAGCTTAAACTCAAAAGAATGAAATTTAGATGTAGGGCCCCGGATGGACTCAGTCCATTGTTATGATTAGCCTTACATACCTGGAAGAATGATGTTCTTGAAAAAATTGAAGAACTTGATTAATATGCTTCAACCCTACTTTTTTTTATCCTCCTAAACCTTGCTCTAAATCTTTTAAGTGTTAGTGATAGAAAAGTCACATAGGGTACTGATAAAGGGTCTAATTTAGTCCCAAAATATTAGAATTTTGGTTTGAAAAGGATGGAATAAGACCAAACTACCCCTTATTAAAACCGCTCTAGGTCTTCTAGGGTCGTGTTACGGACCGTACAACCTTCTATGGGCCATAGAAGACCTCTCATGGAAACTGGGTGTCTAAAATTGAATCTACTAGAATTTTCCATGATGGGTCTATGGACCCCTTGTATGGGCTGTATACCCTTCTACAACCGTAAAAGGTGCTCGTGAAAGAGTGCTGAGTCTCTGAGGGTGGAGGGTCTACAGACCCCTCTACGAGTTATGGACCTTTTTATGAGTTATAGACCCTGATCATAAAATCGTGTGTACTTTCTAGTAGCTACTGGAATTGTAAAGTGGATCTATGGACCCCGTTACAAGTCATACACCCTTCAATGAGTTATAGGAAAGGGATCATGTAATGGGTCTTAGGCTGTGCTTCAAGGCTTCCTCTACGGACAGTTCCTATGGTCCATAGGAACTTTTATGGGCTGTAGGAGCCTTCTGTAGAAGAGTCTCAAGAACTAAAAATTTCACTAACTCAGGTTAGGTTCTACGAGTCCCTCCTACGGTACGTAGATAGAACGCATACAAGTCCTCTGGTGCAAAAACTCAGTTTTTTTCCAGGGCTCCTTATACTGATTTAAGATAGAATATTTTAGAGTGTTATAGTCTTGACCATTTTGACTTCAAATTTTTGGGAAATAGCTTCAACCTCGAGTTGATTAGCAAGACCCAATCCCTTGGAGTAAATTTTCTCTTCAAAACCTTTTGATTAGAAAATGCTTCATCTAGATTTTGTAAATTTTCTCACTTTCGTAAGCTCTTAATCCGAGTTCATCAATTTCATTGAGATATTTCACCTTGCTTGTGCCACTTTTGACCAATTCGTGTTTAGATTCTTTAAGACCCATATAGCCTTGTGCCTTAATTCAAGTGGCAAGTGACAAGCTTTTCCAAGAACCATTTGGTGCGGAGACATCCCTATGGAGGTTTTGAACTCTGTTATGTATCTCAACAAGGCATTGTCTAACTTCTTTGCCAAATTAGTACAGTTTGCATTTACGGTCTTTGCAAGAATTGATTTGATCTCTCAGTTAGACACCTCAACTTTTCTACTTGTTTGTGGGTAATAAGAGTGTCTACCTTGTGCTTTACCCCATACTTTGCTAATATAGTTCTGAATGTTGTGTTGCAAAAGTTTAAACCTCCTTTAGTAATGATGACCCTCCGGGGTACCAAATATGGAGAATATGTATTTCTTGAGAAAAATGGTGACACTTTTTTCATCATTATTACAAAATTCAACAACTTCAACCCATTTAGATACGTAATCTATAACCACCAAAATATAAGTGTTCCCATATAAACTTATGAAAGGCCCCATGAAATCAATCCCCTAAACATCAAAAAGTTCTACTTTGAGGAGTGGTGTAAGAGATAGCTCGTTATGCCTTGATATTCCTCATTTCCTTTGACATTGGTCACATTTTTTTACCATATCATGAGTATTTTGATAGATTGTTGGCCAGTAGAATCCGCATTGAAGTATCTTAGCAAATGTCCTTTTTCTTCTACAATGTCCTCCTACCGGGGAAGAGTGGAATGCCTCAAGAATGGGCATAATTTCTATTTCTGGAACACATCACCTTATGATACCATTGATCCAGAGTCTAAATAAGTATGGTTAATCCCAATTGAACTTCTTTTCTTTATATTAGAACTTTTTCCTTTGGTGGGAGTTTAGATTCTTCGACATGACATAGCTTACTAGGAAGTTCGCAACATCAGCAAACCATGGCATCATATCAAACAATGCAGCTAGGATTCACTCATTGAAGAATTATTATTTATTTCCATGCCTTCCCTTTGTCTTTGTAAAACTCCAGAAGTTAAAGTCAAAACAAAAGAAGATTTCAGGAAAATAGACTGACTCATCTAAGAGTTGACCTATGAGTCGTAGGTACTTATATGAGTTGTAGGAGTAGCTCATGGTACTGATATTGAGGTTGAGAATTTTACTAAGTGAGGAAGTGAGTCTACGAGTCAAATTATGACTCATAGAAGTGAAGACAAGTCGTAGATGGACTCACAGTGAAACTTCAGAGACTCAAGTTTTTGTGATTTTTTAAAAGTTGCACGACGAATTGGGTCTACGACCCATAGACAAGATGATGAATCATAAGACAGATTAATAAGAGAAGATCAGAGGATCAGAGTTTTCAAGGTTGCTAGGATAATTCATTTCTACAACTCATCAAAATGTTGACGACTCGTAAGGACCTATTGTAGGGTTCTTTGGCTAGGATTAATGAAGAGTATTGTTTCTTTTTCCGTGTTTGGTTCAATGAATCTAGAAAATTTTTGGGGAAAGTTCAGAACCTAAAAATACCCTAACCCTTCAAATTTCCTCTTATTCCTGTTCATTCTCTAAATTTTTCAAAGGCATTTAAGGAAGTTTCTCTCAAAATCTTCTTCTACAAGTAAAGCTAGGGTTTCAAGAATGCAAGTCTGCCTTTCAATTTCAAGTCTAGAATTCATCAAGGTATGTGGTATTTCATTCATGTCTTTCATTCACCCATGAAGTCCCAAGGGTATCCTAAAAAAATTCTCAATTTTAATTATTTTCTAACCCTAGATTGATGATATTGCATTGAGTTGTTTCAATTATGTTTTTAATTTGATTCAATGATTATTATAAGCATGATTATAACTTAATTGCATGATTTCAAGTTGTTATACAAAAGCCCATGCATAAAGTTATTTCCAATGATGATTTCCATGAACTATGATCATGAATTTTAATGATTTTCAATGAAGGCGTTATGAATAATGTTTGAGATTTATGAATGGATAATAAAGATTATAAATGATGATTCAATGATGTTCAAGTAAATTCTTATGGTGTGATAAGGAAAATTCTCACGCAATCATGTTAAAAAGGTGATAAGGACAATTCTCACCAAGTTTAAGATTCTTATGAATCAACCATGTTAATGAGCTACTCTTATGACTATTTTTATGATGATGTTATTGATGATGGTTTAATGATTTCTATTGGGATATTGACTGAGAACCAAGAGGAATTTTAGGTGGGGTTTGGTCTGGTAACCAAAGGTTTGTTATCCAAGGGAATCCTTGTAGCAACCTAAAGCCCCAAACTACGTCGCCACCGTAGGTTGCCTTTATGGCCTAGCTAGTGAATCTACATATAGCTCATGATGTTAAAGATGTTCTCACGAAGTCTACCTTGGCAAGTAGGCTCTCTCTTCTCGATGTGGGAGTTATATCGAATTTTATGTTATAGCTCGCATGGTCTTAAATGTCGATTAAAGGTATTATCCCACACAAGTTATTTGAAATGAAGTAAGTTCTATTATGATGTATCTAATGCATTGACCACAAGTTTTTAATATGATTTCAAATATTTTATTTTCAAGTCTTGTTCATGCTTTTCATTATATTGGTCATGCATCCTATTATCATATTGATTATGTCTGTATTCTCAAGGTTTATGCATAATCTCACATACTTAGTACTTTCTATGTACTAACGCATATTTTTGCCTACATTATCTCATAATGTAGGGACGGATGATCAGACTATGCATCCTATTTGGGCTAGATCTTTCTAGTTTTTCTATAGAGTTGGTGAGTCCTCATTCATCAAGGACAAGACATTACTTTATATTGCTACTTTGACTCTTTTATGTTAGGGTGAGCTAGGAGCTTGTCCTAAGCCCTTGTCTAGTTACATAGAGGCATGTTTAGACATAAAGTTGATATAGTTCATTCTTGGGCATATGATTTGTGTTTTCCTTTATTCCTAGACTTCTATGATTGAGATTGTCTTTCCGCTTGATTTCATTATATGTTACTTTACCTTATGAATTTGATGTATGCTAAAAGGCTTGATTAGAAGCCTTCCGGTTTCCGATTGCCATATCACTTCTAGGGTCTAGCTTGGGGTATGAAAAAATTAGTATCTGAGCACAAGGTTTAGGGAGTCTAACATGCCATGTCAAGTAGAGTCTTGTTCATGGATGTGAAGCATGCCGCATCTATGAATAGGAGGCTATGAGGCGTTTTAGGAAAATCTTACTTCTTTTAATGGTCTATGTTATGCGATAAAGTGGTACTTTAAGTCATTCCCTTCTAATGATTGTTCTTTGTAATTTTCAGAAAATGCCTCCATGAAGAGATACCTTACAAAGGAATGTCGAAGAGGAGCAACAAGCTACAAATGATCCCTTAAATGAAAAAGTCTCATATACTGAGTTCCGAATGGTTTTCCAAGTGCTTTCTCAAGCTATGATGACACAATCCAACTGTGAGGTGGTTGCTCTCGTGAACCCATATGTGGGTACGACAACGACAAGGGTTCGTGACTTTATGAGGATGAATCCTTTAGAATTTTGGGGCTTCAAGGTGGATGAGGATCCACCAAAATTCATTGAGAGTATTCATAAGATTGTGGAGATAATGGGGGTTAGTATGGTGGAGAGGGAGGAGTTGTCTACTTACCAACTGAAGGGTGTTGCTAGAATATGGTTTGTTAAATAGAGGAGTGAGAGGCTTAGAGAGCTGGGTCCCGAGAATTGGGAAGAATTCAAAGGTATGTTTCCTGATTGATTTTTCCCATTAGAGTTGAGGTAGGCAAAGATACAAGAGTTCATCAACCTTAAGCAAGTGGATATGAGTGTGAGGGACTATGCCTTCAAGTTTACCCAATTGTCAAAATATGCCCCGTTTATAGTTGCAGACCCAAGAGATCATATGAGCAAGTTCATTTTGGGTGTGTCAGACCTGGTGTCTAAGGAATGTAATATGACTATGTTGACTAGGGAAATAGATATCTCTAGAATTATGACCCATGCACAGAAAATAGAGTATGAGAAGCTAAGAGAGAAATCTAAAGAGTCCAAATGGGCAAGAATCGATGGTCGGGGTTTCTCTCATACTAAGTCCAAAAATGGTGGGCATCCTTAACTTCGCCAAAGGTGTTCCGATCAAGGTTCTTCGAATACTTCAACTTCAAGGATTGACAAGGATAGGGTGCCCAACCCTAAGCCTCAAAAAGGAATTCCAAATGGCCAAGTTATCCATGCATGCAAGAAGTGTGGGAAGAATCATAAGGTAGAGTGTTTAGAGGGATTGAATGTGTGCTATAAGTTTGGCAAGATGGATTGTCATGCTAAGAAATGTATAGTTAAAGATGGTCATCCTCAAGGACAAGTTGTTCATGGAAGACATGTACAACAAGGTTCCCAAGCTCAACCAAAAGGTGGTCAACACAATAATTGATTTTATTCTCTTCATGCTAGGAAAGAGGTGGAAGAGACTCCGGATGTTGTCACCGTTATGTTATAGGTATTTCATTATGACGTTTATGCCTTGCTTGATTCGGGTGAAAATTTATCTTTTGTTACTCCTTATATGGCTATGATATTTGATGTTAGACTTAAAATATTATTAGAGCCTTTTTCAATTTATATTCTCGTAGGTGAGTCGGTTGAGGCTAAAAGAGTCTATAGAAATTGTTTGATTTCAATTTTTCACAAGTTACTTAATCTGATCTAGTTGAACTTGATATGAATTATTTTGATGTTATCCTTGGCATGGATTGTCTATATGCTTGCTATGATTCTATTGATTGTAGAACCCATGTGGTTAAGTTTCAATTTCCTAATGAGCCGATCCTAGAATGGAGGGGTAGTAATTTCGTGTTTAAGGATTAATTTATCTCGTGCCTTAAAACTCAAAAAATGATTTCCAAAGGTTATATCTACCATTTTGTATGGGTTAGGGTTACAGATTCCAAAGTTCCTACTCTAGAGTCGGTCCATATTGTTAATGAGTTTCCGAATGTGTTTTCTGATGACCTATTCGGTGTTCCTCCCGAAAGAGAAATTGACTTTGGCATAGACCTTCCTCCCGATACCCAACCTATTTCTATTTCTTCTTACCTAATGGTTTTGGTGGAACTAAAAGAGTTAAAGGATCAATTGAAGGATTTTTTAGACAAGGGTTTTATTGGACCAAGTATATCTCCATGGGGTGCTCCTATTTTGTTTTTTAGAAAGAAGGATGGTTCGCTTCATATGTGTATTGACTACCAACAACTAAATAAAGTGACCATAAATAATAAATATCCAATTCCAATGATAGATGAATTGTTTAACCAATTATAAGGGGCAAGCTATTTCTCTAAAATTGATCTGTGTTCTGGTTATCACCAACTAAGGGTGAGGGAGTGTGATATTCCAAAGATGGCGTTCGAATAAGGTTGAGCATTTTAAATTTCTAGTTATGTCTTTTGGACTAACCACTACCTCCACGACCTTCATGGACTTGATGAATAGTGTATTCAAGCAATACTTAGATATGTTCGTGATTATATTTATTGATGATATTTTGATTTACTCCAAGAGTAAGAAGGAGCATGCCGATCATTTGATGATAGTGTTGCAAGTACTTAGAGACAGTCAATTGTTTGCCAAGTTTAGAAAGTATGAATTTTGGTTGAGATCGGTTGCTTTTCTTGGTCTCACATTGTTTCCGATGAAGAGATTATGGTTGATCCTACGAAAACTGAGGTGGTTAAGAATTGGCCTAGACCATTGAGTCTATCGGATATTAGAAACTTTTTGGGCTTAGCCGATTATTATAAAAGGTTTGTGGAAGGTTTTTCATCAATTTCTTTGCCTTTTACCAAGTTGATCCAAAAGAAGGTAAAATTTCAATGGTCGGAAGCTTATGAGAAGAGTTTCCAAGAGTTGAAAGATCGACTTACTATCGCTCCCATTTTGACTTTATCGGAAGGGTCCGATATTTTTGTTGTGTATTGTAATGCCTCAAGGATTGGACTTGGGTGTGTGTTTATGCAATATGAAACTGTGATAACCTATGCTTCTAGGCAACTTAAGGTGCATGAAATAAACTATCTGACTCATGACTTGGATTTAGCGGTGGTTGTGTTTGCTTTGAAGATTTGGAGATAATATCTTTATAGTGTCCATGTGGATGTGTTCACCGGTCATAAGATCTTGCAATATGTGTTTAATCAAAAGGACTTGAACCTTTGACAAAGGAGATAACTTGAATTATTGAAGGACTATGATATGAGTGTGTTGTATCATTCGGGTAAGACTAATGTTGTTGCCGATGCTCTTAGGCCTCATATTTTCCCATTAATATTCGGACGTCTGAATCTGAATAAGCATCTGAATATTAAGATGTGGTTTATAAATTTAAACACTGAATAATTAAGACTATTTGTTTTCAATATCTGAATGTATTGTGTATTTGGTTAACATAAAAATCTTTTTAATTACAAAAAATTAATCACAACACATAATTATAATTAACAAGCATAACATTAAAAAATATCACGAATAATTTTTTTATAGGCATAATATAATATCAAAAAGTTCAAAGTATAATTGATTCTAGTCGAAAAATCATTATCAACGTCTAAAATATATTTCTATCTAATTAAAAAAAATTAAAGAATTCCTATTTTCCCCCCAATAACCTTAATCCAATTCTCTAACTTCTGAACCTCTAGAGTCATCCATGCTTTTTTGTGGCTGTCAGTTGCACAAAATATACTAACAATTGTATTGTATAATGGATCTTACCATCCAAATCCATCTAATGTTTCATATATCTTCAAAGGTAGGTGCACTATTTTTTTAATTAATAACTCCAAAGCAGTACTCATCTTCTCATCAATTTCCAATTGAGAAAAAGAGATTTTTCTTTTTTTCCCAAAAACTTTCTTTTCAACTAAAACTGAAGATTGGGATGGAGAATTATTAGGAGTTCTATTATTTTTGTCACCAACTACTTGTTCAACTTTATCAGGTGTATCTACATTTATAGTAGTAGATACAAAAGAGACACCAGGACGGGGATAGGTACAACTTGGACTCCAACCATGAACTCCTGTTGCAGTAGAACCTTCAAAAAGTTTTGTACACAAATCTGGGAAGGGTAGATGTGAAGTCTTCAATGTTTTTGCTTTTGGATGAGCCTACATTCAAATATAAGATATCATATTTTTAATAAGAACATAAAACCTTTTTTATAGCAAAAGGAAGAAAAAATTTATTAATTAATACTAACCTTTATGTACTCATCGCACTCACTATTAGACCTTAGAATAGTATTGGTTGCTGGATCATAAATAAACCAATCTTTTTAGTTATTGACAACCAAGCTTCATATTTTTCTCTTAGATAATCTAACGATTCTTCATCTTTCTTTGGGTAACAATAAACCCATGAGAGGTTTTCAAAGCTATTTTAACGTTATTTCATGAGTCTGACTTCAAACTACTTCCAAGTCTGGTTTATCTTAGAAATAGAATTCCTAAGGATTGGCCCGTTTAAAGATATTTCTTGATACAAGTTTCTAAAAAAGTCTTATTTATCTCCAAATTCTTCCTAATCACTCTTGAATTTTCACTAGATTGTTTCATAGATGAAATATAAAATATAATAAATATAATATATGAACAGAAGAAACAAAAAATAACTAAACAAAGACAATCAAGATGATTAAAAGCATCAAAAACAAAGATTTTTTTTTCATATTTAGAATATAGTGGCAAAAACTAATTTAGTTGTAGTATGTCATGGTATTTCTTCTTTTTACTACTCTCTAATTTACATGTATTAAGAGATTAAAATATAATAATAAGAATAATAATATATTTAATTTAATCTCACAAGTGGGTTTGATCATACCAGCGAGTTTGAAAGTTTGAAGATCAAACAGTCTCAAAAACATCAGTGGCCTAAGATCAAATTCTAATACGAAACCTCAAATATAGATACATAGTTTAATAATAACAATATATCTAGTGTAATCTCACAAAGGGTTTGATCATAAGTCTCAATAAAATTAGTGGCCTAAAATAAAATTTTAATAAAACACTTTAACTATGTACAAAATTCAACAACAATAATATATCTAGTGTAATCTCACAAGTGTATTTGATGATCAAAGAGTCTCAATAAAATTAGTGGCCTAAGATCAAATTTTAATAAGAAACCTCAAATATGTAGACATATTTATTGTTCCACCACCAATTTATTTGAGAGAAAGCTTTCCCTTGTTGTTTTTACTTGCCTCAAGAATTCTTGACAAACATCAATACACCAAAAATATTTTTGCAATAAGAGTTTTTGAAAAACATTAATCTACCCATAAAAATTGTTAATATTAAAAAAATACTTGTAAAGATTATGAAAACTTATCAGTTCAAGAGGAAAAATTGGTGTTGATTGAGAAAAGAGAGGAAGAAAGTTTATGGTAGTGTGAGAAAAGTCGTGCAAATAGAGAGTGAAAGAGGTGAGGCAATGTCTTGTTATTTTTTATAGTGTGTTTAATAATTCTGAATGTTGTTAAGACTCTCCTACAAATCTAATTTATTCAGATCTTTCAGATCCATTAATAGGCTTTTTTTAAAAAAATAAATGGACTTAATGGGATGTCACGACCCAATTCCTTAGGTCATGATGACACCTACTATAACCCTCTAGTAGGTAAGCCAACCCGTCAACTCGGAACTTCAAATAATGGGTTTGAGGGCAGAAACTAAATAAGAGTATTGAATTATAAAAGTAAACAGAATGAATAAGCGGAAGTAAATCAAAACATGTTTTACACAACTAAAGATCCCTCCCAGAACCTAGAAGTCACAAGTACAGAGCTGCTACAAAATAAAATACGAGTACAAGTTTTGAAAGTGGACCGAAAATATATATAACAACTGGCTAGTCTTAGAAGGCAAAGGACGGGCCATCCATGCTAAAGGAGACAAAAATGATCTAAAAACGCCAAGTATTCACCCTAGTCTCCGAAATTTACTGCAATAGGCTCGATTTATCCACGATGATAGCTGATGCTCAGTCCTACATCACGAAAGTAGATGCAGAGTGTAGTATGAGTACCAAGACAATAGGTAGCCAGTAGATATCATAGGCCGACTAAGCAGAAAAGGTAAAAACAATATGAAATAGGAGAATAGCCTAAATAGGAGTCAACATAAGCATCAAAAGGGGAAAGAGTACTACCTATGAGAACTACAGCTAACTATACCCAACTGGGCCCCCATAAGTTCAGTCAGGACACTTATGCACAAGTTAAATAAAAATCCGGATGAACCCCCATAAGCCCGCCGAGTACACAAAATAGCTACAACTACCAAGGCTAGGAACCAAGAATCTGCGATGTTAGGAGCCGAAGTACTATATCATTTCCATACTCAGAATCTCTAAGAGTCAATTGATCTAGTGGTGACTTAGGGGTCGAGGCTGGGACTGGGACCCTAGTGCTCACCCGAATGTTCAAAGTGGCCAAGGCCGGGACTGGGTACCTAGATGCATGCCATAATACATAAGTGCGGTCGAGGCCAGGACTGGGTACCCGGATGCTTGCCGTATTACATCGGTGCGGTCGAGGCCTGGATTGGTACCAGGATGATCGCCGTAACACATCAATATAATTGAGGCCAGGACTGGATACTCGAAAGATCGTCATACTAGCAAGTCGGCGGAGGCTGGGGCTGGGTACTCGGATGCTCCCCAATAATTCAGAATGGAGGCCGGGACTGGGTACCCGGATGCTCACAGATAATTTATCCCATGATGTCAAACATTCTACTTTCCAACTAGAATACAACAGTATCAAAAATCTTTTCCCAAATGAGTCAATCGATATGCAGCCAAAATTGGAACCGGAGCCAAATTCAACGATCATGAAATCTAATATTTCCAACGCATCACGAAAGTCACGATTGTATCGGTTTATGGATGAAGATATTTTTAAGAGCAAGGGTAACGCCTAACTAAGGCCAAACTACCAGGCACTAGCCCGCTACACCATTTTACAAGGATCTAAGTCCATCGAAATGATGTCGGGACATCTAAAGCAAGTTTACATTCTATACTAAGGCCAACATACTCCACAATGTCAACAACATGCTCATTCAACTCTCCTTATAATACTAATAAGTAACGACAAAATACACATGCTTCTAAATATCCGAAAACCCGATAAGAAGCCTAAAACATGATTTCTAATACCTAAAATATATAATCATACTACCCAACCCAAATTCCAACTATTTCAACATGCTTTCACACATTCCATCTTAATCTAAAGAAAGGTAAACCGTAGCCTACCTTTAGGCTAAACAAGCAGACTCCAAATCACTGTGCTTAAACTTTTTCCCTTCTGAACTACCTCAAAATGTTTCCAAGCTGTCAAAAATAGAACCACGACATCAATACGGTCGTTTAGACACTAATTTCATAATTTTTGGAGACGGACTAATTTTGGAGTCGAAAATGGGAATTGTGGGATCCACATATGAAATTCTGGATTTGACCCCCAAATCAGGTTCTAAATGTCACCCCAAGATCACAAATTAGATTTATAACACAATTCGGGGTGGGAAATTACGTAAGACGATCAAACAATCAATTCACACATTTTTAAACTAAGAAAATAATATAAGGCAACCTCTTTACACATCGATTTCTCAAAAAAGAAAATCTGTCAATCAAAAAAATTACACCATGACGTTCGTTGAGAAAACCCCCACAATCTAGCCTCAAGAATCACTCAAAACGGAGTTATATTGATCAAGATACACTCTTTCAAAATTCCACAAAAATTGATTCCAAAAATAGAAAGGGCAGCTGCTATAATACGAATTTACCTCAAACGAAGAGTACCCAGCAGTCCCCAAAAACTCCAATGCGTAGCCATGAACTTACCGAACACACTGGGCTTTGAATCACCCAAAATGGAGTTCTAGAACTCAAGTTATGAAGGTTCAAAGTGGAGGAGAAAATCTGAAAATCTGCATTCTTTGTTGCAGATTTTTTCCGATTTTTTTGCCACAATTTAAAGTCTCCGAATGAACCTTCGGAATTTATTTGGAACTTGATAAAAATAAAACAAATATGCTAACACACTAAATTCGATGTTCCGGACTCAATGACGTATTCAGAATTCCCATACGAGTTTATTTTAATAAAAAGTGGGTCCCACATCCAAGTGTCATTTTCCACAACAAGCCACGATATTAGTTCGGGAGCCTCGAGAGGCGAATGAAAGGTCGTTGCTGACCAAAATCAATATTTTGGAACTAACCGCGCTGTCAGAATTTTCATTCGAGTGCGTTTTTCAAGAATGTTGACCAAAGTCAACCATATGCTAAATTTTAAAGTCAAAAGCGCCAAATGGCCCAAACTCGTATCGATTGCCTCGATAGTCATTCCAACAGTGCTACTAGCCTAATTTGGTCATTCCGGAGCTGATGGAACCATCAGAATTTAAATTCGAGATTTTGTTGACCCAAAACTTGAAAGTCGCAATTAAACCAACTTAGGCCTTCAAAATACCAAAATGAACTCGGGACCTCTAAAAATTCAACCAACACTTCTTCTAGACCAAAAACCATCTCCCGAATCTAACGGAGTTGTCGGAATTCCATTCCGAGCATTGGAACTCCAAAAGTTGACCAAAGTCAAACCTTGGCTTAAAGTTCCTCAAATTCTCAACTCAAGGCCTCAAATCTTCGTTACAAATCCAAAAATGATCCCCTAAAGTCTCCTAAGCCTATTTCGACATTTTGGAGATGCTGGAATTGACGGAATTCCATTCCGAGACCCGTAGCTCCAATTGACCCCAAATACCACTTTTTAATACTTAAAGCTTATAAAAACTCAAAATTTCCAAGAACTTAACTTTTCATGGGATTTTCTAAAAATCAACACCCGGTAACAATTAGAAATGACTCGGAGCATCTAAAGGGAGGGGTAAAATGGTCATTTTACAAAAAATCCAAAAAATAACCTTTAGGGTCATTACAACATCCACTACTAAAAGAACTTTCATCCGCGAAAGTAAGGACAAGAGTATACCTGGAGGGTCAAATAAGCTGGGGAACTGCTCTCCCATCTCCTGCTCGGTCTCCCATGTAGCCTCCTCGATCGGACGATGGCGCCACTAGACCTTAATCACAGGAATGGACTTAGAACAAAGCTGGCGAATATCTCTGGCTAGAATAGCAACTGGCTCCTCAACAAAAGTCAGGCGACCATCCAACTCAACAAAGTCATACTGAAGCACATGATACTCATCTGGAATGTACCGGCGTAGCATAGAAATATGAAAAATAGGGTGTATAGCTGAGAATGCTGGTGGCAAAGCCAACTCATAAGCAACCTCTCCCACCCTCCTCAGAATCTCAAATAGCCCGATATACCTGGGGCTGAGCTTACCCCACCTACTGAATCTCATCACACTCTTCAAGGGTGATACCCGTAAGAACACCCGATCTCCCACCTCGAAGTGCAAGGGCCGACGCCTGCGATCAGCATAACTCTGGTGCCTACTCTAAGCTGTCCTCAACCTCTCTTGAATAATCCAAACTCTGGCTATGGCATCCCGAAGTAAATCGGTACTGTGTGGCCTAGGTTTTGAAGACTCAAACCAACCAACTGGAGTACGACAATGCCTACCATATAAGGCTTTAAACGGGGCCATTTGAATACTAGAGTGGTAGCTGTTGTTGTATGCAAACTCTGCCAAAGCTAAGTACTGCTCCCAATGACTCTTGAACTCTAATACACAAGCTCGCAACATATCCTCCAGAACATGAATAGTATGCTCTGACTGACCATCGGTTTGTGGATGAAATATCGTACTAAGATCAACCCAGGTGCCCAACTCTCTTTGAAAGGCCCTCTAGAAACTGGAAGTAAATTGAGATCCCTTATATGATATAATGGATATCAGTATCCTGTATAAACGGACCACTTCCTGAATATAGATTCGAGCTAGGCGATCTACAGTAAAAGTGGACTGTACTGGCAAGAAATACACTGACTTGGTCAATCGATCAACGATGACCCAAATACCATCATTACCTCTGGATGATCGAGGCAATCCCATCACAAAGTCCTTGGTAATTCGTTCCCATTTCCACTCGGGAATGAGTAATCTTTGAAAGACTCCACCAGGCCTTTGGGACCCTATAGGATATTGAAATGTATTGGTAAGGTAGCATATGAGTTAGACTTGCTATTTGAATTGGCTATAGTTCATCCGGTGTTTCATGTATCAATGTTGAGAAAGTTTGTGGGTGATCGAATTTTATTGTGCCATTGGAAGATGTAAATGTTGAAGAAAATTTGACTTATGAGGAGGCTCTAGTGGAAATTCTAGACCTTTAAGTAAAGAGGTTAATAATTAAAGAGGTTTCATCCGTCAAGGTATTGTGGAGGAATCAACAAGTAAAGAGTGCTAGATGGGAAGGGAAGTGGATATAATGAAGCAATATCCGTATCTTTTTCCTTCCACTCAAGCTTAAGGTATTAGGTTGCTCTTTCTCAAATTGCCTAAATTCCTACATTTTAGTTTTCATATGTCTTTCATATATATGCATGTTCATGGAGTTGATTTTAAAGTCATGCTTTATGCTAAGTTTGAAAATCTCATAGTTTATGCACTTTTGAGATATCATTGCATTCATGTTGGTTTGCTAGTGCTCTTTCTGTGCGCTTACTATGCTAGTTGAATCTCATTCGAGGACGAATGTTATCAAGGGGGGATATTGTAAGACCCTGGAAGGAGAAAAGTCAAAACGAAAGAAGATCTCAAGGAAATAGATTGGCTAAAAGTCTACGAGTTGACCTACGATTCATAAGTACTTCTACGAGTTGTAAGAGTGACTCGTAGGACTAATATTAAGGTTGAAAATTTGACTAAGTGAGGAAGTGAGTCTACAAGTCAAGTTATGACTCATAGAAGTGATGATGAGTCGTAGATGGTCTCGTAGTGAAACTTTAGACACTCAGGTTTTCAGGATTTTTTAGAAGTTGCAGGACAAGTTGGATCTACGATCCATGGGAGTCATAGGAAAAGATCAAAGGCCTAGGGTTTTCAGGGTTACGACTCATCGAAATGTTGATGACTCATAAGGACCTGTTATAGAATTCATTAGCTAGGTTTAATGAAGGGTATTGTTGTCTTTTCTCATCTTCGGTTCAATCAATCTAGACACTTTTAGGGAAAGTTCAAAACCTATAAATACCTCAACTCTTCAAACTTCCCCTTATTCCTATTCATTCTCTAAATTTTTCTAAGGCATTTAAGGAAATTTCTCTAAGAATCTTCTTCTACAAGTCAAGCTAAGGTTTCAAGAATACAAGTCTCCCTTTCAATTTCAAGGCTAGAATTTATCAAGGTATGTGAGATTTCATTCATAGGTTCCATTTAACCATGAAGAACCGAGGTTTTCCCCAAAAATCTCCTCAATTTCAATTATTTTCTAACCTTAGATTGATGATATTGCATTGGATTGTTTCAATTATATTTTTACTTGGCTTCAATGATTATTATAAGCATAATTCCATCTTAATTTCATAATTTCAAGTTATTTCACAAGTGCCCATGTATAAGCTATTTCCAATGATGATTTCCATGAACTATGATCATAAATTTCAATGGTTTTCAATGAAGGCATTATGAATAACGTTTGAGATTTATGAATGAATGATAAAGCTAATAAATGATTTTTCAATGATGTTCAAGTAAATTCTTATTTTTGTGATAAGGACAATTCTCATACAATCATGTTGAAGAGGTGATAAGGACAATTCTCACCAAATTTATGGATTCTTATGAATCAACCATATTAATGAGCTATTCATATGATCTTTTTTATGATGATGTTATTGATGATGTTTTAATGTTTATTATTGAGATATTGACTAAGTACCGAGAGGAATTTTAGGTGGGGCTCGGTCCAGTAACCAAATGTTTATTATCCAAGGCAATCCTAGTAGCAACCTAAAGTCCCAAAGTTCCAAACTACGTTGCCCTCGTAGGTTGCCTTTATGTCCTAACTAGTGGATCCACTATAGCTCATGGTGTTAAAGATGTCCTCACGGAGTCTACCTTGGCAAGTAGCCTCTCTATTATCGATGTGGGAGTTACATCAGATTCTATTTTATAGCTCACATGGTCCTAAATGTCGGTTAAAGGTCTTATCCCACGTAACTTATATGAAATGAAGTAAGTTATATTGTGATATTTATGATGCATTGACCACAGGTTTTTAATATGATTTCAAATGGTTTTTTTCAAGTCTCATGCATGCTTTTCATTATATTGGTCATGTATCCTATGCTCATATTGATTATGTCAGTATTCTCATGATTTATTCATATCTCACATACTTAGTACTTTCTATGTACTAACACATAATTTTGCCTACATTGTCTTATAGTGTAGGAACGGACGATCACGCTACACATCCTATTTGTGGTTTGAGCTTTGCTTGTATTTTTATAGATTTGGTGGGTCCTCATTCATCGAGGACAAGACATTACTTCATTTTGCTAGTTTTGACTCTTTATGTTAGGGTGAGCTAGGAGTTTGTCCTAAGTCCCCTTCTAGTTACATAGAGGCATGTTTAGACATAGAGTTAATATAGTCCATTCTTGGGCATATGATTTCAGTTTACCTTTATTCCTAGACTTCTATGATTAAGATTGTCTTTCTACTTGATTTAATTATACGTTAGTTTACCTTATGAATGCGATTTATACTAAGAGGCTTGATTGGAATCCTTCGAATTTTCGATCGCCATGTTACTCCTAGGGTCTATCTTGGGGTGTGATAGGCCCATCTTCTTCTAACCTATGATATGGTCAGCCACTTGATTTTCAAACCCTTTTCGATCCTTTACTTCGAAATCAAATTTTTGTAATAGAAAAACCCATTTGATTAATCATGGTTTTGTATCCTTCTTTGTCATCAAGTATCAAAGGGCTTCATGATCAATGTGAACAATCACTTTTGTCTCTAGCAAGTATGATCGAAATTTTTGAATGCAAAGACTACAACCAAATAGCTTTTTATCCATCATAGTGTAGTTTGTTTGAGATACATTTAGGGATTTTCTTGCATCATAGATGGGATGTAATATCTTTTATTTCCACTTCCTAAGGACTGCTCCCAAAGCAACCCCACTTGCATCTTACATTAGCTTAAATGGCTTAGACCAATTGGGTGCTATTATTATCGGTGGTGAGCTAAGCTTATCTTTGATACAATTAAAGGCTTCCATACAAAGCTTATCAAACAAAAATTTGGCTTCCTTTTGTAACAATTGCAATAGGGGGTGTGCCGTGTGAGATAAAATTCATGATGAATCTTCTATAAAATTTGGCATGCCCAAGGAAATTCTTACACCCTTTACCATTCTTGGTGGTGGCAATTTTCCAATAACCTCCACTTTGCTTGATCACCTCGATACCTTTTTCTGAGATCTTATGCCCCAATATAATCCTCTCTTTCACCATAAAGTGATATTTCTCCCTATTGAGAACTAGATTGATTTCCTTATATCTTTTCCATACCGCTGCTAAATGAGTTGAAAAATCCTCAAAAGAGTTTTCTTCGACTGAAAAGTTATCCATGAACACTTCCTTGGTGTCTTCCACCATGTCAGAAAAGATTTTCATCATGCATCTTTGTAATGTGGCTGGGGCGTTGCATAAACCAAATGACATTCGCTTGAAAGGAAATTTTCCATAGGGGAAAGTGAGTGTTGTTTTATCTTGGTCTTCCAGAGCAATGAAAATTTCGTTGTATCCTAAATAACCATCCAAGAAACAATAGTAGTCCTTGCGGGTAAACCTGTCCAACATCTGGTCCATAAAAGGCATAGAAAAGTGGTCCTTTGCATTCAGTTTTCTATAATCCATGCATCCTCTCCGCTCCGTTACCGCTCAAATGATTGTCATCTCTTTCTTCTCTTCAGGAATGGTAGTAATTTCTACCTTATTTGGTACACATTGTATGGACTTATCCAAGTGCTATGAGAGATTTAGACTACTCCCGCATCTAATGACTTAATGATTTCTTTCTTAAAAACCTCTTGCATAGGAGGATTGAGCCGTCACTGATGTTCAATAGAAGGGGTACTCCCTTCTTGGATTATAATCTTGTGAGTGCAAATATGATAAAAATCAAACTACACTTCTTACGATTCAGAGTGTAGGCGATCACTAGCAATATAAACCCAACGTGTCAGGTCGGGGTCGAATTCCACAAGGAACGGTTAAGGGTAGACTTTAATTACGAAGTAAGAACGTGCATTAGACTTTTGTAGCATAAAAAAAGTAAATTGCAACATAAATTAAATTTGTAAATTTCATTATCAAAATTCTGAGAGTTATCAAGAATCGATATTAGAACGATTTCAATAATTTAACTTGTAACAAGTTAACAATGGTTTTTAGGGGAGGTGCAAAGTAAAATTGAGGTTCTAATAAGGGAAAATTTACAACTCGACATCATTAATTATTAATGGATAGGAAAAGGTTAATCAATCGCATGAAATAGCATCTCCTGCCAGCACTTTCGAGCCTAAACATGTAATCTAGCAAAACTAACCCGATCCTTAACAAAACCTCCTCTCTTTCTCGAGATTACAATTGATAAACATAAATAAATGGCTATTTGATAATTTAGTCACTTCACATTACTATTTCTGTCACGACCCAATCCCGTAGGTCATGATCGGGTTCCGACCTGGACCCCCTTATACATACTTATCAGATATAAGAACTATACATAAGAACCCTAATGGGTCATAACATGTTCTTATACAACAGCCTCTTTTATTTGTTTCATAACATGAAAAGGCACGCAAGCCGACAAGGCTTCCCTAACATAACAACACTTACTACACGCCATATAGGCACAAGTGAAGCAAACTTACAAACAACCCATATACATAAGTCTACAGACATCTAAGAATATCAACGGTAATATATGGTGGGACAGGGCCTCCGCCGTACCCTTGAACAAATAAATGTATACATAGGAGGACCGGTATCAACAAGCTAGGCTCTAGAACAGTGGAGCACTCCCAACATAGCTGACTGGAAATCCTAAGCTGACGGATCTCCAAAACGCATACCTGTACCTACGGGCATGAAACGCAGCCCCCCGAAAAAAGAGGGTCAGTACGATACATGTACTGAGTATATAAAACATAAAATATTATAACTGAGACAACAACTGAAATAGGGATGTAGGAACATAAGTATAACAATTAACAATTACTATGTCTGCACCTTATGAAATGAGGGCATGTACATCATCCTCCTATACCGTACTCGTCCCACTGTAGGGCTCGGTGTTGTCACATCATCGTATACGACATCATGCCATCATATACGATATTATCTCAAATATTGCAAATACATCATTATGTTTTCACATGCATGCCTATCTATCATATCCGGCTCTTTAGTGAGGGACTCGGTGAAAGAGTAGGTTAACCTTTCACAAACTACTTTACTAGTTTCCTTCTCAATCTTACCACACCCCCAACTTAGGCTTTTGGCCTACGTTGGCTATTAAACATATCCAATTCTCCAAGGAGTTTATGGGTAGGTAGAAATAATGGATTTTAAAGGTTGCTTTTCGAGGTATGCGTTGTATCCAAGGAGAGAGAAAAAATTAGGCTCAAACGGTGCCAAGGTGGGTTCACACTCTCACAAAGGATTCACAATAGATTAAGGCTATTTCGGGCTCACTCTTTGAAATTATGCCTGAGATCATTTCCCTCAATCACCGATCGCAATCAACTGGACTAACGGGGCAAGTTCTAGGTGGTATCATGCATGTATTTTAGGTAGATCTCACCATTGATGACATTCCAATTACAAACATCAAACATAACTTTACAAAATTAGCTCATATGCATAGATCATTACAAGACTCACACTTGAAATCTGATCAGTCACAATGAGATGCCAAGAGTTCACACAAGACTTATGCATTCTCTTTGCTTTATTAGATTCACACAAAATATGTAGTTCATCACAAGCACTATTCAATCCATTGATATTGATCAAAACCGATTCTCGATTATGCAAATGAACACTGGACACAACTATAGCAATTTAAGTAGGGGTGCAACCCAAATGTTTTCAAAACCAAATATATACAAATGACTAATTAACAAAACATTATTTAAAAACCAAAATGAAACAAAAACTATTAGTTTTAGGTACCTAGGTATCCTCACCCTACCAAAAGAAATAAGCAGTGTCCTCAATGAAAAAAGTAAAACAAGTAAAAAGGAGTGAGAAAAGTGTCCCTCTGTCAGGCTAAGCCTGAGGAGATCTTTTGACCGCAATAGCATCCTCAACTAGGGCATTAGTGCCCGACGACTCACTCATATCAGCAAGCAGTGGTGGTGGCACAATAGAAGGAACCTGAGATGGCCTCAAAAGAAGAATTAGCATAAGGCCTGGTAGAGTTAGTAAGAGAACGCTCCACGACAGTTTGTAACTGTATATCATCTAAATAAGGAAGACCCTCATAAGTATTCTCAGCCTTCAACTTAGCTGAATCCAAGTCCTCCTCATCAGTGTCGAAGAGCTCTTCATCATCAACATAAACCACAGAAGCATCTTCGATAATAGTAGCCAGAGGAAAAACATTATCAACAATGGGTACAGCTCTGGACAAAAAACCTGGAGGATCAGTAGAATGAATAAGATCATGTGCAAGAGAAGGCTCAGAACTTGGACCCTCAGGAGCGTCAACCCCACCCAATAATATCAAAATATCCGTGGACCTTAACTCATCCACATTCCTTCATAGCCCAGCAATATTAGTCTGAATGGACTCTAAATCAGCAGAGGAGCGACCCTCAACTTTCTCACACTTCTTAAATCGAGCAGTAAGAGTGGCTTACTTTTAAGCTATCTCAGTTAATGTGACCCACTAGCTCACTATCTCAGCTCGTAATGGCGCAAAAGTAGCCTCAATAGCAGTGGAGATCATGGAAGGAACAACCGTCTCCAATCTCGAGGCTCTTACATTATCCGAATAAGCTAGATTTCCTATTTTGTAAATCATAGCCTATGTCAGTGGAGGCCTAGATGTAGAACCACCTGTAGGGGCTGTAGAAGCAGATGGGGTAGAAGATGAACCTGGCATATCAGAAGTAGGAGGCATAGTACCGGTCTCCAAAGACTCTGTATCAACCACCGGCATAGGGTCAATCGATGGAGGCTATCTCCTAGCCTCAACATCATGCACATAATCTGTCTCAATCCGGAAGATGTCACTAGATGATGTAGGTGCCACTCTCACATTTGTAGACTTAATAAAAGTTACCCCTGCATGCCCACATAAGTTAGTAATTAGAACAGGAAAGGGCAACAATGTTTGCTCCTACCTGACCCTCAAGAAAATCTTTGGAATAATACTAAAGCCTAAGTTTAGGCCCTCCCTAGCCATGATACTGCCCAACAATGGGATGCTGCAAGATAGATTCATTCTGACTAGGCATTAACATGCTACTGATAAAACCAAACCAATACCGAGCAGCCATGTTGATATCCTTCTTTTTGATCATAGACCTTACCTCCATCCACGGTAAGGTAATATATGAAATTAATGAGGCTAACCATCCTTTTAAATCATCCAAGGTGCATGTTTTGAGTTTGTCCACTAGAGAATGAAGACACCAATAAGTACAGTCCAAAGCATCATTTATATCAGTTTAACCTTATTTCACTTCTTTACCTTAAATAGTCACAACTTCCAGTGGCCCTGCTGCAATCGCCTTTTTCTTGCCCTTCGGAAGGGCATTTCCATAAGCTTCATAGAACTCACAAACCCAAGAAGGAACATATGGAGTCTGAGCTCTAGTGAACCACTCGAATTGGTGGAATTAAATAGTTCTCCAAATGCTTGGGTACTTGTCGACTACTCTATCATTAGAGAGTCATTTCTTTTCTAGGATTGTGTGAAGACCAATATCTTTTCAATGGTTCATTAAGCGAAGTGAAACCACAGGGATTACCCTATTCGCTGCAGGGTCATGAGCTTCCTTAGAGCGCATTTCAATATGGGCATACTTGTGGCCTTGCTCTATAGCTAACGGAGTAGGTTGAGTTTCAACAATGGGTGTATGCACTAGGGTTGTGGACCCCTCACATCGACGCAATGGCCTTTTCTTATCAGAAGAGAACTCATACGAACTGGATGCTACAACTACTTGACATTTGCCTTTCCCTTTATCTTTCTTAGTCACACACAGAAGTGGACGTTGAGTGGAACGGCGAGGCATAGATGGCTCATTATTAGTGATACCTTGAGCCTTTTTTCAAGGTGTGTATCATTTTCATCTATAGGACAATTTGTAAGATGCTTGTCTCGGGCCATACCTGCATAGTAAATACACACCAGTAAAGCATATGGGGAGATAGGTAAGTGCAAAAGTAAGCCAAAAAAAATAATAAATCAAGTAGTTGAAACATAGATGATGCCTGCGAAATCAAAAAGGCGAGTCGCCTAATGAAGAAAGGCGAGCTAAGTCGATCTCTATAAAAACAGAAAACCAAAGCGGTAGATCCATAGGCGAGATTATGGAAGATTTGGCAAGCCATCGAACATCATCGGCAGACGGGGTCAACTCGCCTAAAATGACAAAAAGATTTTAGCCTTAAATTCAATTTGGCATATAAAAAGGGCTAGTAATGGTTAAGAATGGCAAGTCACATAGGCATGTCGGTGAGCCATCGGGATCTTGCCAAATCGTTCAAAGAGAACTGGCATACGAAATTAAAAAGGGCAAGTGAACTCTTCCTTTAGCGACTTGCCAATACCGAGGCAAACTCGTTTGAGCTTGCAAAATGACCCACAACTACAAATTTCAAAATTTCTGAGCAACATTCTCCCCCGCTTTTATTTCAACCATACCCAAATATATTTTGCACAAAAATTAAGAACTCTCCCCATTACCAAACATCATACTAACTCCAATTCCCTTCGAAACTAAGCATTGCACCATGAATTTGACAAAGTTTTCCCTTAAGAATGACGTCACCCATCTATCATTTGGAAAACACAGGAACTCATGGAGTTGGGGTTACTCAGACGTCACCACCAAATAGGCTATTAAACTAATGCACTAACATTTAAACTTACAAGATCCCCATATACAATTCAGGCTAAAGGTACCAATATGATTCTTAACCAATAAGAAATTTCAAATTTTGAAAAATTATGGTAAAAACAACCTCTCCACATGCCCAATCAACATACAATTAGGAACATCTAAGACATTCAAAGTATTAACACAATAATAAAAGAAATAAACAATATGAACTAAGGAAAATCAACTGGAAAATTGCTAAAATGAGGAATAAGATAAAGGTGGTTGAGAACATAAGTTTAATCTACATAGATGCACAAAATATTGACAATCAAAAGAAAGAAATTCTACTAAAATAAGGGAAATAGGAGAGGTGAACAGTGTAGGAAGATTAAGGAGAAAAAATTGAAGAGTTGGAAGTTTAAATAAAAGAGGGTCTTTTTAATTCCAGGTGGCCGTTCAGGTCAGCGAGAAGCAACTAACGTCGCCAAACATATCAATGAGTCGCCAATCAAACCTGTGCTCACTGAGTGTACCAAGCCCCTAGGTTTCTTATTGAGTGAGTTGCCGAGGATGATGGAGAGCCCGCCAAAATGAGTAGGCGGGTCGCCAAATGGTGTATCAGTTCGCCCATAATTCCAGAATACCTAGAGTTTTAAGGTCATCCAGAGAGCAAAAAGGCGAGCTAAAGCAGGCTCGATTTATTTGATCGGCGAGTTGCCAAATCGAACTGTGGATCACCTAAATGTTTAAAACCTCTAGGGATAAGTTTTCCATTTTGATGCCTCAAAAGCGATCCCCAACGGGCTCGCCTACTAGGTTTGGCATCTTGCCAATTAGGCTCAATTACTCGCCCAATGAGACACTTCGATGTAGTCCAACTTCAACCTACACAATGAAAACATAATTATTGAAAACACTAAAACTTGGGTTGCCTCCCAAGAAGCGCCTTAGTTAACATTGGGGCACGATATGGACATATATTCAAGCATCATCCAAAAACACCACTACAGTCATTTCGAGACTAAGGCCATCACCAAGATATAACATAAGATGCTGCCTATTTACTTTAAAAGTCGACCCATCTTTGTCTTCCACCTCAATAGCACAATTTTCAATCACACGAATGACTTTAAAGTGCCCAGACCATTTAGACTTCAACTTTCCTTGAAATAATCAGAGGCGAGAGTTAAAAAGCAACACAAAATCATTGACTCTAAAATCCCATTTCAAGATGTGAGCATCATGCCATTTCTTCATTGTTGCCTTGTATATATCTAACTTTCATAAGCTTGGAGCCTGAACTCCTCTAGAGCATGAAGTTGGCCCACTTCATCTTTGGATGTCGACTCCCAGTTCAAGTTCATACTTTTCAAGGCCCATGAGCTTTATGTTCCAGTTCAACTGATAAGTGGTATATTTTTCAAAACACCAATTCATATGGATACATGCCAATCAATGTCTTATAAGCAGTTCGATAGCCCCATAAGGCATTCTCTAACTTCCGAGACCAATCTGATCTATTGCTATTCACCATCTTGGCCAAGATTGCTTTAATCTCCTGATTAGATACTTCAACTTGCCCACTTGTTTACGGATGGTAGGTTGTGGCAACCTTGTAAGTGACACCATACTTTCTCAATAGGGAAGCAAATATGCGATTGCAAAAATGAGATCCCCTATCACTAATGATAGCACAGTAGGTACCAAATCTTGTGAAGATGTATCTCTTGAAAAATTGAACCATGCTTCGACCCTCATTGTTAGGTAAGTCCAATGCCTCTACCCACTTTGACACATAATCAACAGCCATGAGAATATACTTGTTCCCATATGAGCTCACAAAAGATACCCCACACATCGAACAATTCGACTTCCAAAATTAGGTTAAGAGGAAACTCATACCGTCTAGACATGCCACCTTGCCTTTGACAGTGGTCATCATTTTTCACAAACACATTGTCATCATGATACAAGGAAGGCTAATAGTATCCAATTTGCAAGACCAGCAGTCCTGATCCCACTATGGTGACCACCAACTAGTGACGAATGACAAACATTAAGGTTCACTTCACTTTCTACCTCCAGAACACATCTCCGGATCATGTGATCTACATATTGTCTGAACAAATAAGGTTCATCCCAATTGTATTTTTTTGCATCAAATAAGAACTGTTTTTGTTGGTGAGAACTCAAAGTATCTGGGATGATCCCACACGTAATGAAATTGGCAAAATCTGCATACATGGGAGTGAAGAATGAGAAATCATTATTATATATTCATCCAAAAAGGCTTCCTCAATCTCTTGGTCTCCGAACACAATCACTTCCGATTTGAGTCTTGAAAAATGATCGACTACCTGATTTTCAGACCATTTACAATCTTTCACCTCGAACTCGAATTCTTGCAACAACAATACTCAATGGATCAACTGCGGTTTAATATCTTTCTTTGCCATTAAATAATGGTTTTCAGCATGATCGATATGAACCACTACCTTCGTACCCAAGAGATAAGCACAATTTTTTTAATGTATAAATAACTGCTAACAACTCTTGCTTAGTAACAGTGTAGTTCTTTTGGGCTACCTTCAACGTTTTGCTAGCATAATAGATAGGGTGAAATAAATTTTCCTTTTGCTGGCCAAGAACAGCCCCTAATGTTGCACCACTTGCATCACACATAAGTTCAAAAGGAATACTACAATCCGGAGCCACAATAATAGGAGCAGGAGCTGAAATAAGCTTCTATTTCAAGCACAAGAAGGCCTTGATGCAAGCGTCATCAAACTAGAACACATTATCTTTCTCAAGAAATTTGCACAACGGATAAGCCACTTTAGAGAAATCCTTTTTGAACCTTCGATAGAACCCGACATATCCCAAAAAGCTCTAGACACCTTTTATCGATATAGGAGGAGGCAGACCTGCAATCACTTCCACTTTTGCTTGGTCTACTTGAATACCATGTCCTAAAATTTTGTGGCCCAATATGATACCTTATTTTACCATAAAGTGGCACTTCTCTCAATTCAACACGAGGTTAGTTTCGACATATCTTTTCAACACTTGACTAAGATGTTCAAGGCATGCATCAAATGTGTCCACCACCATCGAGAAATCATCCATAAAAACTTCCATGGTATCTTCTACCATGTCAGCAAAAATGGACAACATACACCTTTAAAAAGTTGCAGGGGCATTACATAATCCAAAAGGCATCCGCCTAAAAGAAAAAGTATCATACGGATATGTGAAAGTTGTCTTCTCTTGATTTTCAGGAGAAATAGAAATCTGATTATACCCAGAGTATCCATCTAAATATAAATACCAACCTCTACTTGCAAGATGATCCAACATTTGGTCCATAAACGGCATAGGGAAATGGTCTTTCTTTGTGTAAGCATTCAACTTATGATAATCCATGCACACTCTCCAAATGGTAACTGGTCACATAGAGATAAGCTCATTCTTTTCATTCGGCACGACAGTCATGCCACCATTCTTAGGAACATATTGCACCAGGCTCACCCATTTACTAACGGCAATGGGATACATAACACCCGCATCAAGCCACTTGATTATTTCTTTCTTCACCACTTCTTACATTGAAGGGTTTAATCTCCTTTGGAGATCGATGATATGCTTGCTATCGATGGCCAGCTGAATCTTATGCGTAAACACACCAGGAGGAATGCCTATAATGTCAGCAATTATCCACCCAATAACTTTGATAGATTTTCATAACACACTCACTAAGGCATGGACTTGTTCCTTGACTAAATCAATAACTATTATGATGGGCAAAGTGGAATTCGCCCCCAAGAACACATACTTAAGATGAGATGGAAGTACCTTAAGTTCAAGCTTGGGTGGTTCATCTATAGAAGGCTTGGCTGGTGGTGAGTCCCTATTTTTCAGATCAATTTCTAATCGTATAGGATTTTTGGGGTAAGAACCAATACCCGTAAATACTACTACCACTTCATCATAGTCGGGTATTTCTTCCCCATCATAGTTTAGTAACACCGCCGCTAGGACTCTCCAACATTAGAAACCTCTTGCACACTTTCCACAACTTCATCCACAACATCGATCACTGAGATGACTTGAAGATCACTAGGTTGTTACATCGACTTACAAACATTTAAAGTGACTTCATAACTATTTATCCAAAATTTCAATTTACCACTCTCTATATCAACAAAGCTCATTCGGTAGCCAAGAATGTCCTACCAAGAATGATGGGCACCTTCGCATCAATTTCACAATCAAGAATCATAAAATCCATGGAGAAGATGAATTTGTCAATATTTACCAAGATATCATAGAGTATACCAATGGGATGCTTAATTGTTCGGTCATCCATGAGTAACCGCATATTCATTGGTTTAGGTTCACCCAAGCGGAGCTTCTTGAAAATGGCATATGGTATCAAATTTATGCTTGCACCCAAATAACAAAGTGCCTTGACGAATTGGTATAGCCCTATAATGCATGGAATTATGAATGCTCTGGGATCATCCTTTTTCACCACGATATTGCTTGACATAATTGCACTACAACTATGAGACACTTCAATAGTTTCAAAGTTCATATTATGCTTTCTTGTCACAAGCTCCTTCATGAACTTTGCATACCCGGACATCTCCAATAAAGCTTCAATCAAGGGTAAATTTATTGAGAAAGTCTTGAACACCGAGAGGAACTTTTGAAACTTGATATCCTCATCTTTCCTTTTCAAATGTTGAGAGAAAGGATTAGTGGGACAACACCCACATTGGACTTAGGAGACGCACCGGAATCAATTTCCATTGGTGCATCTTTCACTTGATTGGAATGATCATTATTGAGTTCTTCAGCTAGCTCATAACTTTTGAACACTTTGGTCTTCCCTTTGGATGAACTTATAGCTTGGTTAGTTGGCACATCTCACCAACCACTTTGGTGCTTCTTTTCAAAATATCCATGCATTGTGCGTTGTCATTCTTAGGATTAACAATGATATCACTTTTTTTTTATTTTTTTTTATGAAATTTTCATCTTATATATATAAAAGTAATCTGACAAGTATAAGGAGAGGGACGTGAAAGGCCTTACCTCCGAAAATAAAATAGAAGATATCTAATGAGAGGACTCCTCTCGACTAAGAAGATCAAGTATAGGAAACTAGTTCTATTCAACTAAGGTACATAACCTAGCTAAATTGAAGAAAATCAAGTATACCCAATTTCCTTTGCATGGGTCGAGATCGGTCATATCTTCTGTGATGCTCAACGTTTTTCTCCATTCATCACTAGGTTAAACCTTTTCCGTTGGACACTTAAGAGTGCTTGCCCTGTGATAACAAATGGACTTTCAAAAATTATCGTTGCTTCATCGTCCTTCTCTAGATGTACCACTATAAAATCCACTGGCATCGTCACATGTTTGGCACTTGCTAACGCATTTTGAATAACTCCCACAGACTCTTTTCTGGTTCGGATCCCCAATATTAGCTTCCTTTGAGATGGAAGCAAGGGTCAAACATTACATTTTAGGAATGTGGACAATGACATGATGTTGACATTACTAGTGACATAATGTTGACATTCACCTCTATATTGCACAAAGCATTTATCCATTCCCCTTTTCCAATTTGACATGAAACTTCCCTCTTTTTACACTCATGATGTATCCTCATTCTTCCTTCTAGTATCACATCATTGCAAACCTTAGCTGCTTCTATCCTTTTCTCATCCAAGGCGTCAAATGGCACACTTAATTCGTTCATGAATTGAGATTGTTTGGTAGTGAAAGATATTCACTTTTGCGCAGAACATGAATATTTATTGAGCTTAACATTGACATGAACTTTTGATAACAATTGACTCTCTTGGTTTCTCCGGACCGAGTTGAGGCAAAGTGATTATACCTTACATAGGATTTAATTTCCCATGCGCTTTTCTTCTCTTCTTTACCTTTGCCTAATATTTCTATGATAACATCCATGTTCTTCAGTTTTATTCCAGCTCCTTCTATTTTCGGGCCCATTTCACACTTTGCACCATTGTTTCTTACATTTATGTTAGATAAGAGCTGATTCATCCTCTACGCCGTCTATTTGATCGAGATGGCATGTGATTTGACTATCTTGGTAATGGATAACAGTTCGTGCTTCAGTTCTGTAACACCCCCATACTATTGTAACTTAGATCAATCCTAAAAAGCCTTGATAAAGTGAGAAATGTGAACTGTCTAGTTGACCGCGAGGGTCACCTACGACTCGTAAAAGGTTCTATGAGTCATTGGGATGACTCATTGATCCCCCAACACTTAGCCAAATCTTTAGTTATTAGGTCCATTCCTACGACCCACTTTATAAGTTTTCAAAAAGTCTATGGACCATAGGGTCCCTTCGTAAACTCAATCTCATATTCCAGCACCTACTGGAATGTGCACCTAAGTTCTACAACAAGTTTAAGACCTGTAACAACTTGTACGACCTGTAGAGGAGGATCCGTAGACCCCTAGCTCAAATCCTTTAGTGACAATTTACGACCAACTTCTGTGAGCCGTCTACGACCCATAGATAGGGTCCATAGACCTAATGCACCAAGAAACAATAAAGTCTAATTTTGGACCCCATCTTCTATGACTGATCTTCTACGGTCCAAAGAAAGTTCTATGGTCCGTAGAACCACCTATAGTGGCCTAGAGTCAGTTTTTAATGAGGGTTGATTTGGTCTTTTCATACCTTTCCCAAACCAAAACCTGACATTTTGGGACTAAAATAGGCCCTTTATCTGTACCTAATTAGGCTTTTCTTTCATTAACTCTTAGCATATTTTGAGAGCAAGAATTGTTGAGGAGAAAAGTTAGGGTTCAAGCATTTCGACCAAGTTCTTTGAGTTTTGCTTAGATCATTGATTTTCCAAGTATGTAAGGCTAATCACAATGTTGTACATAGTTCATCCTCATGCTTGTCATCTTCATTCAGTCAAGTATTGAGGTTTGATCCCATTAAATTGAGTATTGAGTTATTTATATAATCTCTTATTGAGTTCTCTATGTATTTATTCCTATAGTGATGATTCCCATGACTTGAGTTCTCGAATTATCATTCATGTATATATTCACATGAATCATAGTTGAGTATATTCACATTGCTTATATTTTATGCATTAATTTGAGATAAAAGAATGATATATGTCATGTTTTAATTGAGAAAGAGCTTTAGCATGAGTTTGAGTATGAGGAGTCCTTTGATTCACTGATTTTGAGCATGATCACTATGAGTCTAATGAGTTTGAGTTATAATGCATTGAAATATTTATCTTGAGAACCGAGTTGAGAAATTTAAAGTTATATCTTATGCATTCATTTAGTTGAGAAGTATAATTATTTTAAAAGAGAAGAGATGAGTTGAGAAGATTTGAGTTCAATTGAGAAAAGTCTAATGAGACTAAATGAGTTATATTTGAGTACTTATACTCACATGAGTTCATGAGCACTATACATATATTTTAGGAGTAGTATTGAGCATTAATTTGGGTAAGAGTTTAGAATAACTCATACCCCATAAACTACATAGCTAGTGTAGGATAGGGTCATACCTTGGTTCAAGCGACTCCTCACTTTAATACCTGATACAGACTTTTATTGGATGAAGAGATGAGTCGCATCCCTTAATCTTGCTAGGTATATGTTACACCCCGTACTTTTGTACCTTGGAAGGTTCTTAAGCTTCTTAAGTATCTTGAAAGGTTCTTAAGTTTTTGGAAGGATTCTTAAGTTTCTTAAAGATTCTTAAAGCTTCTCAATCTTCTTAGAAGTTACCATGGGAGTCGTATAGTCCATAACACTATCAAACAACTTCAACGAAGGGAGAATGTGACACCTCATGATAGGGAAGATTGGAAATAACATTGTAAGAATTCGGAAGAAGTTGGAGACCAAATAATAAGTCGTAGGACTCGACTTACTTACGTAAGATACCAACTTGGAAATCTTACATACTTAAGCTACTTGAGTACATACCAAGCTTATGTAGAAAAGATTACATAGGTTTGTAAAGTAAGATGAGATTACAAACCCACGAGGAGAAAAAGAGAGTGACACATGGAAGCATGAGTGCCATATGGAATCAAGGGAGAGTGACATGGTGGAAGGAAGGAATTAAGGGGGTGGACCCCCACCTACCACATGGCAGCCTATGGTAGGAGGAAGGGATGTATTGGCCCAATGAGGGCTTGACATGTGTCACCCCCTTAAAGTAGCCTATATATATATATTTATATATATGTTATGACTCATTATTATCTATAAGAAAGTTATTTATCTTCCTAGTTCAAGAGACTTCTAGAGAAAGAAAGAAGAGAAGAAAAATCTAGAACTAGAGAGAGAGTAGGTTCGGCCAAGGAGAAAGAAAGGTAAGCCTCCGATTTCATTCTATAAATTAATTATATAGGGTATACCATGATGTTATGAAGATGTTATTAATGTAAATTTGTGGTTTGTATCAGCACCAAAATGTTAGCAAGCAGCCACTAAGTTTTAGTCGCGCTAAAGGAACTTCCGAGGCAAGGTTTGGAGAGTTTGGCGAGTTTTGGGCAAGTTAAGGTTTTTCCTTTCAAATTGGAGTTTATGATGATGTTATAAGGTATATTAAATGTCTTAAACAAGGTTGGAAGTGGAAAAATTTCATAAGGAAGCTTGACGTTAGAAACTAACTAGATTGAAGTTGTCATAGCTAAATCGAAGTCGCGTAGGGTGTTGTGATTATGGGCTGCAGTTTTAGCTGGTGTGGTTGTTTGTTGCAGGGATGTAAAGGGTTCTAAAAAGGGTGTGGGTTCCTCTGTTTTCAGCCACACGACCCCCGTTTAATGTGGTTAAAGATTTTACGAAATAAAGGTTAAAAACTCTATTTTGGTATCGTAGGTTTGAGCTAGTTGTTTGGAGTTGTATTGGGTAATGTTGAAGTGATTTATTTATATATATGCTGCTGTTGGTTGTTGTTGGTATGGTTGTTGATATTTTGGCCGAGTGAAATCTCGGGGATGTTGAAGTTATAGGGGAGATACTGCCTGATTTTTGGTAACTTTAGAACTAGTAATAAACTAGTCGAGGGTATAGGATAAGGAAATGATTCCTATGGGTACTTGGTTGTAGAGTTGGAAATAGGAAAGATAAAGGTCATTAACCTCAGTATTACTCTCATATTATTAGTTCAAAAAGGTAACGAGGCGAGCTGGATTACAGTTAATCCACAAAAGGTATGTGAAGCTTATCCTTTCTTTTCTTTGGGCATGTCTTAGCCTTAAGTTATATATATATGAAACTTGGGAGTCATTCCATTCATAAAGCTTTGAGTATGAGTCAAGACCCTTGTTCACTTCTGTATGTTAGAACTCCTGCACTAAGTGGACTCATTACCTTTCAAGTCTTCTATAGGATGAAGAGTATAGTACATATAAGGCCTATCTCCTTATTTCGTTGAAATCGCTTAAGGTAAGTGAAATGATGTCTGATATGAGTTTATAGGTAATTTCATTTATAGGTTCCAAATATAATTCGTGACTCGTAGTCACCTCTGAATACTAAGGGTCCTAAAGTAGTTAGATTACTACTCCCGAGCCACCTATATGTTGAATAGTAAGTGGAAATATAAGATCCTATTCTGAAATGCTCTGAGAGGATAAATGTCTCTGATTGCATAAGCTATGTGTATGATTGCATAAATTGTGTCTTTGATTGCATAAACTGTGTGGCATTATCTTAGTACATGCATGTGGTTCCTGAGGCCCTAATTGATGAAATCTCTAATAAAATCTAAAGGGTACCTCGGAGAATTACTTCCCTGGTCTTCAGGTGATGGTTCAGTTGATTGTTTCATTGAGTCTTAGGAGATGACCTAGTTGCATATGGTTTCTCACTACTCTACTAGTATATATGGTCACCCTTCTTTCACCGAGTCCTACAATGGGTTGGGAACGTTATCGTGCACAACTTTATTACTCCTTCATAGAGTCCCGGGTCGACAATATATATGTATGTATGAAGTATATGATGATGAAATATCGTATACGGTGAAGTTGAAGCATATGATAATGCCGTATGTGATGAAGTTATTCACTGAGTCCCGGGCCAGATATATATATATATATATATATATATATATATATATATATATAATATGATGAAAATATGGATCAAGCCGTACGTTCCTCGGCATTGTTTTAAATTATGGATCGGTCCGAATGTTCCTCGGTATAGTTTACTATATGATAATGGCACTGAGTCCCATAAAGGTGTCGAGTGCGGTACGTTATGTACACTACTCTTTAACTGAGTCCCTCATTAAAGGACCGGATACTTACGTAGGCATGCATATTAAAATATAGGGATACACTTGTGACCCCGAGCCCTGTAGTGGACCGGATGTACTATGATGACATATATAATAAGATTATGCCGTATACGATAATATGATGCCGTATATGATGACCTAATAAAATAATATACATGATGAGAGGGGATGATGATATGGTAATATGATGAAATAGTTATGCTACCGGGTTTCTTAGCGAGCCGGGCACAACGTATGATGATGTATATGACTACGTGTCCTAAGGTGCAAGTACATTAATTTGTTAATTGTTACACTTGTCCCCTGCATCCTTGTTTCAGTTATGGTCTCAGCTATGATGTGTTATGTTTTGCATACTCAGTACATATATTGTACTGACCTTTTTTTCTTCAAGGGGGATGTGTTTCATGCCCGCAGGTATAGGTACTTACTTTGAAGATCTGCCAGCTTAGGACTCCCACTCAGCTATGTCGGAAGTGCTCCACTTTTTTGGAGTCGAGCTTTTTGTGTTGATCGTATAATGTATATAGTTGTTTATTTAGAAGTACGATAGGGACTTTTTCCCACCATATGTCATTGTTAATATTCTTAAAGGTCTGTAGACATATATAGGTGGGTTGTCTACGAGTTTGATTCAGTTGTGCCTATATGGCATATTATAAATATTATTATGTTAAGGCAACCTTGTCGGTCCTTGCATGACATGGTGCAAATGAAAGAGGCTATATGCATATGAATTTGCTATCACCCTCTGGATTCTTGTGTATAGGACTTATAGTTGAGATTTATGTATACGAGGGTCAAGGTCGGACCCTAGTCACGGCCTACGGAGTTGGGTCATGATAGAAGTAGTATTTGAGCGATCCTTCCTCGGAATATCTACATACTGTGTCTAGTAGAGTCTTATTAATGTGTGTTGTGTGCCACATCTATATACAGGAGGCTATAGGGCAGTTAGGATGTCATCTTTCTTTCATATCTAAGATCGTGCGATAGAGCCTAGCCATAGGACATGAAATTCCTTTTTCTAACCTTTGGTTTCAGCTGAAGAACGACATCGACAAAAGAAAATGACAGATGATATTGAAAGCTACCCAGTATATAGGTAAGTAATGGTGTAAAGGAGGCATGATAGATAAGGTAAGAAGATTGAAATATGATTGAAATGTAAAGTCGAAGATTACAGGGAAAAATAGACAGGAAAGTGTAACAGGTGCAGTTCGAGGTGGATATATGAGGTAAATCTATTATTTTATACTGTTGTTGATATTGGGTGCCCTGTGTGGCGGTGATATGAATATATATATATTGTCCCTGTGAGGCATTATTGGTATTTCCTGAGTGCAGGTTTGGGATAATAAGGAATATAGAAGAAACTCTACCAAATTGTTTTTTTGAAATAAAAAGAGAATGAGATATAAGGTTGTAGTATATCTTGAGAGATTATATCCACGATAACGATAAGATCCGACTAAACTAGGAGTATAACTGACTTTGGGAAATAAGTAAATTATGGTATGGGTGGTAAATAGAAGGTCGATACTGATATGGTGAGAAAAATAGTGATGGATATGAACTTCCTAAGACTGTCTGCGAGCTATTAAGGATGAGAATGACGAGGAAGGATAAGGGGTTAAGTACGCTTGCTCCACCAAGTGGAGTTAGTCCAGAGTAAGGATCGTGAATAAAGGTTAAGAAATTTACCCTATGGGATCGACCATTAGCAGAATATAGTATGAATATAATGAGGATCATCATGGAAGTACGTAAGGCCTATTAACGAAGTAACTAAAGAATGTGATTGTAAGTAAGATTAGGAGTCAGCATCGAGTACACGATAAGGATGAAAGCGCATAAAGAATAAAGGGGTATTGTGTATATGTATCTCCACCATGGAAAATAGTAAGACCCCTAAAGGATGAGGGAGGTAGCTCTGCAAGACCATTGATGCATTGCAATTCCATTAAGAAGAACAAGTGGTATTCAATAGGATGAAGATAGTGTTATAGCAAAGCTAGAAACACGTGTCATCAGAGTATAAGTGCCCCCGAATGGAGAATCGGACACGATTATAAGCACTAGTGACGTACTGATTGGGATAAAGGAAATGTGGCTTTGAATAAGCTACTACATTAGTTATATGACTCGAGTACTAATACTTGGACTAGATTGTGTACTATTTATCGAGAATTCTAAGCACCCCATAGTTGTGTTAAGGTTTCTTAAAGGGGCAACCTAAAGTATAGATGAGTTACAGAGGGTATAGACATGGTGCAGTATGTCAAATGTGTTGGAACAGAATCATATGCATATGAACAGTTGAAAATAAATAGAGGATGACATGGGTATGCCCTAAAGGAGGGAAGTGTATGAGATAAATACACGCATGAGATGAAATCAACTGACACTATCACATGTTGACAAGAACACTTAAATTTCAAGCGAGATCCTATACTGGCACAGGTTAGCAGGAGCTCGCTCCAACAATAAACAGATAGGAGCTGAGGTATCTGAGACCGTGCGAAGAATCATTGGTAGAACCCTAAGGGATAGGTGCCTACCACAAGGGGTGAATACAATAAGAGAGTAGGACTGAGCAAACTAAGGACCGTGTAAAGGGTAGTAGGACCATGTTTGGGTAAAGATTAAGATATAGCAATAACGTCATTGACCGCTGATATGGTGACATACAAGTAGCAAGGAGAAATAATAGAAAATCTTTTATGGTAGGAAATGAGGAGACCAAGGAGTACGTAAAGGAAGAAAAGAAAGAAGTAGGACAAAATAGCGTTGGCATGAGCAAGTTCTAGTGTGAAGTCGATATGTAAAGCAAGATGGGCTGGGAAATGAAAAGTTTATTTTTATCTTATACAGGTGGTATCAGAATGGTTATGTAACCTATGGATATGTATATGTTGAGTATAGCATCAAGTGAGAGGTACATAAGAAAAGGAGCTAGGATATTTTTGATACGTTACAGAGAGATGTCAAGATGGGTTGGACCAAACTACTAAGATGGGGTGAGTACTAAGGGAAAAATAGGACCTAGCCATGGTTGAACCAACGATCTATCCTGACGTCAAGTGTAAGACAGGGGCAGAGAGGGCAAGGTAAAGCATGAAGACTAGTAAGAAGATGGTAAGGTAAATATTGAGCTAGGTTGAGTGCCTTCGCACATAATTGCAAGGATTGCAATGGAATGTGACATGAGGACTTCCTAGAGGGGTCACCTATCCTAGTACTACTCTCGCCCAAGCACGTTTAACTTCGAAATTCCGATGGGATACGGTGCGTTAGTGCTGCTATGATCGCACGAAATGGAAGAATCCAAACTAGAAGTGAAGCAACTAAATAAGATTATGTACCTAGAGTGTTATAAGTTACGTTAAGGGAATTATAAAAGGGCTTAAGCAAAGTAAGCAGGATTAGTTGATTACTAACAGATGACGCACTTGTATGCCATAGTTCTTCAACCTAATACCCATTAATGATAGGCAAACCACAGAATGGCTATACAGGTCATTGTGTGAGGGGACTTCAGCAAAACTTGGTAGCCAACTCTGATGGGCAAAAACCAAAACCCAAAAGGCGAGGGTACCAGTTGATGTCATTTAAAGAAGGAAAGAAGTAATATATGAGGTCGAAGATTCCACAACATGACCTTGGCTACAAAACTCACTTTGCACTCCCTAGACAGATAATTCTATATGGAATGTTATCTGTAGATTAACAAGATCATCCCATGTTCCTCCAATCAAAGACTACCTGCTTAGCTGAGATGGTGTGAAATTATAGGTCAAGAGGGTGATAGGACCTTACGGAGTTCCCATATCTATTTTCATAGACAAAGGAGCCCAAGTTACAGTTAACTACCGAAGATCAGTTTACGAAGAGATTAGAAAGACAGATAGGTCTTCATACACCATTTTACCCTCAGACTGATGGACAAACTAAGCTTACTACCTAAACATTAGACAATATGTTGCGGGCCTATACGGTTGACTCTAAAGGTAGCTCGTACAATTACCTACCACTTGTCAAAAGTACTTATGATATTAACTATCATTCTAGTATCCAGATGGACCCATATGAGACTTAGTATGGCAGACAGTGTAGGTCGCTAATTGATTGGTTTGATGGTAGTAAAACACGACTAATACGCCCAGATGTGGTTCAATAAATGGTATAGAAGGTGAAGCTTATTCAGGAGAGATTATTAGCAGCTACGAGTCGACAGAAGTCATATGCGGATAATCGACGTCGATCTCTAGAGTTTCAAGTTATAATTAAGCACTCTCAAAAGTGTCATCCACAGAGAAAGTGATGAGAGCCAGCAAGAAAAAGGACCTTAGTATGAGATGCATTAGCTCTTATCAGACCCTCCGCCGAATAGGAAAGGTTGCATATGCGTTGGACATACCTGCGGATCCAAAAGCAGTACATCCAGTCTTCCAAGTATCAATGCTTCGCAAGTGTGTTAGTGATCCATCCCGAGTATATTCCACAGAGGATATCCAGGTCACAGAGGAGTTATCATACGTGAAGCAACAGGTCGCCATCCTGGATCGGCGGAGGAGGGGGTGGTGAATTAAGGATGTAGCTTCCGTTAAGGTGTTATGGAGAAATGATAGTCGCGAAGAAATGACCTGGGGAGCTGAAAGGGAAATGAAGCACAAGTATCCGTACCTATTCTCTATGTCTATAGGTAATCCCAACCTTTGGAACTCTGATATTGATTGCTCGGTGAAAGTATGTGTTATTGCGATGGAACAGAAAAACTCTCTATATAGTCGGTATAAGATCTTGAGAAGGGTTTTGATTAACATTTGAGGATGAATGTTCTAAAGGGGGAAGGATATTACACCCCGTACTTTTGTACCTTAGAAGGTTCTTAAGCTTCTTAAGTATCTTGAAAGGTTCTTAAGTTTTTGGAAGGATTCTTAAGTTTCTTAAAGCTTCTTAAAACTTCTCAGGCTTCTTAGAAGTTACCATGGGAGTCAAATAGTCCATAACACTATCAAACAACTCTAAGGAAGGGAGAATATGACACCTCATTATAAGGAAGATTGGAAATAACATTGTAAGAATCCGAAAGAAGTTGGAGACCAAATAATGAGTCGTAGGACTCGACTTACTTATGTAAGCTACCAACTTCGAAATCTTACATACTTAAGCTACTTGAGTACATACCAAGATTACGCAATAAATATTACATAGGTTCGTAAAGTAAGATGAGATTATGAAACCATGAGAAGGAAAAGAGAGTGACACGTGGAAGCATGAGAGAGTGCCATGTGGTAGCAAGGGAGAGTGCCACGTGGCAGCCTATGGTAGGAGGAAGGGATGTTGGCCCAATGATGGCTTGACATGTGTCACCACTTAAGGCTTGACATATGTCACCACTTAGGAGTTGAGATGTGTTACCCCCTAAAGTAGCCTATATATATATATATATGTTATGACTTATTCTTATCTACAAGAAAGTCATTTATCTTCCTAGTTCAAGAGAGTTAACACGTGTCACCTCCTAAAGTAGCCTATATATATATATATGTTATGAATCATTCTTATTACAATAAAGTCATTTATCTTCCTAGTTCAAGAGACTTCTAGAAAAAGAAAGAAGAGAAGAAAAATCTAGAACTAGAAAGAGAGTAGGTTCGGCCAAGGGGAAAAAAAGGTAAGCCTTCGATTTCGTTCCATAAATTAATTATCTAGAGTATACCATGATGTTATGAATATGTTATTAATTCAAATTTGTGGTTTGGAGCAGCACCAAAATGTTAGCAAAGAGCCACAAAGTTTAAGTCGCGCTAAAGGAACTTCGAGGCAAGTTTTGGAGAGTTTGGCGAGTTTCGGGCAAGGTAAGGTTTTCCCTTTCAAATTATAGTTTGTGATGATGTTATAAGGTATATTAAATGTCTTAAATAAGGTTGTAAGTGGATAAATTTTATAAGGATGCTTGATGTTAGAAACAAACTAAATTGAAGTCGTCATAGCTAAATCGAAGTCGCGTAGGGTGTTGTGATTGTGGGCCACGGTTGTAGCTGGTGTGATTGTGTGTTGCAGGGCTGTAAAGGGTTGTAAAAAGGGTATGGGTGCTTCTGGTTTCAGTCACACAATCCCCGTTTAGTGTGGTTAAAGGTTTTACGAAATAAAGGTTAAAAACTCTATTTTGGTATCGTAGTTTTGAGCTAGTTGTTTGGAGTTGTATTGGGTAATGTTGAAGTGATTTATTTATATATATTATGCTTTTTTTTGTTGTTGGTATGGTTGTTGACATTTTGGCTGAGTGAAATCTTGGGGATGTTGAAGTTATAGGGGAGATGCTACCCAATTTTCGATAACTTTGGAACTAGTAACAAACTAGTCGAGGGTATTGGATAAGTAAATGATTCCTATGGGTAATTGGTTGTAGAGTTGGAAATCGAAAAGTGAAAGGTCATTAACCTCACTATTACTCTCATTTATTAGGTCAAGGAGGTAACAAGGCGAGCTAGATTACAGTTAATCCACAAAAGGTATTAGAAGCTTACCCTTTCTTTTCTTTGGGCATGTCTTAGCCTTAAGTTATATATATACAAAACTCGGGAGTCATTCCATTCATAAAGCTTTGAGTATGAGTCAAGACCCTTGTTCACTTCTGTATGTTAGAACTCCTGCACTAAGTGGACTCATCACCTTTCAAGTCTTCTATAGGATGAAGAGTAGTACATATAAGGCCTATCTCCTTATTTCGTTGAAATCGCTTAAGGTAAGTGAAATGATGTCTGATATGAGTTTAGAGGTAATTCCATTTATAGGTTCCAAATATAATTTGTGACTCGTAGTCACCTCTGAATACTAAGGGTCCTAAAGTAGTTAGATTACTACTCCCGAGCCACCTATATGTTGAATAGTAAGTGGAAATATAAGATCCTATTCTGAAATGCTCTAAGAGGATAAATGTTTCTGATTACATAAGTTGTATCTTTAATTGCATAAGCTATGTGTCTGATTGCATAAATTGTGTCTTTGATTGCATAAGCTGTGTGGCATTATCTTAGTACATGCCTGTGGTTCCTGAGGCCCTAATTAATAAAATCCCTAATAACATCTAAAGGGTACCTCAGAGAATTACTTCCCTAGTCTTCAAGTGACGGTTCACTTGACTGTTTTATTGAGTCTCAGGAGATGACCTAGTTGCATATAGTTTCTCACTACTATACTCGTGCATACGGTAACCCTTCTTTCACCGAGTCTCATGATGGGCCAGGAATGTTATCGTGCATAGCTTTATCACAGAGTCTCGGGCCAGCTATGTATATGTATGTATGAAGTATACAATGATAAAATGCCATATATGATGAAGTTGAAGCATATAATGATGTCGTATGTGATAAAGTTATTCATTGAGTCCCAAGCCGGATATATATATATATATGATATGATAAAAATGTGGATCAAGCCATAAGTTCATTGGCATTGTTTTAAATTATGGATTGGGCCGAATGTTCCTCGGTATATTTTACTATGTGATAATGGCACCAATTCCTATAAAGGGGCCAGGTGCGGTATGTTATGTACACTACTCTTTCACCAAGTCCCTCACTAAAGGGCCAAATACTTACGTAGCCATGTATATGAAAATATAGGGATACACTTGTGACCCCGAGCCCCATAGTGGACTGGATGTACTATTATGACGTATATGATAAGATTATGCTGTATACGATGATATGATGCCGTATATGATGACCTGATGAAATAATATACATGATGAGAGGGGATGATGATATGATGATATGATGAAATAGTTATGCTACCGGGTTCCTTAGTGAGTTGGGCACAATATATGATGATGTATATGACTACGTGTCCTAAGGTGCAGGTACATTAATTTTTTAATTGTTACACTTGTCCCCTGCATCCTTATTTCAGTTATGGTCTCAGCTATGATGTGTTATGTTTTGCATACTTAGTACATATATCGTACTGACCTTTTTTTCTTTGAGGGGGGATGCATTTCTTGCCCGCAGGTACAGGTACTTACTTTGGAGATCTGCCAGCTTAGGACTCCCACTCAGCTATGTTGGAATTGCTCCACTTTTCCGAAGCCTAACTTTTGGTGCTGATCGTATAATGTATATAGTTGTTTATTCAGAGGTACGGCGGGGCCCCTGTCCCACCATATATCACTGTTAATATTCTTAGAGGTCTGTAGAAATATGTAGGTAGTTTGTTTACAAGTTTGATTCAGTTGTGCCTATATGGCATATTATAAATGTTATTATGTTAAGGCAGCCTTGTTGGCCCTTGCATGACATGGTGCAAATGAAATAGGCTATATGCAGACGAATTTGCTATCACCCTCTGGATTCTTGTGTATAGTTTTTATAGTTGAGATTTATATATATGGGGGTCCAAGTCAGACCCTAGTCACGACCTACGGAGTTGGGTCGTGACAGTATTGGACGACTGTCACAACGACAATAGTTCATTGTATCATCATGATGCTCATAGTGATGGTTGTCGGTTAGAGAAACTCCCTAAAGAGTAAAATACTATTTTTATATTGAGTTGCATTATTTAATTATTTTTTATAAAGCAGTGTCTTATTCATATATTGCATACTTTCTTGAGTTGAGTTATTTGAGTATTCTTGAGCATATTTCCTTTTAGGTATTTTACGTACCGTACATTCTATGTACTTACTCTATTCGGCACCGCATCGTTAAAAAGTATTTTCATTCAGCTTTTGGTGAGACCTCCTTGCCTTCAAAGGAGGTCTTTGCCATTCTTTTAGTCTTTACTTATTAGTATGTTGAGGTAGACGTGGGATTGTCCCTATATCTATTCAAATTTAGTTTATAGGCTTCATATACTAGACATATACAGAGTTTTAGTTCATTCAAATTATCATTCAGAGTTATGTTTTAAACAGTCTTTATCTTTATATTTTAGTATTGAGACTTATTTTGAGAAGAATTACTTATATTCTTACATATTCCCATTTGAGTTATATTTTCTATGAGTTAAGTCTTTCTCTTAGTAGTTAGCCAGGCCAAGGGATAGCTTGGGAACCAACAATGGTTTTTGGGTGCTGGTCATACCTAGTGTGTAGACTTGGGGCATGACAAACTTGATATCAGAGCATCGAGTTTAGGAGTCCTAGGATGTCTATAAAGCCAAGTCTTGTAGAGTCCTTCATATTGATGTGAAGCATGACACATCTGTAATGGGGAGGCTATAGGACATCAGTAATTGTTTCACTTCTTTCATCCTCAAGTTTCTGCGATAGAGTTTAACTCTATAAAATCTCCTTCTACTTTGTGAGTTTCATGTTTATAGATCATTCCTTCAAAATGCACTCACAACTAGAGGAACGTCACTGATAATGAGATTCCACCATCGTTTGGAATGCAAACCAGACGCTCGAATTGCTAAGCCTGAGAATGAGAATGGAACTCAATGGGAGAACTCCTCAATGGCCATTTCGACAACCGCTTTCTTCAACTCAACCAAAGTTGGATAATTATATTTCTTTGCCTTCACATCCGACACTAGGGATGATTTGGAACTAGAACACCACCACCATTCTTAGAATTGACCAAGAGAACACCCAATCGAGCTAGTCTATGAAAAATCACAAAGTAACTCTTTCTTTTCATCCTCAATGTAAGAAAAACTATTTATGGAAAACCTACTAAGAGAATCAAACACCACATTTGCCTTTCCTGCATGGTAAAGAACACTTATGTCAAAGTCTTTCAACAATTCAAGCATCTCCTTTTCCAAAGGTTCAAATATTTTTTATTAAACACATATTGCAAACTCTTATGTTCGGTGAATACATTAACATGGACACCATAGAGGTACTGTCTCTATATATTCAAAGCAAACACAACCACCGGTAACTCTAAGTCATGAGTTAGATATTTTTTTCATGCACCTTGAGTTGCCTAGAAGCATAGGCTATCACTTTACCATTTTGCATGAAAACACAACCAAGACCAATTCTCGATGCATCATAACATACCACAAAATCATTGGACCCTTCTGGTAATGTCAACACCAGAGTGGAAGTAAGTTGATCTTACAACTCTTGGAAGCTCTTTTCACATGCCTTGGACCATTGGAATTTCACCTTCTTTTGAGTCAAATTAATCAAGGGTGATGCAATGGAAGAGAATCCGTCCACAAACTTTCTATAATAATCGATTAAGCCGAAAAACTTTGAATATCAGAAGGAAACGAAGGTCTACGCCAATTCTTAACCGCCTCGGTCTTCTTAGGATCAACCATAATACCTTCACCTGAACTGATATGGCAAGGAAATCCACTAACTTCAACCAAAACTCCTATTTTCTAAACTTAGAAAATAATTGACGATCTTTGAGAAATTGCAAGACAATCCTCAAATGTTCAGCATGCTCATCCTTACTCCAAGAATATATCAAAATATCATCAATGAATACAACAACAAATATATCCAAGTATTTCTTGAATGCCCTATTCATCAAATTTATAAAAACTGCAAGAACATTTTTTAGCCCATAAGACATAAGCAAAAATTCAAAGTGACCATACCATGTTCTATAACTTATCTTCGGAATGTCACATTCCCTCACTCGAAGTTGATAATAAAATGATCGAAGATTAATCTTTGAGAAATAACTTGCTCCTTAAAGTTGATCGAACAAGTCATCAATCCTTGGGATGAGATACTTATCCTTGATTGTGACCTTGTTCACTTTATGATAATTAATACACATACGGACAGAACCACCCTTGTTTCAAACAAAGAGGACCGGAGCACTGCATGGAGCGATACTAGGTCTTATAAAACCCTTATCCAATAAGTCCTTTAATTGATCTTCTAACTCTTTAAGTTCTGCTAGAGTAATTCTATAAGGAGGAATAGATATAAGTTAGGTATTGTGAAGAAGATCAATACCAAAGTCTTTCTCCCTCTCAAGAGAGATATTCAAATGATCATCAAGAAACACTTCCCAAAACTCATTAATAATTGAAACTGACTCAAGAGTAGGAGCTTCGAAATTCGTACCCTAATATATACAAGATGATAGATGCAATCCTTATAAATTATTTTTCAAGCTTTAAGGCACAAGATGAATTGACTCTTAAACACTGAATTAGTACCTTTCCATTCTAGGACTGAATCATTAGGAAACTAAAACTTAACCACATGTGTTCTACAATCAATGGAAGTATAACAAGCATACATCTAATCCATACTAAGTATAACATCAAAATCAGTCATATAAAACTCTATATGATCAATTGAGGTGATTTTATGGAAAATTGTGACCAGACAATTTCTATAGATTTTTTAGCCAAAACTGAACCACCAACAAGAGTATAGACCAAAAAAGGCTCTAATAAGATCTCTGGACTAATATCAAATTTCATGACAAGATAAGGAGTAATAAAAGATAGAGTAGTACATGATCTAACAATGCATAAATATCAAATCCAAAGACTCGCAACATACCAATCACCACATTGGGAGAATCCTCCAACTTCTGATAAGTCTGTAGAGTATAAAATTTATTCTGGTTTTGACCACCACTAGAACCCGAAGTAGTACCATGTTGGGCCGGATGACTGAAAGAGTAGTTTGAGTCTAAGGACGACCATCTCTACCTCTAGCAGCAATTGAAGAAAAATCTTTCACTTGGTGACCTATCTTGCCATACCCAAAGCATCACCCAAACCTTCCAAACATTCTCCTCGATGGCTCTTCCCACACTTCTTGCATGCGGGGATAGTTTGATCACTCAAAGCTCCTTCTTAAGGCTTATGTTTACACACTCTATCTTTCTTAAACTTTTTAGCCGGAGTGTTACAAGAATTCTGATCGGAGAACCTTTGGTAAAACTGTTGACAGCTACCATTTTTGAAATTTGAGTGTGAAAAATTACAACTATTGGTCCTTTCCCTTTTTGACTCTCTAGCCGTCTCCTTTAGTTTCTCGTCCTTAAGTTTCTCGACGTGTGTCATTATCCTTGAGATGTCCATTTATTATATCAACATGGAGGTTCTATATTCTTTGACTACCAAGTCCAATACACCTGAGAAAATATTGCTCATACGAGCTCTTGAGTCAGCAACCATAAAATGAGTATATTTTGATAGTTTAGTAAACTTCAGTGCATGTTCTCATGTGCTCATGTTATTTTTCCTCAAATTTATGAACTCTTGAATCTTATCACTCTCACCTTTCTATTAGTCAAACCAAATTTGAGCAATTCCATTAAGTTGGTAAGTGGCCAGATCCACTTTCTCCACCGGTGACACTCCCATGATATCAATAATCCTTTAGATGCCTTCGATGGGCTCTTGAGGATCCTGAACCAACTTAGACCCATGAAACTTCAAGGGATTCATTCTAGTGAAGTCATGAGTCTTTTTGCTGTTATATCCATATTTGGGTTCATGGGAGCAAAAAACTCTCTATTAGCTTGTGCCACCACATCTTGGGCAAGCACTTGAAATGTGGCCCATAATTCCGCATGAGTCACTTGCTCGGCCAAGGGATCATTTAGAGCTTATTACTCCTCTTTAACATTCCTTCTTATAGAAGCTCTTCGTGGAGGCATGATTCTGTAATATAAAAAATAATCTTTAGAAGGAAAACTTAAGGAGTTCAACTCTATCATACGACATAGGAATGATGAAAACAGTGAGGTTTTTCTAAAATGCCTCATAACCTCTTATTCATAAATATGGTGCTTCACACCCATATATAAGGCTCTATTCGAGCTACACGTCAGACACCCAAGGACATCTTATAAACCTTGTGCTTTGATATCAAGTTTGTCACGACCCAAACTAGGACCTAGACATGGCATGATGCTTAGGATCTTGAGAGACCCCAAACAAGCCTCTTAGCATAGCATGCACAAGGTAAAAAATAAATATCAAAAGAAAAATCATAAATGCAGAAGATAAGTCTCAAAGGTAGATGTCTCAATAAAAAGAATCAAAATATAATCTCCTAATAAATGGGAACTACATACTCATATTGGTTTGACAAGCCTCTAGTAGGCTAGATGGGGGCGTAGGACAAGCCCTAGATCACCAAAACATAAGATAAAGTCATGAAAGAAAGCATAAGAACTTATGTCGATTTCTCCCTCGAAGCATGAGGACTCACCAATCAAAGTGATCAATAACAACCAAACTAGCCAAGAGCAGGAGGATGAGAGTCAAACCCTATTATGAGACAATATAGGCAAAAGTATGAATTAGTTCATGAAATGCACTAAGTATGTGAGAACATGCATAAAGTAAACATGATATCAGAGTAAACAAAAACATGTGATGAAATACCAAGAATCCTTTAAAACATGGTAGTAAAGAAGCATAAAATTAGGTCAATGCATCATTTAAGAGACACAGAAAAGCTTGTAAGAAACATAGTTCATTTTGTGAGATATTAATCTTAATTGATATTTAAGACCATGTGAGCTATAACATGAAATCCAATGTAACTCCCACATCGAGAAGAGAGAGATTACTTTCCAAGTTAGACTATGTATCATAATCATCATGTGCTATATTTGGATACACTAGCTAGGCTAATTAAGGAAAACCTACGGAGGCAAGTAGTTTGGGAATAGGGGTTGCTACTAGAGACATTATTACCAAGTCTCCACTGCAAAGTCCTCTTGGTGCTAGGTTAATTCCAATTGAATAAGTAAATCATTTATCGTCAATATTATGAAAGACAATATTCAATATCAATCCACGTCATAAAATATAACATAAGAATAGCTCCTTGAAAATCATGATTATAATATATTCATACATGCACTTACCTTTCTAAGTATCTAAATCATGATTTCTTCATATTGTGAGAAAACCTTTCACAATTCATTTGTTCATACTTGAAACATAATTCATAGCTTTTCATAAATCATTCGTAAATCATTCATACAGCTCATGATCATAAATTCATAGTTTATAATTAAAAATCATAGCATAATGCATGGGTCCATGTGAAATCAATTTGAAATTATGTAGTAGAGTGAGTTCATGCATAATAGGATAGAATAACATCAATGAATCAATATCGAAAGAATCCATGAATAATTGAAATAAAATTCTTTAGAATTTGGGTAAAATCAAATTGGGGAATTGAGCTCTTTGGGGAATTAATGGATTAAAGGAATCTATTAGTGAATTTCCACATACCGGAAAGTCAAAACCCTAACAACAATGGAGTTTGAAAAACCTTGAAGATTATGGGGTAGTTATAGGTCTAAAATGATTTAGTTTAGGGCTTAAACGAGTGGGGAAAATCCAAAATACTCTTAATATAAAATCTCTCGGAGTGACCCTACGGGCCGAACCTATAGTCTATAGGAATTACTATGAGTTGTCAGGGTGGTCCATAGAAACCCATTCCTAAAAGTTAGGGCTACTGGAAGTTGCCTCTTTTCCCTATGACTGTGTTTTATAGATCAAAGAAAACCCAATGTACCGTATAACCAATTCGTACAACTCATGGGCCAAGGTTGACCCAATTCCTACGATCCTATCCTTACGGGTTGTAGATACTCTTACAGTTCGTAGAGTCCCATTGTATAATGCATGTACCCAAAATAGTAGCTACTAAAATTTGCATATTGGACTTATGATCTTGACCTATGGATCATAGAACAGTTTATGAAAGGTCAACCTTTTTCGTAGAAGCTGCTAAAGACCCAAACTTTAGAAGTCACTCTATGGGTCGTCCTTACAGATTATAGGACTTCATACGGTCTATAGGAACCCCTCATAGAATGACCCCATACTTAGCCAAATTTTCTTCCTTTAGTGACCTTCCTATGAGTCCCTCCTATGGTTTGTAAGACTTCCTATGATCCATAAGTAGGCTCATGGGAACTAGCATTTGATTAATTTCTCAACATTTCTCCTTGTTTTGTCTTTCCAACTTCCTAGGTTTTACAACCTCTTCATCATTTGATGTAGACTCCTCAAGAAAATAAACCTCGGCCGTGTTTCCCTCTAAGTTGCTACATGTTCTAACTATATCCACACTTGTATTTCTCATTCCTTTCATACATGGCATGAGTATCTCAATAATTTTGGTTACCTTCACAATTTATCCATCCCATTTCTCCCATATTCTCTTATGCTCCTAATATTCATTAGTAGAGGTGACACCCCATGTCTCCTAGACTTCCGACATATTCCTATCGCGATTTGTTTTAACAACCTTTTCAAGCAACCCTTTTACTTTATCAAATAACTGCTCAACCAGCCAACTCATTAATTTATTCTTTGTTTCGATAGCCCAAAGCTCGAAATAAGTATTAGAACAACAACATATCGGGAAACCCATGTTTAGGACACATTGATATCTTTCATTTAATCCTCAGCCATACCTCGTAGAAAGATTCATATGGTGTTGTCGAAAATTTATAATTTCATCCTGCAACTCCATTACAAGAGAAGTTGGAAAGTATCTTTTAAGGAATTCCTCCCTCAACTTATCCCAAATAGTAATTGACCCTTTGTGTGGCTCCGCTAGCCATGTGGTGGCTTCATCTATGAGTGAAAATGGGAATAATCATAGTCTAATTGACTCTTGGCTAATATTGTTTATCTAAAATGAAGACACACTTCTACGAAATTCTGCTAGTTCTTGTTCACATCTTCAATCGCCTTGCCTCCAAATAAGCCTTTCATTTGTAGAAAATTGAGCATAGAATCAGTGATTTGGAACACCATATTTCCTATCTCGGGGGGGGGGGGGGAGGGGTAAGAAAACTACTCCAGCTACACCTATCTCCGTGGGTGCTTTGTTTATGGTAAATTCATTTGCAAATCCTGCATCTCCTACGCTTTCTTCATCTACCACTTGTTCAATCTTTCCTTGTTTTGGCAAGAATGCCCTATTTTTGGCAAGCATCAATTAACAAGAACACAAATTGCACACAAGTTTGAAAATAAAAATCAATCAAAGATGATCGTACTAGTCCCAGGCAACGATGCTCTTTTTGATGAATGCTCAACTATCTCTCATATTTTAGAGCACAAGAGGTTGTTTGCAAAAACACATCCAACTGATTAGGTTAGGGTCGAACCTCAAGGAATGTTATATGGGACTTATCATGACTCAAGATAGACCCTAGGCATGACAGGGTGATCGGGATCCCGAGGAACCCCAACCAAGCCTCTTAGCATACATCTCATATATAAGGTAAGAAAACTATCAATGAAACATAAGCAAACACTAAGTTTCAAAGTCTAATCTTGCAAAAGAATAGAAATAAATCATTTTGTCTACAAGACCTCAGAAGTTCAAAAGATGGGAAATGAGGAACAAAAGATGAAATTCTGGAAAATGAAACTTTTAGCACTAAGTGATGACCACGGAGGCCATCACAGGCCGTATTCAACACCACGGCTCATGGTGTGCCATTGTAGTGGTGATTTAGAAGCTTAAAACCTGTAAGGAATGGTCCACGATAGGGACCATAGGATGTGGTGAGCACCACAAGCCGTGGTGCCCTCCATGGTGACCCCTCCCTCTGAGACCCTCAAAAATTATTCCAAAGCAGGGACCATGACTCACCACCATGAGCTATATTTCCCTTCATGGACTGTGGTGGGTTCCATGGTGGACACCTCCCTAAAAGACCCCAGACCTTAGTCCAAGTCCATGACTATAGACGACTACCATAGGACATATTGCCATTCACGAACCATGGTGGGTCTTGTGGTGGGTAAGGCACCTTTTCAGAAATCAAGTCGAACTTCATGATGGGGACTACGACCCTTATTGGCCTTCACAGGATAAGATGATGGTCTGTTTTGGTTTCAGATTCAGTTTTAAGTTGGAGTTATTTTGGTCTTTTTTCTATATTTAATTAATGAATATGGATGGTTTTTGAGACTAGATTCCAATTTATTAACTACCTTAAAGTTTTCTAACCCTTTCATTCTCATCATAACTCCCAAAATGATAAAATGTTCTCTCCCAAGTTTTCTCTCAAAGGTTTTCTTTACCCTCAAGCAATTCAAATGGATTCTTCAAGGTCAAGCTTCCATTCCTTTTAATTTAGGGCTCATAAAGGCCAAGGTATTATGGGTACCTTTCACCAATGGAATTCCAAGGATTTTTTCTCAAATTCACTTATGATTTCTTCAATTAAAAGCCCAAATTTCATGATTTTCATTGGTTCTTCTCAATTATGTTATGTATCAATGATATTAGCCTAATTATGCATAATTCTCATCATATAGCATGATTTCAAGTTGAATTTTAATGACCCAAGCTATAATCTAGTTTCAAGTCTGATTTATAAGATATGATCATGATTTTTAACTTATTTCTATGAAAGATTTATGAATGAGTTAAGGATGCTTTATGCATAAAAGTTTATGAATGATGATTCTATTATGTTCCAAGAAAAGTTAATGATAGGGCAAGTGAAGTCCCTAAAAATATTTATGATCAAAGATATTTAATGATGGAAGGCCTACAACCACATTGCATGAGTTATATGATAGATTAGCTAATCATATTGTTTTACTATGATAATGCTAAATGAGATATTCTTGTGTTATTTTATAAAGATGGATTGATATTAATTATTATCTTTCCCTATGATGTTTATGATCATGTTTTATGAGTTCTATTGGGATATTGACTAAGCATCGAGAGGGCTTTAAGGTGGGGTTTGGTCCGGTAACACAGTAGTTACCCAAGGGAATCACAGTAGTAACCTTTAGTCCTAAATTACATTGCCCACGTAGTTTTTCATATGCCAATATGGCGAAGTTTGTGTATCCACATAGACTAGTTAAAAGAGTTACTTTATGGAGTATGCCCTGGAAAGGCAGCCTCTCCTATCTTGATGCAGGGTCATCAGATTTCATGTATTGGCTCGCATGGTCTTATATATCGGTTAAAGTTCCTATCCTATACCAGATTCAGTTAAGATATGAGTTCTTATGATCAGTATGATTTTTTTGATGCAACCAATGAGATAAATATTTAAATTTTGTCATGACTTTACTCATATTTTAGAGATATTGGTCGTACATCCCATGATTCATATTGATTATGTCCTATATTTATTGTTCATGCATATTCTCACATCTAAGTGCATATCATGTACTAACACATTCTTTTTTCCTACATTATGATTATTGACCAACAATTATGTTCATCCTCCTCCCGCTCGTGGCTAGAGTTTACTATTAGCTTTTTATTGGTGAATCCTCACAATTTGAGACATGACATTTATTTCACAACTTCATTACACTTATTAGGTGAGCTGGGAGATTGTCTCATGCCCCCATCTAGTATTAGAGGCATGTTAGATAGTAAAACGTGTAAGTTGTTATTTTCTCATTTCAAGACTTATGTTCTACTTGAGATTTTACTTTCGTATCTTGATTAAGCTTTATTGATTTTTCACCTTATGTATTCTCATGAATGTTATTCTAAGAGGCTTGGTTGGGGGATTCTAATCATCGTGTTACAAATAGGCCCTAGGCCGGGTCGTGCCAATATTCGAAAACCAAAACTACATAACCAGGATAGTCTAAAACATGCCTCTACTTAGTCAAGATAGGGGCATAAGACATATTCCTAGCTCACCCAAAGAAAGAATGAACTGTCATAGTAAAAGAATATAAAACTCATCTTGGTTATGCCCTTAAGACATGAGGACTCACCAATCAAGTGATGATAGCAATGTACGACTCTAGCCATGAGCGGGAGGAGTGCTATAATTGTCAGACCCTATATTATGATACAATGTAGGCAAGTGTATGCGTTACTACATGGAATTCACTAAGTATGTGAGAAGCATGCATGAACAATAATAATTGAACATAGGCAATGTGAACATATGATGCATGACTAATATCTTGAAAACATCAGTAAAACTTGAAAGCGTTTGTAAATCATAGTCATGTAGTCGTTGCATCATAAAACATAATAAGAGCTTATAGAACATAACACACATATATGTGGGATAATAACCTTAACTAGCATGTAAGACCATTTGAGCTATAACATAGAATCTGATATAACTCCCACACCGAAAAGAGAGAGGCTACTTGCCAAGGTAGACTCCATATCATAAATATAAACATGAGCTATATGTAGATCCACTAGCTAAGCCATAAAGGCAAACCTATGATGGCAAGTAGTTTAGGAATTAATGGTTGCTACTAGGGTTCTCTCGTGGATCCCCACGATAAAATTTGCACGGTGCTAAGTTAATTCCAACAAAATACATAAACCATACTCATTAAAAAATATAAATCAACTAATCCAATATTATGAAAATATAATATAAGAATAAATCCTTGAAAATCATGATCATAACTTGAACTTATGGATAAGTACCTTTCTAATCATTCAATTCATCATAACTTGCATATCGTGAGAAAGCCTTTTACAATTCATGGTTTTATACTTGAAAACATACTTCAATTATCATACATAACTTTCATAAATCATACTTGAGAATTCATAAACTTCATGATCATAAATTCATAATTCATGCTTGAAATTGATAGTATAATGCATGGGTCATTAAAAAGTACCTTGAAAACATGCAATTGAATTGAAATCATGCACAAATAAACCATTGTAGTTGAAATAAATCATAATCGAGTTGACCGATAAGTAATTTGATCAAAACTAGTATTTAGGAGAAATTCATGAAAAGGAGAATTGAGAAAAATCTTTGGGACTCCATGTATAGAAGGATCCATGTATGAATTCCCATATACCTGGACTTTAGAAATCTTGAATTAGCCCTTTTAATGGAATCTTGGAGAATTTTCCCTATTTCTTGCCTTGGAGAGAAATTAGGAGAAACTTGAGATGTTTGATCTTGTAATTTGAATCAATGAGGGTTTAGGAGTGTAAAGAATTAGTTATAGTCTAGGAATTAATTCCTAAAAAATTTCAAATACATTAATGAGTTAATAAGGGAAAGACCAAAATACCCTTGAACTTTAACTGAATGGATCACCTGAATGAAGGGTCTTCACGGATTATGTAGCCCTTCATAGTACGTGAGGGTTTTATGAACCTAAAGGTGAAAATTAGCCTAAGGTGTCAAGCTCCATGAGCCTCATCATGGCCCATGAAGTACTCCGCAGGTCATAGAGGGCTTTGAAGTTGGCCTCTTCAGCAATTTTGAGGGCTGAGTCACTACATAGACCATTACGATCTGTGATGTGCTCCATGGGGCGTTGTCATGAACCAAGCCTAAGTCCTAGATGTGACGCGGTGAATAAGGCACCCAAAGGTACCTCACCCAAGACTCTTAGCATTCACATAGCTTTTTATAGGTAATGACATTCAATAACAACAAACAAAAATGGAGGGGACAATGGAACTAAAGGATTCAACATAGAATAAAAATCAAAAATCGACTTAAGCATCATACATTTATGTACAAGCATACCTTTAATAAAAGACTTGGGGCGAAGACATGTTACTAGATCATCTCATAGCTAATAGAACAAGTACTCAAAGACACTTAAACATCTATAAAAATCACGAACTAGAAAGGGAAAAGGGATATTGTTACCGAAACATAGAAATTCACCAAAGTAGTAGTAGCCTTCAATGATCGAACTAGACACGGAGAGGAGAATGTGGAGCAACACCGGTTCCTACATGGTGATATCATATAGGCAAGGAATATTAATTAGTACTTTGAATGTACTAATTATGTGAGCATGCAATATAATGGAAAACATGTCACAACTCAACCTAGGGCCTAGTCGTAACACGACGATCGAAACCTCCACGGGCTCCAACAAAGAGGATTCAGACCCATTATGAAAAACCGTACCACCATCTTCGGCAACAATCAACTTCACCCCTAACCTAGCCAACTGGTGAACCTCCTTACCAACTCTCTCTTCCCTTCATCAACATGGGCCATACTCCCCATTGACACTCTACTAAGTGCCTTGGCAACCACATTGACTTTACTCGAATGATAATGCACACTCATGGCATAGTTCTTGAGGAGTTCTAACCACCTCATTTGCCTTAGGTTGAAGTCCCTTTGGGTGAACACATATTGTATACGTTTATGGTCGGTTAACACATCTACATGTACCCCATAGAGGTAATGCCACCATATTTTTAAAGAAAAAAATATGGCCGCTAACTCAAGATCATGGGTAGGGTAGCTACGTTCATGCACCTTCAATTTCCTAGAAGTATAGACTATGAACTTACCATTTTACATCAAGACACAACCCAAACCAATCTTTGAAGCATCACAATAGACCACAAACCCTTCTAATCCTTCTAGTAAAAATAGGAGTGTAGGTAAGTTGATCTTTCAAAGTTTGGAAACTCTTTTCACACTCACCCATCCATATGAATTTCTCCTTCTTTTGGGTCAATTTCATCATAGGAGATGAGATGGAAGAAAACCCTTCAACGAACCTCCTATAATACCCGGCTAAACACAAAAATCTCCTAAGGTCCAAAGGAGACAATGGTCTAGGCCAATTTTTAACCGCCTCCATTTTCTTAGGATCAACTTTGATCCCATCACCGGACACTATGTGACCAAGAAATGCCATCTCTTTCAACCAAAATTTGCACTCACTAAATTTTCAAACAATTGCCTATTTCTCAAAGTTTCAAGCACAACCCTCAAGTGATTCTTATGTTCTTCCTCACCCCGAGAGTATATCAAGATGTCATAATTAAAGACCACTATGAAAGTATTAAGGTAGGGTTTGAACACCCTATTCATTAGATCCATAAATAATGCTGACGCATTCGTCAACCCAAATAACATCACCACAAACATGAAGTGGCCATACCTTATATGGAATACCTCCTTGGGAATGTCACACTCCCTCACCCTTAATTGGTTATAGCTGAACTGAAGATAAATCTTGAAGAAGTGACTTTCCCCTTGCAATTGATCACACAAATCATCTATTCTAGGGATTGGGTACTTTTTCTTGATGGTCACCTTATTCAATTGCCGGTAGTTTATGCACATTCGAAGAGACCCACCCTTCTTCCTTACAAACAACATGGGTGCACTCTATGGTGAAATGCTTGGCCTTATGAACTCTTTTTCTAACAAGTCCTTTAATTGTTCCTTCAACTCCTTTAATTCTGTCGAGAGCATTCGGTAAGGAGGAATAGAGATAAGTAGGGTATCAGGGAGGAGATTGATACAAAATCAACTTTCCTTTATGGAGGGATACCAGGAAGGTGATCGGAAAACTCATTAACTAAGGGAAGCGAATCAATGGAAGAAATTTCAGAGTCGACATCCCTAACCTTCACAGTGTGGTAAATGCAATCCTTAGCAATCAACTTTTGGGACTTATGACAAGAAATGAACTTAGCTTTCACTACCAAATCATGACCTTTACATTCAAGAATAAACTCATTTGGGAATTAAAACTTTACTTGATGAGCCCTACAATCTATGGAAGCATAAGATGTATGTAACCAATCCATTCAATGTATACATCGAAATCTACCATATCCAGCTCAATGTGATCACAAGGAACAACTTTATGCAAGATAGACATGGGACAACCCTTATAGACTTTTCTAGCAACAACCAACTCACCAATGGAGGGTAGAGACCAAATAAGACTCTACTAATATTTCGGGTAACACATCGAACCTATTAGCTAAGAATGGGGTAACAAATAATAAATTTTCACTCGGATGTAACAATGCATACACATCAAAAGAAAATACCTTTAACATACCGGTAACAACATTGGGTGCTTCATCAACCTCTTGTCTCTCATGCAAAGCATAAAAGCGGTTGGTGCGTTGGCCACCTACTTGAGCTTGTTGACCATGAGCCATTTGGCCTTGAGACCTACCACCACCACCACCTCTACAATCCCGAGCATAATATCCCAGTTTGCCACACTTGAAGCATGCATTGGAGATGGCTAACCATTCCTCTTTGTGAGTATTTCCACACTTTATACAAGTGGGGAAAGCTTGCGCACCGACATTATCTCTTGGGACCATTGGGTTAGCACCTTTGTGTTTGTTGAACCTTGGAGGAGGAGTATTTGCGAAACCCTGTCCCAAAAATTGCTGCCCACCTTGGCCCTTTCTACTTCTACCATAATCGGACCTTTGAGGATTGAACCCTCCACCATTCACTCTAGCCTTCTTGAACCCTCTTGAATTCTCCCTCAACTTCTCTTCTTCAATTTGCTCTACATATGTCATGAGTTGGGAGATGTCCATCTCTTTGACTAATATAGGCATTTTGCATTCTTTGGATACAAAGCTAGAGACACCAGAGATGAACTTGCTCATATTTTCCCTCGAGTTGGAGACTGAAGGGAGCATACTTGGATAATTTAGTGAATTTGAGGGCATACTCCCTCACACTCATACTTCCTTGATGAAGATTAATGAACATCTAGATCTTGGCCTCCTATATCTCCAATGGAAAGAAGTAGTCTAGGAAGGTATCTTTGAACTCTTCCTATTCTATTGGCCCCATATCTTCACCTCTCTCAATGACCCATTGCTCATACCAAACTCATGCCACATCCCTGAGTTGATAGGCAACTAGCTCGACCTTTTCATTTGGAGGCACACCCATAATGGCCACAATCTAGTAAATCTCATCAATGAGCTCCATAGATTCCTCATCTACTTTAGAACCATCAAATTCGAGCGGATTCATCCTTTTGAAATTCCAAATCCTAGAAGAACTATTTTGCACATGAGGAGGAGGAGGAGCACCTTGATTCCCTTGGTTGGCTATGGCTTGAGCCAACAATATGATGATATTATAAAATTTCGTATAGGTTACCCCTTCATTATGATGTGGAGCATCGAGGACTAGAGGATCTTGGTACTTATCATCAAACCTTGCTCTTGAAGGTGCTCTTTCTCGAGGCATTATCTTGAGAATACAAAATGGGTCATTATTTAAGGAAGTCTTAGAACACTCTAGAGCATGACATGAATCTGAAAGAAGTGGAAACTTTCCTAAATGTCCTATAGTCTCATATTCATAATTGTGGCGCGCTTCACAACCATGAATAAGACCCTATTTGACATGGTATGTTGGACTCTGATAACTATTTCAAAGTCTCGAACTCTGATAGCAAGTTTGTCATGACCTAAGCCTAGGGCCTAAACGTGACATGGCAAATGAGACACCAAGAGTTACCTCATCCAAGCTTCTTAAAATTCACATGGCTTTTCATAGGTGATGAAATTCAATAACAATAAGCGGAAATGGAGGGGATAATGAGACTAGGGGATTCAACATAGAATAGAAATCAAAAGTCGACTTAGCATCATACATTTATGTCTAAGCATACCTCGACTAAAAGACTTAAAGAGGGCTAAGACATGTCCCTAGCTCACCCTCATAGCTAATAGAACAAGTACTCAAAGAAACTTAAACGTCTAAACAAATCATGAACTAGAAAGGTAAAAAGGGTATGATTCCCAAAACATGGGAACTCGCCAAAGTAGTAATAGCCTTTAATTATTGAACTAGCCACGGGAAGGAGAATGTAGAGTAATATAGGTCCCTACACGATGATATTTGTAGGAAAGAAGTATGGGTTAGTACTTTAAATGCACTAAGTATGTGAGCATGCAATATAAAACGTTAAGACATTTATAAGCAAAGTACATAAGTGAATGCATGCATGAGAAATCATCATATATATCATTAAACTATTTATTTTATGGAAAGATGACCGTAACCGACATTTAAAATCATGAGAGCTATTATATGGAATCTAACATAATCCCCTATATTGGCATGGAGAGACTACTTGTCGGGTAGAACTCCGTCAACTTTAATTATTTCTTTAACTTTAATTTTAAGAGCTATTTGTGGATCTACTAGCCTAAATAGCCTACAAGGGCTCCTATGTTGGCGCATAATTAATTCAACATGAGACTTTACTAAAGGACCCTTTAGGTCGAGTCCCCATCTACATGCTAAATTCAGTGCTAGGTTAAATCCCATAGAATAATATTTAAATATCATAATAACATAAGCATTCATATAACTTTAGATATCAAATCATCATTCGGTAGAATAGCTCATTAAAACCTTTCATTTGGTTCAAATCATCATTCAGTGCTAGGTCAAATCCCAGTTTTTTTGTCTTCAAAACGACCACACTATGATTTAAAATGATGGAAATAACCAAAATGTCACTTTTAAAAATCTGACCAGACTGGCTTCAAAGGGACTCTTCACAGTCGGTGGTGCTCACCATGGCCCGTGGTGGTGCCCTGTGGTGATTGATTTAGGGAGATGTTTTGGAGGTATGCAAGGTAGGTCTCTGAACTTTCTCCATGGAGACCTTCACGATCCATGGAGAACATCACGGTCTGTAAAACGTGGCTGTGGTGCAGGTCCTGCAGGAGGCCTGCAGAGTAACCTTTATAGAAACACACTTTGGTCCGTAAAGAGTTCCATAGCCCGTGGTGGTCATCTGTGGTCTTTGACTTTGAATATTTCTTGAGGGATTTGGGGAAGGGTCACTACGTAGGGCTTCATGGACCATGATGCTCACCATGATCAGTGGTCCCTTTCCTGGAAGTCTGAGCCTCTGATTACCACCACAATGGCTCACCACGAGGCTGGTGCGTACCACGACCCGTGATGTCCATCCATGGTAGACACCTGGTGCTACTTTTCTTTATTTTCATTTTTTTTCTCATTTTAGGACTTTCCAAATTTCCATGGTCTTACAAGAATGGAGCCAATCATGGTCATCAATAGAACTTAGGGTCCTATGGGTTTAGGTTCATGGATGGCTTCATGGTCTATGGTAAGTACCACGAGCTGTAGATCTCTAAGTAGACTTTGTCCCCCAATTTCCCATATAATAGTGCACCTTCATCCCGAATCTCAATGGCACATAAAAAGCAACACAGCCTATGAAAGACTCTATAAAGTGACACCTGTTGGCATTTTCTAAGATTTCGTTCTTGAACTTTGTTTTCCCAACTTACCAACTTTTGGGGTCTTATAATATCCCCCCTTGAAAACATTTGTCCTTGAATAGGATTCAAACTAGTATGAATGGAATAGAAAAGAGACATAGCAGCCCAACATGAATGCAAAACTTATCAAAAATGCAAAAAACATGGAATATTTAATCCCAAGCTAAAATATGACTTTAAAACTCATCTCAGGAACATGAATGCATATGAAAATATGAGAATGACTGAAACACATGAATTAGATAGAGTGGATAATGAAGGAACTCAATTCTTCAACTATAAATGGAAAGAAAAAGATGAGGATATCATGACATCTTATTAGCTTCCGCTTCCCATGTATCACCGTCAACCTCTTGGTTCATCCATAACACCTTAACTGAAGCTACTTTCTTATTTCTTAACCTTCTTACTTACCGGTCTAGAATCTCAACCAGAACCTCCTCATAGGAAATCTCTCTTTCATACCAATGTTGTCCAAAGGTGCAATAGAGCTAGAATTACCATAAAACTTCTTTAACAAAGATACATGGAACACCGGATGTACCGATGCCAACTCAGAGAGTGAATCTGACTCATATGCCACCTTGCCAATCCACCTCAAAATATGATATGGTCCTACATATCAGGGAATAAACTTCCCATCATGCCAAAATGCATCACATCCTATATGGATGAGATTTTTAAGTAAACCCAATCATTTACCTCAAATTCAACTTCCCTTTTTCTCACATCTAACTAGGACTTCTGTCGACTCTGGTTTGTGTTCAATCTTTCCCTAATCAGTCTAACTTTTTCCATTTCCTCACTTACAAACTCAAGTCCAATAAAGGCAACTTCACCACCTTCAAACCACCCAATAAGAGATCTACACTTCCTCTCATATAAGACCTCAAATAGAGCCATTTGCATGCTAGAATGATAGCTATTATTATAGTCAAACTCTATCAATAATAAGTGATCATATCAATTACCCTTGAAATCAATCACACATGCTTTCAACATGTATTCCAAGGTCTAAATTGTACGGTCAAATTGACCATCAGTCTAAGGGTAAAAAACTATGCTAAGCTTAACTTCAGTACTAAGACCCTTTTGAAAAGGCCTCTAACACTAAGATATAAGTTGAGTACCTCGGTTAGAAATGATAGATAATGGAATCCCATGAAGTTTAACCACCTCACAAACATAAAGTCTAGCATAGTTGGCTGAATAAAAAGTCTTAACGAGAATAAAATGAGTTAACTTAGTCATTCAATCAACAACTACCAAAATTGAATCATTTTGCCTATAGGAATGAGGCAAACCCGTTATATAGTCCATATTCAAGTCTTTCCACTTCCAAGTATAAATTTCAATATCATGACATACCTCCCAATTTTTATGCTCAACCTTCATATGTTGATAATTTGGACATTTGACCACAAACTCTGCAATATCCTTCTTCATGCCATTCAACTAATACACTTTCATCAAATCTTGATACATATTTGTAAAACCCAGATGAATAGAATACCATAAACTATGAGCCTTATACAATATGATTTCTCTAAAGCCATCAACATTGGAAACATACAAAAGACCTTAATATCTAAGAATACCATCTCCCCCTTGAGAGAATCCTCAATGGATTTTATGGCAACTGCTTTTTTCAACTCAACCAAAGTAGGGTCATTATCATACTTCGCCTTAACATCTACTACATACTTCACCTTAACATCTACTACAAGAGATGATTCTGAACTATTTTGTACAACTACACCACCATCCTCAGAATCAACCAAATGAACATCTAAATGAGCTAGTCTATGATTTTCACAAGCTAAATCTTTTTTTTCATACTCAACATGGGCCACACCACTCATAGACAATCTACTAAGAATATCAACAACCGCATTTGCTTTACCCGAATTATACAACACACTTATATCATAATCCTTTAATAACTCAAGACATCTCCTTTGTTGGAGGTATAAATCTTTTTGGTCAAACAGATATTGCAAACTCTTATGGTTGGTGAATACATAAACTTGGACACTATATAAATAGTGCCTCCAAATCTTCAAAGCAAACACCACCACTGCTGACTCTAAGTCATGAGTTAGATAGTTTTTTTATGCACCTTGAGTTGCCTAGAAGAATAGGCTATCTCCTTACCATTTTTCATCAAAAAAAGACCAACCTTGAAGCATCACAATATACAACAAACTCATCAGATCCTTTTGGTAAGGTCAAAACTAGAGCGGAAGTAAGCCTATCTTTTATCTCTTGGAAACTTTTCTCAATGTCTTGGACCATTGAAATTTCACCTTTTTTGAGTCAAAGTAGTCAAGGGTGATGCTATGAAAGAGAATCATTCCACAAATCATCAATAATAACCAGCTAAGCCTAGGAACTTTGAATATCGGAAGGAGACACGGTGTAGGCCTAAACTTAGCAAATAACCGGTGGTCTTTGAGAACTTATAACCCAATCCTTAAATAATCGGCATGATCCTCTTCACTCTGAGAATAGACCAAAATATCATCAATGAACACAATCAAAAACATGTCTAAATATTACTTGAACACTCTATTCATCAAATTCATAAAAGCTGCAGGAGCATTTGTTGGTCCAAAAGACATAACTAAAAATTCAAACTAGCCATACTGAGTTCTAAAAACCATCTTTGGAATATCACATTCTCTTACTTGGAGTTAATGATGACCCAATTGAAGATTAATCTTTGAAAAGAAACTTGCACCTTGAATTTGATTGAATAGTTCATCAATCCTTATAATGGGATAATTATTCTTAATAGTGACCTTATTCAATTGTAGGTAGTCAATGCACATTTGGAGAGAACCATTCCTATTTCTAACAAATAGAATCAGAACCCACTGCTGTATGTGATTCCAAAAGTCGAATGAGAATGAATGCCACAAAGAAGAGTCAAGACTATTGTTACACTCTGTACTTTTGTACCTTGAAATGCGTTCTTAAGTCTCTTAAGTTTCATGGAAGGATTGTAAGCCTCTTAAGTTTCTTCAGGTTTTCTAAAGTTTCTTAAAGCTTCTAAAAGCTTCTTAAGAACTCTTAAGCTTCTTAAGAGTTTCCATGTGAGATGGATAATCTATAACGCTATCAAACAACTCTAAGAAAAGGAGAATGCAATACCCCATAGTAGAGAAGATTGGAAATAGAGTTATAAGAACCTAAAAGAAGTTGGAGACCGAATATGAGTCGTAGGACATGACTTATTTACGTAACCTACCAACTTGGAAATCTTACATACTTAAACTACTTGAGTACATACCAAGCTTACGTAGAAAGGATTACATAGGTTCATAAAGCAAGATGAGATTACAAACCCACGAGGAGAAGAAGAGAGAAACACATGGAAGCATAGGAGAGTGCCACATGGCAGTAGATAGAGGTGCCACATGGCAGCCGCTGCAGTAAGGGATGGGCCTCCACCTGCCATGTGGCAGCCCCTAAGTGGAGAAGGTGGTGCATTGGCCCTATGGGGGCTTGACACATGTCACCACTTGGGGCTTGACACATGTCACCTCCTAAAGTGGCCTATATATATAATTTATGACTTTAAGTTCATCTTTATCTAATAAGTCTCATCTTCATCCAAGAATAGTCTAGAAAATCATGAATTAATTATATGGGGTATACTCCGAAGGTATGAAGGTGTTATTAAAGTAAATTTATAGTTTGTATCAGCCCCAAATGGACAAAAAACAGCCACAGTTTCAGTTACGCTAGAAAAGCTTCGGAGGCGAGTTTTGATGAGTTTTGGCGAGTTTCGAACAAGGTAAGTCTTTCCCTTTCAAATTGAAATTTATGATGTTTTTATGGGATATATTAAATGTATTAAATGAGGCTTGTAGTGGAAAAAATGCATAAGAATGATTGACGTTAGAAATAAACTAAATTAAAGTAGTTATAGCTAAATCAAAGTTGAGTAGTGGGTTGTCGTTGTGGTGATGCAGGTGAAGCTGGTTGGGTTGTGTGTTGCAGGGATTTAAAGTGTTTTAAAAAGGGTGTGGGTTCTGCTGGTTTTATACACATGACCCTCCGTTTGGTATGGTTAAAGATTTTGCGAAATAAAGATTAAAAAACTCTATTTTCGTATCGTAGTTTGGAGCTAGTTGTTTGGAGCTTGTATTGTGTAAGGTTGAAGTGATTTACTTATAAATATGCTGCTGATTGTTTTTGGTGTTATGGTTTTTGATATTGTGGCTGAGTTGAAATTTCGGGGATGTTGAAGTTATAGGGGAGATGCTGCCCGATTTTCGGTAGATTCGGAACTAATAACAAACTAGTCAAGGGTAATGGATAAGGAAATAACTCCTATGAGTACTTGGGTATAGAGTTGGAAATTTGAAAGTAAAAGGTCATTAACCTTAGTATTACTTTCATGTTAAATAGGTTCAAGAGACGACAAGGCGAACGTGTAAGAGTAATCCATAAGAGGTATGTGAAGCTTACCCTTTCTTTCTTTGGCATGTCTTAGCCTTAAGTTATATATATACAAAACTTGGGAGTCATTCCATTCATAAAGCTCTGAGTATGATTCAAGACCCTTGTTCACTTTTGGATGTTAGAACTCCTGCATTAAGTGGACTTATCGCTTTTCAAGTCTTCTGTAGGATGAAGAGTAGTACATATAAGGCCCATCTCCTTCTTTCGTTGAAATTGCTTAAGGTAAGTGAAATAATGTCTGATATGAGTTTAGAGGTAATTCTATTTATAGGTTCGGGATATAATTCATGACTCATAGTCACTTCTGAATATTAAGGGTCCTAAAGTAGTTAAATTACTACTCTCGAGCAATCTATATGTTGAATAGTAAGTGGAGATATAAGCTCCTATTCTGAAAGGCTCTGAGAGGATAAATGCCTCTAATTGCATAAGTTATATTTCTTATTGCATAATCTATGTGTCTGATTGCATAAGTTATGTCTTTGATTGCATAAACTGTGTGGCATTATCTTGGTACACGCCTATGGTTCCTGAGGCCCTAATTGATGTAATCCCTAACAACATCTAAAGGGTACTTCGGAGAATTAATTTCCTGGTCTTCAAGTGACGGTTCACTTGACTGTTTCATTGAGTCTCAGGAGATGATTTAGTTGCATATGGTTTCTCACTACTCTACTCGTGCATACGGTAACCCTTTTTTCATCAAGTCCCATGCGAGACTGGGCCTAATATCATGCGCAGCTTTACTACTTTTTTCACCGAGTCTCGGGCCAAATGCAATATGATACCGTGATGCGATGGGTGATGCCATATACGAGGAGGGGATGCTATATCTGATGATATGATGATGTGATAATATAAAGATGTGATAATGATACGAGTATTCACCGCATCCCGGGTCAGATAAAATATAATGATTATGACACCGAGTCCCATAATGGGCTGGGTATGATATATGGTGATATAAGGAACACCGAGTCCCTCACTAGAGGGTAGGGTATGGTATGTATATATACGATGTGGGTACGCTATAGATGTACCCTACTCTATTTATTGAGTCCCTCACTAAAGGGTTGATACCATAGGTAGGCATGCATGTGCAAATATAGTGATACATTTGTGACACCGAACCCATAATGGGCCATATATGTCATAATATATATATATACGATGAGGTTATGTCATGTACGATGGTATGATGCCATATACGATGACACGATGAAGTGATATATACGATAAAAAGAGATGATGATATGATATTATGATGAAAATGATTTTACTGTATATGACGCAGGCACGGTAATGGGTTAATTGTTATACTTATCCCCTACATCCCTGTTCCAACTGTAATCTCATTATGGTGTTTTATGCTTACATACTCAGTATATATTTTGTACTGACCCCCCTCTCTTCAGGGGGGGAGGGGGACTGTGTTTCATGCCCGCAGGTACAGACATGCGACTTGGGGATCCACCATCTTAGGATTCCACCTAGCGGGTCTAAGAAGAGCTTCATTGTATTGGAGCCCAACTTTTGGTACCGCCATTGATGTATATATTTTTGTGTTCAAGGGTACAGTGGGGGCCCTATCCCACCTTATGCTTCTATTTCTTTTTACTCTTAGAGGCCTGTAGACATGTATGTGGGTTGTATATGTATGTGTAAACAGTTATGCCTATATGTTACGATAGCCTCGTTGGCTTATATATATTGTCTTGCTTGTTGGCATGCTATGACTCAAATAGGAGACATGTTTCCTTATAGTTAGCAAGGGTACACGCGAGTGTCCAGTTCGGGCACCCGTCATGGCCTACGGGTTTGGGTCGTGACAACTAGGCTACCTAATGGAATTTTTAATCGATCCATTCAGATCCCCTATTGAGAGATACACGGTCTAATTAAACCCTTATCTAAAAAATACTTCAATTGATCCTTTAACTCTTTAAGTTCCTCCAAGGCCATACAGTAAGGAAGAATAGAGATAGGCTGAGTATCAGGGAGAAGATCAATACTTTCAAAATCTCATAAACAGCTAAAATGGACTCAAAATTTGTATCTCTAATGTTATACCCCGTACTTTGGTACCTTGGATGGTTCCTAAGTTACGTAAGGTTCTTAAGCTCTTAAGTTTCTTGAAAGGTTCTTAAGCTTCTTAGAAGTCATCATGTGAGGCAGATAATCCATGACGTCATCAAATAACTCTAAGAAAGGGAGAATGAGATACCCTATAATAGAGAAGATTGGAAATAGGGTCGTAAGAATCTAGAAGAAGTTGGAGACCAAGTAAAGAGTCGTAGGACTCGACTTACTTACTTAAGCTACCAACTTGGAAATCTTACATACTTAAGCTACTTGAGTACATACTAAACTTACGTAGAAAGGATTACATAGGTTCATAAGTAAGATGAGATTATGAACCCACGAGGGGTAAAAGAAGGTGGCACATAGCGGCATGGGAGAGTGCCACATGGCAACAGCTGGAGGTGCCACATGGCAGTAGCTGGAGCAAGGGGTGGGACCCCATATGCCACATGGCAGCTCATGGTTGGAGGAGGTGGTGTGTTGGCCCAATGAGGGTTTGACACGTGTCACCACATAGGGGTTGACATGTGTCACCCCTAAAGTAGCCTATATATATATTATGACTTTTAGGTCATATTTATCCAACCAATTCATTCTTATCCAAGAAAATTCTAGAAAAAAAAAGAGAAGAGAAATCCTTAAGCTAGAGAGAAAGAGAGCTACGGATTTGGGGAGAAAAGAAAGGTAAGTTCTCCGATTTCGTTCCGTGAATTAAATATCTAGGGTATACCAAGAGGGTATGAAGGTTTTATTTATGTAAATTTATAGTTTGTATCAACAACAAAAGGATAACACCCAGCCACAAAGTTTTAGTCGCGCTAGGAAAACTTTCGAGGCGAGTTTTGGAAGGTTTTGGCAAGTTTCGGGCAAGGTAAGGCTTTCCCTTTCAAATAGGAGTTTATGATATTGTTATGCAGTATAATAAATGTCTTAAATGAGGCTGGAAGTTGAAGAATTGTATAAGGATACTTGATGTTAGAAACAAACTAAATTGAAGTCGTTTTAGTTAAATCGGAGTCGAGTAGTGTGTTGTGATTGTGGTGCTTCAGTTGAATCTGGGTTGGTTGTGTGTTAGAGGGATGTAAAGTGTTCTAAAAAGTGAGTGGGTACTTATGGTTTCAGCAAAACGACCCTCCATTTTGTATGGTTAAAGATTTTATGAAACAAAGATTAAATACTCTATTTTGGTATAGTAGTTTTGAGCGAGTTGGTTGGAGTTTGTAGTGTGTAATGTTGAAGTGATTTACTTGTATATATGCTTCTGGTTGTTGTTGTTGGTTGGATTTAGTAATTAAGGATGTAATTGGAAGTTTGGATAGGGCAAGTTATACGGGAGATGCTGCCCAATTTCCGGTAACTTCGGAACTAGTAATGAACTAGTCGAGGGAAATGGATAGGGAAACGATTCCTATAGATACTTGCTTGTAGATTTGGAAATTGGAAAGTGAAAGGGTATTAACCTTAGTATTTATTTGATGTTAAATAGGTTCAAAAGACTACAAGGTGAACGTGGTTAAGGGTAATTCATAAGAGGTATGTGAAGCTACCTTCTTTCTCTTGGCATGTTTTTGGCATAAGTATGTGAAGCTACCTTCTTTCTTTTGGCATGTTTTTAGCATAAGTATGTAAAGCTATCTCCTTTATCTTGGAATGTCTTTGGCATGAGTAAAGAGAGCTATCCTTCTTTCCTTTTGGTATGCTTTTGACATAAGTATGATGCTATTATGCTATAATTATTCACCGAGCCATGACTGGCCGAGTACGATATATGCATATGATGAATCTATGAGGGAAAGTAGAGAGTATGTAAAGCTTATTATTTCTCTTCTTTTGGCATGTCCTAGATGTACGTAAAAGATGATACAATCTCGGAGGTGACTCCATTCCTAAGTGTTTCTTACTCACCCTCTAAGGTTGGAACTCTTAAAATAATTGAGCTATTGCTTCTCAAGTTTTTCTATACATTGGGAATATCACGACCCAACCCCGTAGGCCACGTCTGGGGTCCGACCTGGACCCCCGTATACATATCTATCAGTTGTGGTCACGTTGAACTGTAAATAAAACACTATCATGTAACAGAGCCCTACAGAGCGATAACATTTTCATAAACCTATAGCCCTTTTCATTTGTATCACAACATGACAGGGCACGCAAGCCAACAAGGTTGCCATAACATAATCACATATATCATATATCAGGTAGACCCAGTTGAATCAAACTGACATACACAACCCATATATATATGTCTGCAGATCTCTAAAAATATAAATGACAACATATGGTGGGACAGAGCCCCCGCCGTACCCCTGAATGGACAAAACAATGTTATACATTAGTGGACCGTATCAAAATTAGGCCCCGATACAATGGAGCCTCTTCCAGCTGAGCTGCATGGAATCCTAAGCTGACGGACTCCCAAAACCTGTATCTGTACCTGCGGGCATGAAAGAAGCCCCCTAAAGAAAGGGGGTCAGTACGACATATTTACTGAGTATGTAAAACATAACATAATACAACTAGAAGCATATCTGAAGAAGAGTCACAGGGGATAAACTATCAAAATTGGAAACCTGTACCTGTACTCTATGAGTCATAAAAGCATGCATGCTCAAATTATACAATATAGCTGGCCCTTTCAGGGATCCGGTGAATCATATCTGTAGTATCAGTATCAGGCCTTGCGCCATCATCACATTATTATAACACATCATCATCATATATATATATATACGTACCTGACCCTTTAGTGAAGGGCTCGGTAGACAATGCAGTGAGTTGTGCATGATAACGGACCCATCCCGGAACTCGGTGAAAGAAGTGTTACAATACACATGAGTATAGTAGTGAGAAACAAAACACAGTTTAAATCATTATCTGAGACTCAATGAAGTCAGCAAGTGAACCATCACCTGGGGATCAGGGCAGAAGGTATCTGACGTATACTCTCTAACTGTCACTAAGGACTATGTAAAAAGGAGTTTTTAGAAATCTTAGACGTACACCAATGTAAAATATCTTATAGCAGTACGAGCATTGATTATCTTAGAGCCTTTCTTTTTTCAAACAAGAGTTTAGTTGAATCAATTGTTATACAGTCATATAGAAGAATCGAAGATAGCAGCTTAGTACTTTAAAGTTTAGCATTCAAAAGTGAGTAAGGGTCCTGAAGTCATATTCAGAACCTGGGAATGGAATTATCCCCAAAGCTCATATCATATCCTGCTTATATCTAAGACATGTCAAAAGAGAAAAGATAGGATTTACATACCTATACCAAAAACATACCAAGAGAAGGTTCACATACCTTGTCTAAATTATTCCTTATCCTGTTTGCCTCGACATCCTTTTTATCTTAAGCCCCATGCTCTTACTGGGTTTTCAACGTAGGCCTTTAACTTAGTCAGCGCATACTAAGTATGCCTTACTAGTGGTCCTATTTTATCCCTCTATAGTTGTATCACACTGTTCAATTCATACTTACATATCCCTTTTTTAGCTCATACTCATATTCAGTTCCTGATATCTCTTTGAGGTGCTTCTATTAAAGGTTCTTTCCCCAATTAGTCGGTGGAGAACTATAAACTCTTATCGTAAACCATTCCCTAACCATTGTTGGAAGAAACCAGAATCTCTTAAACATCACAGTACTTCTGTTAATACTTGACCTACCTAGTCTTCTTCCGAGTTTATCCTCGAGTACAACTCATCTAATTTACAATAGGAGTCGGGGGTTTGGTATTTTCAAAGATGAGTGAAGCTCAATTATTGGACATCTTACCTTTCAATCTGAGCTTTTTCTTTTTTTTTCTACAGCATAGTTACAGCTGGAGATACTGTGGTCTGAACTATACTACTTAAATAAGCTTTTGTTCCTCCGAAATAAATTTCTTCAAGTGAAAAGGGTGCCCTTATCGGCGACCTAAAGGATACCTCTTACAGCTTTGGTTAATCACAGTAGGGGTACTTGGTATCAATTTCTCAAACATCTCAAAATTCTATGCTTCATTTCCTTTTCCCCATTGTAGGAAAAATTCGGCAGAGTCTCCTCTACACTTCTTACTATCCCGTAACCTGCACGCGGAAAATGCCAACAATGCCTCACAGGGCCAACATATATATATATATATATATATATATATATATATATATATATATATATATATATATATATATATGTCATATCACATCCATGTAGGGCTTTCAATATCGTCTCATATCGCAGCCACACAGGGCTTTCAATGTCAATACTAATGTAAAAATACTAGACTTACCTCGTATATCCAATTTCAAACTGCATCTGTTGCACTTCCTGTCTGCTTTCCTTTATGGTTTCAACTTTACATTTCAATGTTATTTCAATACCTTACCCAACGGATATCTTCTGTGGCTTTACTTTACTTACCTACATGCTTTGTAACTATCCATGTCATCAATTACTTCCTTCAATTGATGTCGCCCTTCTGTTAAGATCCAAGGTTAGTATAAGGAATTTTCCTATGACTCAAATCTAAAGCACGATCTTAGATGTGAAGGAAAGAAAACATTCTAAATGTCCTATAGCTTCCTGTTTATAGATGTGACGCACAACACATCGATAACCAAGACTCTACTAGACACGGTCTGCAGACACTCCAAGGACGAACTGCTCTGATACCACTTCTGTCACAACCCAACCCCGTAGGACGGGACTGGGGTCTGACCTGGACCCCCCGTATACATATCTATCAGTTGTGGTCACGTTGAACTGTAAATAAAACACTATCATGTAATAGAGCCCCACTGGGCGATAACATTTTCATAAACCTGTAGCCCTTTTTATTTGTATCACAACATGACAGGGCACGTAAGACGACAAGGCAGCCATAACATAATCACATATATCATATATCAGGTAGACCCAGCTGAATCAAACTGACATACACAACCCACATATACATGTCTGCTGACCTCTAAAAATATAAATGACAATATATGGCGGGACAGGGCCCCCGCTGTACCCCTGAATGGACAAAACAATGTTATACATCAGTGGACAGTATCAAAACTAGGCCCCGATACAATGGAGCCTCTTCCAGCTGAGCTGCATGGAATCCTAAGCTGAGAACTCCCAAAACCTGTATCTATACCTATGGGCATGAATGCAGCCCCTCGAAGAAAGAGGGTTAGTACGATATATGTACTAAGTATGTAAAACATAACATAATACAACTGGAAGCATATCTTAAGTAAAGACATAGGGGATAAACTATCAAAATTGGAAACCTTACCTGTACTCTCAGAGTCATAAAAGCATGCATGCTCAAATTATACAATATAGCTGGCCCTTTCAGGGATTCTATGTATCATATCTGTAGTATCAGTATCAGGCCCCATTGCATCATCACCTTATTACAATACATCATCATATATATATATATATATATATACATACATACCCGACCCTCTAGTAAAGAGCTCGGTGGACAATGCTGTGAGTTGTGCACGATAATGGACCCAGCCCAAGACTCGGTGAAAGAAGTGTTACAGTATACACGAGTAGAGTAGTGAGAAACAAAACACAATTTAAATCATTATCTGAGACTCAATGAAGTCATCAAGTGAACCATCACCTGGGGATCAGGGCAGAAGGTATCTGACGTATATTCTCTAACTGTCACTAAGGACTATGTAAAAAGGAGTTTTTAGAAATCTTAGACGTATGCCAATGTAAAATATCTTATAGCAGTCCAAGCATTGATTATCTCAGAGCCTTTCTTTTTTACAAATAAGAGTTTAGTCGAATCAATTGTTATATAGTCATATAGAAGAATCGAAGATAGCATCTTACTACTTTAAAGTTTAGCATTCAAAAGTGAGTGAGGGTCCTGAAGTCATATTCAGAACCTGGGAATGGAATTATCCCCAAAGCTCATATCATATCCTACTTACAGCTAAGACATGCCAAAAGAGAAAATATAGGCTTTACATACCTATACCAAAAACATACCAAGAGAAGCTTCACATACCTTGTATGAATTATTCCTTATCTTGTTTGCCTCGCCATCCTTTGAACCTAATCAACATGAAAGTAGTATGAATATCAACCCCTTTTAACTTTCCAGCACTCTAGGTTACACCTTAGTATTAATGGAATCTATTTCCTTAGTCGTTTCCCCGACTAGTTCTGTTATTCGCTAAGGCGTCGACGAAAATTGGGCAGCACCTCCCCTATAATGTGCCCTATCCAAATTTCCAATTAGGTCCCTAAGACCTACATCCAACCAACAATAACAACCTGCAGAAATTGACACAAACAATATACAACATAAACTCTAAACGACTTATTCAAAAATACGATATCACAATAGGGCGTCTAGCCTTTATTTTGTAACGCCTTTAATTATACGAAATGGGGGGTCATGTAGCTTCGACCAGAATCAACCTAAACCACATTAGAACATATTTAGGCCCTGAAACAACAAGCCACACCCCTGCAGCAGCACCTCACAAGAGCAATACTTTATTTTGACGACAATTCAACTATAGCGACTCCAATTTTGCTTATTTCGAACGCCAATATTTTCAAACCTTTTCCCTAACTTCCACAGATCTTAAGGCGTGTAATACACCCTAATTTAACATCATAAACTTCAAATTATAGGGGAAGAACTTACCTTTCCCGAAATTGGCTAGAACTTGCTGAAATTGTGCCTCGGAACTTTCTTTAGCGCATTGTAACATCGTGGCAGCTTGCTGTCCGATTTTTGCTGCACCAAACCTTAATTTTATACTAATAATACATCCATATAATCTTAGTATACGCTAAGTAATTAATTTACGAAATGAAAATGGGACTTACCCCTTTTTTTCCCACACCTGTAGCTCCCTCTTTGTTGTTCCTAAGGTTTTCCTTCAACTTCTCCTTATCTCTTCCAAGTTCTAAGATGAATAAATGATTCCATAAGCATCCAAATATACATATATACACCCCCACGTATTTGAGTAACACCGTAGATAATTAATTCGCAGAGAAAAAATGAAGAACTCACCTTAAATTCTTAGAAACCATGGCTGCCCCTTTCTCTTCTTCTTCCAACATTTTTCTCTCTATGTTTTGGACTGATTTTTGAGTTCAAACTGACTTAATAGTCACCCACACACATATATCCACCTTTTAATAAGGTGCCATATGGCAGCCCCTTAGGGTGACACGTGGCAGCCACCTAGAACGCCACATAGGTTCATGCGGCCTATCACATATCGCCACGTGGAAGCGGGGTCCACCCCCCAAGCAGGTAGGTGACTCACCTTCTTGCTTGTCACCTCCTTGCTTGAGGTGCTTGCTTGTCACTTGCTTGCTTCACTTTCGTAAATTCAGAAACTAGTTTTTCTCCCTCTCGTAGGCTTGTTACCTCACCTTATTTTAGGAGCCTATGTAATCCGTGCTACGCAGGTTTGGTATGTCCTCCAGTAGCTCAAGTATATAATACTTTTACATTAATATCTTACATAGGTAAATCGAGTCCTAAGACTCATTACTTGGTCTCCAAGTCCTTTCAGATTCTTACGACTCTATTTCCAACCTTCTCTACTATGGGGTATCATATTTTCCCTTCCTTAGAGTTTTTTGATAGTGTCGTAGATTATCCGGCTCACATGCTAACTTCTAAGAAACTTTAAGAGACATTCTGAGTTTACAAGTGTGGGGTGTAACAGGGAAGTAGTAAGTAGGTAAAGCTAATCTTCCTTTCTTTTTGACATGATCTTCATGAAATAAATAGATGAAGTGTATACGATTCCAAGGAAGTTCCTCTTGTTAAAGCCACTAGGATAGCCAACTTCTTAATTCCCAAAAGATATTTGATGATGACTTGATAAGGGAATATGATTCCAAAAGCTCCATTTTGACCTAATCCATAGTAACAATCAAAAGGTACTTGATGGCTCTTGTCTTGAGTTTTGAATGATAGCACATTTTGAGTATTCCATCGATCTCAAATACGATCTAAAATGCATATGGTTACTCACTACTCTACTCATGTATACTGTAATCCCTCCTGTTCTCGAGTCTCGAACCGGGTACGTAATCGTGTGCAGTTCACTATATTATCCATCGAGTCCCTCACTAAAGGGACGGGTAAGCTATATGAGGAAATGATGATGCAATGACATGAATAACTCACCGAGTCCCTCACTAGAGGGACAGGTACATATATATATATATATATATATATATATATATATATATATATATGTATGATGATGTGATGTGATAAGGTGGTAATGGCACCGAACCCTATAATGGTCCTACAGTTATGATTCACCGAGTCCCTGAAAGGGCCGGCTATATTTTATAATATGAGCATGCATGTTTTCATGATCCACAAGGTACAGGTACAGTATTTTCTTAAGTAATGTGTTTATCCCCCTGACTCTCTCTATTTCAGATATGCTTCCAGTTATACTTTATATACTCAATATATATGTCGTACTGACTCCTCTTTCTCGGGGGGCTGCATTTCATGCCCGCAAGTACAGGTACACACTTTGGGGATCCTCTAGTGTAGGAGTACCGCTCAGCAATTAAGAAGTGCTTTATTGTGCCAGAGCTTAGATTTTGGTACCAACCCTCAATGTATATATTTATTTGTTTATGGGTACGGCGGGAGTCCTGTCCCACCTTATGTTACTGTTTTTACTCTTAGAGGTCTGTGGACATATATGTAGGTTGTATATATATGCGTGTATAGTTTTCCTCATATGTTATGATAGCCTCATTGGCTTATATGTTATCGTGCTTGTTGATATATTATAACTCAAACCAGGGAGAGGTTTTCGTATAGTTAGTAGGGGTATCATGAGAGTCCAATTCGGGCAGCTGTTATGGCCTACGAGGTTGGGTCATGACAGAAGTGGTATTAGAGCAATTTGGTCCTCAGAATTTTTACAGGCCCTATCTAGTAGAGTCTTGTTTATCGGTGTGTTGTGCATCACATCTATAAATAGGAGGCTACAGAATATTTACGATGTCACCTTTCTTTCTTGTCTTAGATCGTGTGATAGAGTTGTCTATTAGGATAATCCCTCCCTAGAAGACTATTATGTGTGCGGCCATACCTATAAAGAAAGCTTATTTTTGACCTCCTTTGTTGTAGGTGGGTACAGGCTAAGGTGGGAAATGAAGAGACCAGCTCTAGTCAGTAGAGAGGGTGCAGAGAAGGCCCTTAGGGTACACATGGGACCTCAGGCTCTAGGACCAAGCAGGCGGAGCCCCAGTTATTCGATTGAGGCTGATCCCTCCGAAGACCCTAATTATATTATGGAGATCGATCCCTCGAAAGGCCCAATGACAGGTTCCCTAGAGCATCTGATAACCAGGTAAGTGGTTCTAAAAGCCATGCCAGCAGTTCTTATAACTGAGCCCTATGTCAGGCCGGCTCTTACGATGAGTGTTACAGCATATTCGAGCCCTCTATCTTGGTCATCGGTGAACCAGGAATTACCTGGGTATCTAGATCTTCTGGATTCAAGCGATGAAGATGATGAGAGACAAACAAGCAAATGGCAACCAAATAGAGATGGGGAGCATACTTTACCTCCTAGGTCACCGGGTTGAACTGGGGACTGATCGGTCATAAGTATAGGGGAGTGATAAGTATAGTTTTTGCTGTCTAGATGGGGAAAGTTGTCATTTTTGTTTTGGCCTAATGTAGGAAGCCTTGTGTGGTTGGGATATGAGATGCTATAAACATATGTATATATTGGCCCTGTGAGGCATTGTGGATATGATATGATATAGACGTATATATATGTCGGACTTGCATGGCATTGTTGGTATTTCCTGAGTGCAGGTTTGAGATAGTAAGAAATATAGAGGAAACTCTGTCAAAATTTTCTAGAAAAAAAAGGGGAATGAACTATAAGTTTATCATACGGCTTGAAAGTTGATACCGAGTACCCCTATTATGATGAACTAAAGTTGTTGGGGTACCCTTCGTGTTATTGGTAAGGGGGCCCCATGTTTACTTGGGAAGTTTTAGGTTGGAGGAAAACTCCTGTGGAGGGCAAGGTGTCCAGCAATTGGGTTCTATTTTGGTGGGAAAGTACAGCTTCCTCAACCATTAGTGGTGAATGAGATAAGTTATTCACGACTCAAGAATGAACCTAGAGGGAAACCATACGAGTTAGGCACTAAATAGTATTATGGTGCTCATTGGATTTTAATTTCCCTCTAGTAGTGGTTAAAGGATGCTTTATGGTAACCTTTTATTGGTTATTAAGCGACTAACTAACTTGTGGATGGAAGACATGAACATATTATGGGTTGTCCAGAATCATATGCTTCATATATTGGATAACATACTAGAAGGATTCAGAAGGGTTGGTGATACAAAGGAATGATTTTCCCAAGGGATATGGGGGTAACATGAAACTCCTTAGGCACAAAAATGGCCATGGACTGAAAAAATAGAAGGACTACTGCAGGGAGCACTCAAGATAAACGTGATCAATAAGTACGAGTATCGAATGAAAAGGGAATAGATAGCTACGAATTAAAGGTGTAGTATGAAAAGGCAAGAAGATAAGACCATTATTAGAGTAAAATTGACACGAGACTAAGAAGAATTGGAAGTTAACCTCAGGTAATCAACAAGGATAAAAACTTATGAGATATAAAGAAGTATTGTGGATATGTAATTCCGCTGTGGAAAATATAAAGACCCCTCAGGGATGAGGGAGGTAGCTCTGCAAAACCATTGATGCATTGTGAGTCCCTTAAGAAGAACAAGTGGTATCCACTGGAATGAACATAGTATTATAGCAGAGCTAGAAACACGGGTCATTGGAGTACAAGTATTCCGAATGGAGAAGTTGAAACGATTAGGGGCACTAGATAATCGTTGGTAGGGAAAAAAGGAATGTGGCTCTAGATAAACTACTATATTAATTGTATGACTCTAGTACCAGTACTTAGACTAGATTAGGTACTAGTTATCGAGAATTCTAAGCACTCCATGTTTGTATTAAGGTTTCTTACAGGGGCAACCTAAAGTATGGATGATCTAACAGAAGGTGTAGATATGGTGCAGTATGTCAAATGTGTTGGAACAGAATCATATGCGTATGAACAGTTGAAAATAAACAGAGGATGACATGGGTACACCCTAAGTGGACAAGAGAAATACAAGTGTGAAATGAAGTCAACTGACACTATCACATGTTAACGGGAATGCTTAAACTTCAAGAAAGATCCTATGCTGGCACACGTTAGTAAGAGCTAAAGGCTAATGATAAATGGATAGAAGCCATGATATCTAAGACCGTGAGGAGAACTATTAGTAGAGACCCTAATGGATAGTGAATACAAAAGGGGTGAACACAATAACAGAGTAAGACTGAGTGATCTACGGACCGTGTAAAAGGTAGTAAGGCCATGGTTGAGTAAAGATTAAGATATGGAAATAGAGTTGTTGGTCGCTTAGATATGATATATAAGTAGTAAGGAGAAAGAAGAGAAAATCTCCTACGGTAGGGAATGAGGAGACCAAGGAGTACCAAAGGAAGAAAAAGAAAGAGGTAGAACAAAATAGCATTAGCGCAAGCAAGTTCTAGTGTAAAGGTGATATGTAAAGCAAGATAGACCAGGAAACAAAAAGACTGAGTCTACCTCATACCAGTTGTATAAAAATAGTTGTGTAACCTACGAATATATATATACAGCATAAGACCAAGCGGAGATGTATATGAGGAAAAGAGGGTTATGATATTTTGGATATGTTACAGAGAAATGCAAAGAGAAGTTAGATCAAATGACCAAAAAGGACATGATCATGGTTGAACTAAAGATCTACCCCGATACCGATTGTAAAATAAAAGATAAGAGGGCAAGGAGGAACCTGAAGACTAGCGAGACAATGCTAAGGTAAATCTTAGGCTAAGTTGAGTGCCTTCGCACATTGTTGCAAGAATTGCAATGTAATGTGTGACAGAAAAATCTAAGCCAATTCTGAGAAAAAAGACCATGGAAGAATCTGAACTGATGATGAAGCAACGACACGAGATTATGTACCTAGAAGTGTTATAAGTAAGGTTAAGGGAGTTGTAAAAGGGCTTAAGAAAAACCCAAAAGGTAAGGGTACAAGTTGATGTCATCTAAAGAAGGAAAGAAGTAATATACGAGGTCGAATATTCCACAAAATGACCTTGGCTACGAGACTCATTTTGCACTCCATGGATGGATGATTTTATATGGAATGTCATCCGTAGATTAACAATATCAGCCTGTGTTCCTTCAATCAAGGACTACCTATTCAGCCAATACTGTGTGAAATTATAGATCAAGAGAATGGTGAGACTTTACGGAGTTCCCATATTTATTTTCTCAGATGAAGGAGCCCGAGTTACAGTTAACTACTGAAGATCATCCCACAAAGAGATTGGGAACACAGACAGGTCTTTGTATACCATTGTACCCTCAGACCAATGGACAGACTAAGCTTACTAGCTAAATGCTAGAAGATATGTTGTGGGCCTATACAGTTGACTCCAAAGGTAGCTCGGACAATTGTCTACTACCTTTCAAGATTACTTACGATATTAACTATCATTTTAGTCTCCAGATGGCCCTGTATAAGACTTTGTATGGCAGAAAATGTAGGTCGCCATTGGTTAGTCTGATATTGGCAAAACACGACTAATAGGCCCAAATATGGTTTAACAAGAAGGAGACGTGGTAAAGCTTAATCAGGAGAGATTATTAGCTGCCCAGAGTCGACAAAAGTCATATACAGATAATCAACATCGACCTTTAGAATTTCAAGTGGGTGATTGGGTGTTTTTGAAGGTGTCGCCCATGAAAAGAGTAATGAGGTTCGGTAAGAAGGGGGAAGATGAGTCCGAGGATATATTGGCCCTTACCAGATCCTTCGCCGAATAGGCAGGGTTGCTTATGATCTAGACCTATCGGTGAATTTAGAAGCAGTGCATCCAGTCTTCCATGTATTAATGCTTCGGAAATGCATTGGTGATCCATCTCGAGTATATCCCGTAGATGATATCCAGGTTACAGAGGAGTTATCCTACGAAGAGCAACCTATCGCCATCCTGGATTGGAAGATTAGAAAGTTACGGACTAAGGACGTAGCATCTATCAAGGTGCTGTGGAAAAATAAAATTCGCGAAAAAATGACCTGGGAAGCTGAAAAGGAAATGAAACACAAGTACCCGTACCTATTCCCTACATCTATAGGTAATCCCATCTTCCAAACTCTTATATTGGTTACGTGAGGAAAGTATGTGTTATTATAATAGAAAGAAATTTCGCTGTAATTTGTATAAGATCTTGAGGAAGGGTTTTAGTTCACATTCGAGGATGAATGTTCTAAAGGAGGAAAGGATGTTATACTCCATACTTTTGTACCTTGGAAGGTTCCTAAGCTATGTAACCTTCTTAAGCTCTTAAGTTTCTTGAAAGGCTCTTAAACTTCTTATAAGTCACCATATGAGCCGGATAATCCATGATGTCATCAAATAACTCTAAGGAAGGGAGAATGAGATACCATATAATAGAGAAGATTGGAAATAGGGTCGTAAGAATCCGAAAGAAGTTGGAGACCAAGTAATGAGTCGTAGGACTCAACTTACTTAAGCTACCAACTTGGAAATCTTACATACTTAATCTACTTTAGTACATACTAACCTTACGTAGCAAGGATTACATAGGTTCGTAAGGTAAGACGAGATTACGAACCCATGAGGGGAAAAAGAAGATGGCACATGGAAGCATGGGAGAGTGCCATGTGGCAGCAGTTAGAGGTGCCATGTGGCAGAAGCTGGAGCAAGGGGTGGGACCCCATATGCCACATGGCATCTCATAGTTGGAGGAGGTGGTGTATTGGCCCAATAAGGGCGTAACACGTGTTACCACTTAAGGGTTGACACGTGTCATCCCTAAAGTAGCCTATATATATATATATATATATGTTTTATGACTTTTAGGTCATATTTATCCAAAAAATTCATTCTTATCCAAGAAAATTCTAGAAAAAAAGAGAAGAGAAATCCTTAAACTAGAGAGAAAGAGAGCTACGGATTTGGGGAGAAAAAAAGGTAAGTTCTCCAATTTCGTTCTGAAAATTAATTATCTAGGGTATACCAAGAGGGTATGAAGGTGTTAATAATGTAAATTTATGGTTTTTAGCAGCACCAAAAGGATAACAAACAACCACAAAGTTTAGTCATGCTAGGAGAACTTCCGAGGCGAGTTTTGGCAAGTTTTGGCAAGGTAAGTCTTTCCCTTTCAAATCGGGAGTTTATGATGTTGTTATGTAGTATAATACATGTCTTAAATGAGGCTATAAGTTGAATAATTGTATAAGGATGCTTGACATTCGAAATAAACTAAATTGAAGTTGTTACAGTTAAATCGGAATCGAGTAGTGTGTTGTGATTGTGGTGTTGCGATTGCAGCTGGATTGGTTTTGTGCTGCAGGGATGGAAAGTGTTCTAAAAAGGGTGTGGGTTCTTCTGGTTTCATCCACATGACCCTCCATTTCGTATGGTTAAAGGTTTTACGAAATAAAGATTAAAAACTCTATTTTGGTATCGTAGTTTTGAGCGAGTTGGTTAGAGTTTGTAGTGTATAATGTTGAAATGATTTACTTGTATATATAATGGTTGTTGATTTTGGTTGGCTGTAATAATTAACGATGTAATTGGAAGTTTGGATAGGGCAAGTTATAGGAGAGATGTTGTCCGATTTTCAGTAACTTTGGAACTAGTAATGAACAAGTCGAGGGAAATGGATAGGGAAACGATTCCTATGGATACTTGGTTTTAGAGTTGGAAATTGGAAAGTGAAAGGGTATTAACCTTAGTATTGCTTTTATGTTAAATAGGTTCAAAAGATGACGAGGCAAACGTGGTTAAGGGTAATCCATAAGAGGCATGTGAAGCTACCTTCTTTCCCTTGGCATGTTTTTGGCATAAGTATGTGAAGCTACCTTCTTTCCCTTGGCATGTTTTTGGCATAATTATGTGAAGCTATCTCCTTTCTCTTGGCATGTCTTTGGCATGAGTAAATAGAGCTATCCTTCTTTCCTTTTGGTATGCTTTTGACATAAGTATGATGCTATTATGCTATAATTATTCACCAAGCCATGACGGGCCGGGTACTATATATGCATATGATGACTCCATGAGTGAAAGTAGAGAGTATGTAAAGCTTATTATTTCTCTCCTTTTGGCATGTCCTAGATGTACGTAAAAGATGATACAATCTCAGAGGTGACTACATTCCTAAGTATTTCTTACTCATCCTCTAATATTGGAACTCTTACAATAATTGAGCTATTGCTTCTCAAGTTTTTCTATACATTGGGAAGTAGTAAGTAGGTAAAGCTAATCTTCCTTTTTTTTTGACATGATCTTTATGAAACAAATAGATGAAGTTTATACAATTCCAAGGAAGTTCCTCTTGTTAAAGCTACTAGGATAGCCAACTTCTTGATTCCCAAAAGATATTTGATGATGACTTGATACGGGAAAATGATTCCAAAAGTTCCATTTTGACCTAATCCATAGTGGCAATCAAAAGGTACTTCTTGTCTTGGGTTTTAAATGATAGCACATTTTGAGTATTCCATCGAGTCTCAAATACGATCTAAAATGCATATGGTTACTTACTACTCTACTCATGTATATTGTTATCCCTTATAGTCTTGAGTCCCGGGCTGGGTACGTAATCGTGCGCAGTTCACTGCATTATCCACTGAGTTCCTCACTAAAGGGCAGGGTATGCTATATTAGGAAATGATAATGCAATGACATGAACAACTCACTGAGTCCCTCACTAGAGGACCGGGTATGTATGTATATATATATATATATATGTATGATGATGTGATGTGATAAGGTGGTAATGGCACCGAACCCTATGATGGTCCTACAGTTATGATTCACCGAGTCTCTAAAAGGGCCAGCTATATTATATAATATGAGCATGCATGTTTTCATGATCCACAAGGTACAGATATAGTGTTTTCTTAAGTAGCGTGTTTATCCCCCTGACTCTCTCTATTTCAGATATACTTTCAGTTATGCTTTGTATACTCAGTATATATGTCGTACTGACCCCTCTTTTTGGGGGGGCTGCATTTCATACCCGCAGGTATAGGTACACACTTTAGGGATCTGCCAACGTAGGAGTCCCGCTCAACAATTAAGAAGCGCTCTATTGTGACAGAGCCTAGATTTTGGTACCAACCCTCGATGTATATATTTTTTTGTTTACGGGTATGGTAGGGGCCCTATCCCACCTTATGTTACTATTCTTACCCTTAGAGGTCTGTGGACATATATGTGGGTTATATATGTATGCGTGTACAGTTGTCCTCATATGTTACGATAGCCTCGTCATCTTATATGTTATCGTGCTTGTTGATACATTATAACTCAAACCGGGGACAGGTTTACTTATAGTTAGCAGGGGTATACGTGAGAGTCCAATTCAGGTTATGACATCTAACCTAAACTAGATGGTAAATGCAACCCTTGAAAATAATTTTCCGAGCTTTCAAACATGAGATGAATTGGCCTTTAAACACAAAATTACTACATTTGCACTTTAGGACTGGCTCACTAAGAAATGGAAACTTAACCACGTGGGTTCTATAATATATAAAAACATAACATGCATGAAGCCAATCCATATCGAGAATAACATAAAAATTGGTCATATCAAGATTTACAAGGTAGATTGAGGTGATTTTATGGAAAATTGAAACTGGGCAATTTTTATGGATTCTTTTAGCAACAACTGAATCACCTCCAGGAGTATACACCCAAAAAGGCTCCAACAAGATCTCGGGAATAATAATAAATTACATAGCAAGATTAGGAGTAACAAACGATAGAGTAGCACTTGGATTTAACAATCCATAAACATAAAATTCAAATACTTTTAACATACTTGTCACAACATCGGGGGAATCCTCTAACTTCTGACGAGTTTGAAGGGCATAAAATCTATCTTGGCAATGAGTGCCACCCGAAGTAGTACCATCCTGAGCCGATTAACCTATTCTAGTCTGAGACTGAGATAGACCATCTCCACCTCTAGTAGCACTTGAAGGACATTCCTTTACTTGGGGACCCATCTTACTATAACTAAAGCAAGAAACCGAGCCCGCTATACATTCTCCAAGATGCTTCTTCCCATACTTCTTGCATAGGGGAATAGGTTGACCACTCGGAGCTCCTCATTGAGACTTAGGGTTAGACACCCTATCTTGGTTGAACTTTTGAGCCAGAGTGTTGGAAGAATGTTATGCGGAGAACTTTTGGCAAAATTGTGAATGACCACCATTTCCAGACTTACCATGTGAAATCTCACAACTATTGGTTCGAACCCTCTTGGACTACATTCTAGACCTCTCCTTCAACTTCTCCCCTTCTATTTGCTTGGCATGTGTCATGAGCCTCAAAACATCCATCTCCTTGATTATGATGTCGGTTCTATAATCCTTAACCACTAAATTCGACATACTCAAAAAAACTTACTCATTTAATCCCTTGGATCGGCAACCATAAAAAGAGAATATTTTGATAACTTAGTGTACTTGAGGGTATACTCCATCATACTACAAATTGATGAATTCTTGAACCTTGGCCTTCCTCAACTCCAAAGGAAAGAACCGGTAAAGAAAAGAACTCTTGAATTCCTCCTAATCAAAGGGACCATCATCTCTACCTCTTCATATTTCCATTGATCATACTAAACTTGTGCAATCCTTTTGAGTTGATACACCGCTAAGTCTACTTTCTCCACCGGACTAATCCCCTTGATCTCATAAATCTTACCAATGCCCTCAATAAATTCTTGGGGATCCTTGTCCACCTTAGAACCATGAAACTTGAGCGGGTTTATTCGAGTGAAGTCACGAACTAAGCTAGCCACTGTAGCCAAATTTGGGTTTAAAGAAGATACCACTTCCCTATTATCTTGAGCGCCTACAACTTGGGTAAAAACTTTGAAAGCGGATCGAAACTCCGCATGAGAAACTTGCTCTTTCAATGGGTCATTTAGAGCTTCTTTCTTCTCCTTAACATTTCTCCTCATGAGGATTCTCTTGAAGGCATAGTTTTGAAATCACAAAAAGAAAGTGTTAGAAGGAAAACCTTAGAGTTCAACTCTATCACCCAATAATATCTTGAAGAAAGTTAAGTTTCCTAAATGCGTCATATCCTCCTATTCATAAATGTGGCTCACTTTACACCGATAAAAAGGACTCTACTTGATGCGATATGTTAGACTCCCTAGTAAAAAGGACTTTACTTGATACGACATATTAGACTCTCTAGTACACTTTAAACCTGCTCTGATACCAAGTTTGTCAAGACCCAAGCTTGGCACTAGGCATCACATGAAGATCAAAATTCTAAGGGATCCCAACCAAGCCTGTTAGCATACATCACATACATAAGGTAAGAAAATATCAATGAAAACATAAGCAAAAAATATGTCTCAAAGTATAATCTCGCATAAGGAAGGAACTAAATCAACATGTCCTAATAGACGAAATAATATAACCACGGTAGTCTAAAACATGGCTCAACTTAGTCTAGATAAGGGCATAAAACATGTTCCTATCTCACTTAAAGAACAAATGAATTATCATAGTAAAAGAACATAAAACTCATCTTTGATATGCCCTAGAGACATGAGGATTCACCAATCAAGTGATGATCACAATGTACAACTCTTGCAATGAGTAGGAGGAGCGCTATGATCGTCAGACCCTACATTGCAATGTAGGCAAAAGTATGCATTAGTACATGGAATGCACTAAGTATGTGAGGAATATGCATGAACACTAATAATCAGACATATGCAATATAAACATGTGATACATGACCAATATCTTGAAAACATGAGTAAAATGTGAAAGCATTTGTAAATCATAGTCATGTGGTCATTGCATCATAAAGCATCATAACAGCTTATAGATCATAACATATACGTGTGTGGGATATTAGCCTTAACTAGTATATAAGACCATGTGAACTATAACATAGAATCTGATGTAACTCCTACACCGAGAAAAGAGAGGCTACTTTCCAAGGTAGACTCCATATTATAAAAATAGACATGAGCTATATGTGGATCCACTAGCTAAGCCATAAAGTCAAACCTACAGTGGCACATAATTTAGGAACTAGTGGTTGCTACTAGGGTTCCCTCATGGATCCCCACCATAAAGTTTGCTCGGTGCTAATTTAATCCTAATGGAATACATAAAATATATTCATAGTAAAGGTAAATCAACCAATCCAATCTCATGAAAATATAACATAAGAATAGCTCCTTAAAAGCCATGATCATAACTTGAACTTGTGGGTTCTTACGTTTCTAAGAATCCAATTCATCATAACTTGCTTATTGTGAGAAATCCTTGCACAATTCATGGTTTTATACTTGAAAACATACATGAATCATCATACATAACTTTCAGAAATCATACTTGAAAATTCATAAACTTTATCATCATAAATTCATAATTCATGCTTGAAGTTGATATCATAATGCATGGGTCATTGAAAGTGCCATGAAAACATACAATTGAATTGAAAGCATGCATGAATGAACCATTGTAGTTGAAATAAATCATAATTGAGTTGACCCATAAGGAATTTGATAAAAACTAAAATTTAGGAGAAATTCATGAAAAGGAGATTTGAGAAAAAGCTTTAGGACTCTGTGGATGGAAGGATCCATGGATGAATTCTCACATACCTGGAATTTAGAAAGCTTGAATTAACCCTTTCATTGGAAGCTTGGAGAAGTTTCCCTAATTCTTGCATTAGAGAGAAACTTAGAGAAACTTGAGAGGTTTGATCTTGTAATTTGAATGAATGAGGGTTTAGGAGTGTTAGGAATAAGTTATAGGCTAGGAATTAATGGCTAAAAATATCCAAATACATTAGTGAGTTAATAGGGGAAAGACCAAAATACCCTTAAATTTTAACTGAATGGAGGTTCTTCACTGACCATGTAGCTATTCACGATCCGTGAAGGGTCTGTAACATCTCTCAAAATTCTCATAAGTGCCTTAAGAATGCCTTAAAAATAGGCCACTCACGTAATGCATTATCCTTAATTTTTTTGGGAAATTTGAGTTCGGAATATCGATTAGGGGGTCAAAACCTACGGGAAAATGGTCTTGGTGGATTTTTAGGACCTATATATTGGAAGATGGAGAAAATCAAAAAAAATAGTAGGGTCCGCAAAAAGTCCGCATCGCGGACTTGGGAAAGTTTTTCGGCCGAGTTGAACGCGATAGGCAGCGTCGCGGACTTGGGAGGGTTTTCTGGCCGAGTTGAGGTTTTTAAAGGGCATTTAGAACCTTTTCCAAATTATTAGTTAATGAACCTAGACATTTTTAGGAACTAATTCAACTCTATAAATTAACCTAAACCTTTAATTATATTCATTCTTCTACTATTCATCTGTCAAATATTTCTCTCTATATAAAAGGCTCTCAAGGGTTTCCATTGAAGACTTTAAGTAAATTCACTCAAGATCTCCATCAAAATTCTCAAGTTCTTCCAAATTAATTGGTGTTCTCACTCAAGGTATGTGGGTATTGATTCATGGATCCTTTCATCCATGAAGTTCAATCAATTTCTCAAGATTTTCTATCAAATTAAAGTATGATATTTTATGGGTTTTGTGATCTCTATTCCAATTGCATGAATTTTGATTTAAAGTATGATCATGAGTCAATTTTAATATAAATTGATGGTTATTGAATTAAATTGAAGTGTTTTTCCATGAATTCTCCTACTTTGATTTCTAGGGTTCATGATGTAAATTATGAGTATTTTCAATTATACTTCCAAATGATACTATCTATATGAATTATGTATGGGCTGATATAAAGTTTATGATCATGCATGCTTTCAAGTAAATTTCATAATTTTCAAGCCAATTGATCATGCATTCATGTCTTTCCCAAATTTCAAATACATGCTATGGTCATTAATTTTCAAAGTATGAATTCTGACTATGAATTTCCATTATGATCATGAATTATAAGTATGTTTCAAATTATGGTTCTTCATGCAAGTTATGAAGTAAGGCGACCTAAGGCCTAGCGATATGAATTATGAAAATATGATTGTAATGATGAAAGGACAATTCTCACATTACAAGTATGTTATGAAAATGAGCTACTCTATGATTTCAAGCCTATGATTCATGATTATGATATATGAAATTATGATTTTTATGTTATGTATGTATTCCGTGGGATTTGACTTAGCATCGAATATGGACTTGAGGTGGGGGCTCGAAATAAGGGGTTCTTATATAAAGTCTCTTGTCTCATAACTACGTGCCACCGTAGGATTGCCTTTTGTCTTAGCTAGTGGATCCACAAATATCACATGCTCATGATCAGGAGTCTACCTTGGCAAAGTAGCCTCCTCCTTCTCGATGTGGGGATCATCAAATTCCATGTTATAGCTCGCATGGTCTTATTTTCGGTTATGGTTCCTATCCCACATATGTATGATCTCTTAAGTATGTTATGATTTTGAATTTATTCTTTTAAATGCTTTGGTCAATATGATTTTCTCATGACTTTACTTATTCCATCTTATCATGTGTTTTACTTGACCTTTGCATTTCATGATTTACGTTGCATGTCACGCCCTCATACTTAGTACATTCCAATGTACTAACGCATATGTTTTGCCTAAATTGTCTCATAATGTAGGGGTTGAGATCGAAGATCCTAATCGTCCTCATAACTAGTAGGTGTTCTCCATCTGATGGTGTTGTGGTGAGTCCATATTGATCGAGGACTAGTTTCAAGTTACTTACTATTTTCTTTTCGAAAGACTTTTATTTACGTCGTATATTGAGGGTGAGATAGGTACATGTCTTATCCCTCGCCCATACTCATGTTTAGAGGTATCTAGTTGGACATATGTTTGAGTCTATGTTGTCATAAGACATTTTCAGATTTCTATTCATGTTTTAGACTCTCTTATGATGTTTCCTATTTTATATTTTACCTTATGTATGCTTATGATATGTACAAGAGGCTTGGTTGGAGCCCTTTGGGGTTTCATCTCTATGTTACGACTAGGCCCTAGGTCGAATCGTGACAGGGTCTCATGATTCTGAAAGGGAAAAATATGCTGAGGGGTAACCCTCCATAAGACTCATCACGGCCTATGAAGAACTCCACGAGTCATGGAGGGCTTTCTTATGTTGGCCTTTTTAGGAGTTTTGGCTATTGAGTCACCATTGAGACTACTACATTCCGTGATGTGCTCCATGAGGTGCGGATCCAATAATATTCATTAATGGAACTTGGGATCTTGCGTGTTTAGGTTCACGGATGGCTTCACCGTCCATGGTAAGCACCATGAGCCGTACATCCCTCAGTAAACCTTGTCCCTTAATTTTCCATATACTAATACACCTTTACAGTGACTCGCCACAGCGTCTGAAGAGCAACATGGTCCGTGAAGGGATCCGTAAAGTGGCAACCTGGTGCCATTTTCTGATATTTCCTTCTTGACCTCTTTTTCCCAACTTACCAACTTTTGGAGTCTTATAGGAATCTTCTTCAATTTATCCATCAATTAAAATAAGATAGCAATTATAGTTCTCAATAAACAATAATATAAAAAATTGGAGGTTTTATCTAACAACTATAAATTATCGCTATTAAGTATTGAAAGCGGGGATTTAAGACAACTTTGTATACCAAGATTGGAAAGGACTAGGGGTGTGTGCATAACTATTAAGCATACATCCCTTGGTTTCTTCTGAACATCAAGACCTTTTCAAACAAAATACCAAACATTGCTTGAGTAGATGGACTATCCCTAGCTCACATCATTAAATGAAAAATCACTCAGATTATCCCATCCCTAGCTCAAACCCATAAAATAATTTTAAGAAGTACTCACTATAGAGTCTTACCCAACTCTATTTTTCTTTTCCATGGAAAATAGAGTTAGAGAGATCAAACAATGTTTGCAACCACTGATTTTAAATTAAAACTTCAAGACAATAGTAGATTCATGTCATACAATCAATTTTACACCCCCATCAAGCACACACACCCTTAGCAATGGATTTAGCTACTCATAAAATAAGGAATAAAGACAATATCCATAAAGGAATTCTTCATTCCAAGTTAAAATGAGTAAGAAAATATGAGGTTTGGGAAGAAAGAGAAGTTGAGTTTGGGTTACGTCGGTCCCTACCAGATCATAAAGAGAATTGACAATATTGCCTATGAGTTAGAGCTTCTGCTAGAGTTAGATATTGTTCAGCAAGCGTTCTATATCTCTATGCTTCAAAAATACTTGGGAGATCCTTCACTTATTATTCCTATAGAAAATATTGTAGTGAAAGATAGCTTGTCCTATGAAGAGATTTCTGTCCAAATCCTTGATCGTCAGGTCCATAAGTTGAGGACCAAAGACCACTTCCATCAAAGTCTTATGGCGAAATTAAATTATTGAGGAGGCTACATGGGAAGACGAGGAGCATATGAAGGATAAGTACCCACATCTATTCGTCCCTCCTAGTATTGATGTGGAAGGTAATATTCTCATTCCTATCTTTGAGTGAGTTATTCTTGAGTTTGAGTTCTAAGTTATTGCATTGTATTCATGTCTTGAGTAAATCCTTAGTTTGGTCATCATTCGAGGACGAATGATCCAAGGAGGATATATTGTAACACACCAAACTAATTTGACTTAGATAAATTCCAAGAACCAAGAGGAAGCTTGAGAAAACAAAGTGGATTTAGATGAAAATTAGGAGATATTAGAGTGCACGATGTGTCTTCATGAAGGAGAAGAGCAATATTTTAGAAACCTAAAGTTAGGGAATAGGTTCGCGATGTAGACATGAGAGTTAAAATTTGCCCATTGTTCGTTCTAATGAGGGAAAAACTTGTCCTTTTTCCACCTTTATCAAATTTAACCCAAGACATTTTGGGATAAAAATTAGTCCCTTATCAGTACCCAATGGGTTTTCCTCTCAATATTACTTAGATTCTTTTGAGAACAAGAATTGAAGAGAAGAAGAAGAACTAGGGTTCAACAGTTTCAAGCAAGGTCTTCGAATTTTGCTTAAAAAATCTTCGTTCTAGGTATGTAAGGCTATCATAATGTTGGACTAAGTTCTTTCTCACTCCCTACATTTCTATATAGTCAAGTTAAGTTTCAAGTTTGAGTTTCAATTATGATATTGTGAATTCTTGTGCTATATATATAAATTCCATCGAGTTCTTGTATATATATTCAATTATACATAGATGATTTTCATGAGTTGAGTATTGATATTATGCATTTATGATTGCATACTCTAGTTGAGTCTTGCATTGAATATTTTATGCATTATTTTGAGTTAAGAATGATTATTTTCATCATATAATTGAGAAGGAGTTTGAGAACAGATTAAGTTAAGTTTGACAAGTGTCTTAATTATTATTTTGAGAATGAGTATTTGGAGTATAAGTGAGTTGAGTTTTAATACACTTAAACATCCATTTTTTGAGATGAGTTGAGAAGTAAATTTCTGACTTAATGCATTCATTGAGTTGAGAAGTAAATTTATGTTTTAACTCATTCATTGAGTTGAGTTCATATCCTTTAATGAGAAAAGATAAGTTGAGTTTGATGCTAAGTCCAGAAGAGACTAAATGAATTAATTAAGTAAATATACTCACTTGAATTATGAGCATAATAAACCATATCACAATTTGAGTAAGAGTATAGAACAATTCAAACCCCATAAAATACGTACCCAGCATAGGATAGGATAGTACCATTTATTCGGGCGACCTCTCATTGTCCCAAAAGAGGACTTTACTTAGATCCAGAGATGAGTTTGTGTCCCATGCCCGGACAAGGTATTGGACAGCTATGTCAGCGACAACAGTTTGTTGTATCATCACATAGCTCATAAGTAATGGTTGTCGATTAAAGAAATTCTCCAAGAAGTAAACTATAATATTTTCATATAATGAGTTACATCATTATTTCATGTATTTAAAGCATTGTCTTTTATTATATTGCCTGTTTTACTAAGTTGAGTTACATTAAGAGTTTAGTCCTTGAGTTGAGTATCCTAATGTAAGTTTCCTTTTGCCATTTTACATACTTGTACATTCCATATACTGATGTCATTAGACCTGCATCATTTTATGATTAAGATACATGTGTTAAGGATCATCAACAGGCACAGCATTGAAGATTTATCTTCCATTGCTTTTTGGTAAGACCTCTTTGCATTCATAAGAGCTCATTCATTATCAGTTTTATGTTATTTCATTATTTCTTAAAGGTAGCCGTAGGCTTATCTTGGCATCTTTATAGACTGAATAGAGTGGAGTCATTTTGAGTTTTTCAAAGTCTGTCTTAAAAACTATGACTTTCATTATTGAAGTTATGATATTTGGCTTATATTTTAAATGAGTACTTTAAGTTATTTTAAAGCTTGATGAGAATATTACATGATTTCCCACCTTATGTTATTCTTTTATTGAGTTTGAGTCTTCCTCTAAGTAAGTTAGCCAGGTAAAGTGGTTCACTGGGACCACCAATGGTTTTTGAATACCGACCATGTCAAGGGTGTAGGCTCGGGGCACGATGGCACATCCACAAAGAACCGTTCTTCTTCTTCAAAAACAAGACTAGGGTACCCCAAGGCGATACACTCGGCTTAATGAACCCCTTACCTAAGAGGTCCTTAGCTGAACACTAAGCTTCTTGATCTCGACGGGGGCCATTCGATAGGGTGAAATAGAAATAGGATGGGTTCCCGACTCTAATTCTATGGAGAAATCAATATCACGCTCTAGGGGTACACTAGATTGGTCAGTAGGAAACACAACCACAAACTCCCAAACCACTAGAACTGAATCTACTGAAAGGCTCTCCCTACTAACATGATACACAAGCTAAACAACTAAAAGCAGCCAATCATTGGGCCTAAATAAAAGAGATAATCCTAGTCGGTGTGCGTCTATAAGCACACTGCCATTACACCAGAGGAATGCTAGGCATGACTAAGGTAATCATCTTAGCATAGAAATCTAAGACCGCATGGTAGGGGGATAATAAGTCCATACCTAGAATCATATCAAATTCTAAAATGTCTAGCAAGATAAGATCAAATCGAGTGTCATACCCCTGGATATTCACTAAGCAAGATCAAAATACCTAATCCACTACTAAACACTCACCTACCATGGTCAAAACACACACCAGCTCTGTCAAAGGCTCTAAACTCATACCCAGCTGGGAAGAATAATAAACAGACACATATAAATATGTGGAACCTAGATCAATAAAGTTGTGGTGGGACAAAGGCATAAAATAAGCGTATCTATGATTACATAGTTAGATTCCTCAACCTCTGCCCTCACTGGAGATGCATAGAAATGGTCCTGGATGCCTCTGCCCTGTGCATCTAATCTACTTCCTGACCTGTAACCCTGAGATCCACCTTGAGGGCCCTGTTGTCCACCTCGGCAATCCTGATCCTAACCACCTCCTTTAACTGGAGGAGGTACCGCTAACACTAGTCTAGATACAATAGGTGCTGGTTTAACTATTTCTTGATGGGGGCAATCTCTAGACCAGTGGTCAAGATCACTGTAGTCATAGAAACCCTAAGAGGAACGACCCACATGATATCGACCACTATGATCTCTAGAACTCGAATCCAACCCTCTCAAACTCTGGCCTATACTACAACTACCCTAATATTGTTGGCCACTCTATGAAAGTATATAATGCTTCCTGAATTGGCCGACTAGACAGGCTATGTTGAAACTTTGACGGGACCTACAATAAGAGTCCCTACCCTTAGACTGAGACCCATTGTAGCTACTCTAATATTGAGCCTTCTTGTCGCTGCCTCTTGGGCCTCATGACGGATATGCTCTATAGTCTGGGCATGATCAACTACTTCAAGAAATAAGAAGCTCACAAAAGCCATAGGCTCTATCTCGATCCTCAACTGGAACCTCAACCCACGCATGAAACAATGAACTTTCTCCTCCTTAGTGGGTAGTATCATAGTGGCATATGTGAGAGCTCATGAAACCTCACCTCATACTTTAAAAGAGTCATAAAGTCCTGCTCCAACCTTGAAAACTGGTCATGGAGTCTATCTCTGACTCTCCATAGAATATACCTGGATAAGAAAGCTTCTAAAAACTCATCCCAAGATATCAGAGGCAACCCATCTGGCCTGATCTATAAATATGAGCACTATCAATGCTTGGCTGGCCCATAAAACTAATAAGCAGTGAAGTCAGCCCGACTCCACGAGACCCAAAGACTGTAGCTGCTCTTGGTAGGTAGTAAGAAACTTATGGGCATCCTCCCCAATTTCTCTAGAAAATATCAATGGCGATAATCTCTTAAACACCCCAAGCATCTTCTTCTCCTGCAGAGATATGACCCCATCTTCTAAATATGGATGATCAGCAAGGGGAACTGGTGGCAGCTTGACCTCTGGAGTCATGGATAAAAGTTGTCCCTGCGGAATTAGCGTGGCTGGAGATGCAACTAGAGCTGGGGCCTACTGCATAAACCTCAACACTGTCAAAAGTTTAGTAATAGCCTCTACTAGATCCAAAGTCATCTCTCCATCACGGGCTACTATTGCATCCTCACATGACCTTGAGGTCATCCTCTATCCCTAGTTAGGGCTTTATTCGTAGGACTGGGTGCATCACCCTATCCATTCTACCATGTGTGTGAGCCATCTGATGAAAGAGGGAAACAATTGATATTCCATGAAACCAATAAGACACACTACATGAAAGTGATACAAAAGAGGAAATCTTCTTAAGGACATCCTATAGTCTCCCGAGGATAAGTTATGGATGTCTCCTCACTGGTCTGCAGGAATCTACTAGATGTTAGCTCTGTACAAGTAAGGTGGTGAACCTGGGGCTCTGATACCAACTTGTCAAGACCCGATCGCTTAAGTCATTATGACACTACTACAATCCACCAGTAAGTATGACTACCTATATCCTAGAATGGCAAGTAATGGGATTAAGGGTAGAAACTAAAAGAGAAATAAGCAATAAAGAAGAAGAATAAAAGATTAAGCGGAAACAATCCAAACATACAAATGAAAGGATCCTTCCTAGAACCTGGAAGTCACAAGTACAAAACTACTACAAAATGGATACAAGTCCCAAAAGTGGACCACCTAAAAAAAATTATCTCAAAAAGCAAAAGACTAGTCAACTATATATAAAAAAGGAGACAGGGAAATACAGGATGCCATGTTCTCACCTTCACCTCTGAAGTCAAACAAATGTAGGATTGAATTAATGCTGGTAGATGGTGCTCGTACTTACATCACAAAAACAGATGCAAAGAATAGGTACTTAGTAGGCATCATAGGTCGTTTGAGCTTGAAAAGTTAAAGCAATATGAAATGTAGGAATAACAAAAATAAGAGGTCAAGGAGCAAAATTCTAACTTAGAATGCACACGAGTGTATAAAAGGATCTGAACTAAAGTAATTACAAGATAACAACACCTATTTGACCCCTATAAGACCAGAAGGTACATCATGCACAAGTTTAAATAAACACTCAAGCAGAACCCATAAGCCCAACGGGTATGCAGAATAGATAAATCTACTAGGAATAATGTCACGACCCAACCCCATAGACCATGATGGGTGCCCGAACTGGACACTCGCATATATCCCTGCTATCTGTAAGTAAATTTGTCCTCTTTTTAAGTTATAGCACATCAATAGAAAGGATAACATATAAGCCAGCGAGGCTTATCATAGGCATCACTATACATACATGCATATACAACCAATACACAACCCACATACATGTCCACAGACCTCTAAGAGTAAGAATAGTAACATAAGGCGGGACAGGGCCTCCGCCATAACCGTGAACAAATAAATATATACATCGAGGGTCAATACCAAAACTAGGCTCCGACATAATAGAGCACTTCTGAACTGCTGAGTGGAACTCCTATGCTGATGGATCCCTAAAGTGTGTATCTATACCTGCGGCATGAATGCAGGCCCCTCAAGAAAAGGGGGTCAGTACGACATATGTACTGAGTATGTAAAGCATAGACATCATAAGAAAATTACAGTTGACGTAGGGATGCAAAAGGCAAGTATAATATTTAACCATTTACCGTATTCGCATTATATAAAAGAAAGTCATATGTATTACCATCACTTACTGTGCCCGGCCCTTTAAGGGTCTCGGTGTACCATCTATATCATTTTGTCATCATAAGCATATATATATTATTAGTGTTGTGGAATGTATAGCCCGATACATATATATAGTAAGTACATGCCGAGGAATGTACGGCCCGATCCGCACATCATATAATAATACCGAGGAACGACGGCCCGGTCCACATATCATATAGTAATGTCGAGGAACATTCAGTCTGATCCACATATCATATACCATACCCGGCCTTTTATGAGAATCGGTGTCATTATATCATCATATACCATACCTGGCCCTTTATGAGACTCGGTGTCCTAATCATCATATACCGTACCCAGCCCTTTATGGGACTCGGTGTCATAATCATCACATACCATACCTAGCCCTTTATGGGACTCGGTGTCATAATTATCATATACCTTACCCGGCCCGTTATGGGACTCGGTGTCATAATCATCCTATTATCATCTGAGACTCAATAAAATAATCATACTAGACTATCCTTTGAGGATCAGAATGGTACTTATCCTAAGTGCCCTCTAAGTGTCATGAGGGGTCGTATCAACTAGAGTCTTAGGAATCTTAGGCATTTATCAAGTAATGCCAAACGGCTTATGAAATTAGAGGCATTGGTCTTCATAGAGTCCTTAGGAATAGGATCTTATCAAAGTAAGGACATGAGTCACTATAGCATCTATGAGCATATGGACTTCCACACGCCAATTCCTATTTTACGTATAGAAGGCTTGAGGGTAGTAGCTAAACTACCATAAAAGCATTAACATTAGAAAATGAGTAAGTGACAAGAATCCTATTCGGAACTTAAGAATGAGATTACCCCAGCTTGTATACATATCACTTACTTTTAGGATATGCCAAACGAGAAGAGAGGATAGTTTATGTACTTACTACTTTCCATCACACGGAAGCCTTGAGAGGAAATAACTAAACTTGTGTAGGAGTTCTACCATCGAGAAGTGAATGAGACTTATGGACCATACTTGGAGTTTTAAGAATAGAATTACCCCCAAATTTCATACACATCTCATACTTGGGATAAGACATACCAAGAAAAAGGATTTAGCTTCACATACTTACTACACTCCATCATATAGAAGGCTTGAGAGCCACAGCTCCATTGTTATGGAAGTTCTAACCTTAAGAAGTTGGTAAGGCTCATAAATCTTGCTTGGAGCTTTATGGATGGGATACTCCCCAAAGCTTGCATCATGTGTTACTTATATCAAGACATGCCAAAAGAAGAGAAAGGATAAACTTTACAAACTTATGTCAACGACATGCCAAGAGAAGAGAAAGGATAGGATTTACATACTTATGCCAACTACATGCCAAAAGAAAGAATAAGCTTTACATACTTATGCCAACGACATGCCAAGACAAAGAATAAGCCTCACATACTTATGTCAACTACATGCCAAGAGAAAGAATAAGCTTTACATACTCTCTCTACTTTCTCTCACGGAGTCATCATATGCATATATCGTACCCATCCCGTCATGGATTGGTGAATAATTATAGAATAATAGCTTCGTACTTATGTCAAAATAATACCAATAGGAAATAAGGATAGATCTATTTACTCAAGCCAAAAACATGCCAAGAGAAAGAAGGTAGCTTCACATACCTCTTTAGGGATTAATCGTAACCCAGCTTGCCTCGATATCTCCTTAACTTATTTAAAATGAAAGTAATACTAATATTAACAACCTTTCATTTTCCCATTTCCAACTCTACACCCAAGTAGTCATAGGAACCATTTCCTTATTCATTTCCCTCGACTAGCATATTACTAGTTCTGAAGTTGCCGAAATTTGAGCAGCATCTCTCCTATAACTTGCCCTATCCAACTTCTAATATTATCATCCATATTACTAACAACAACCACCAGTTATTTATACAATCAAATCACTTCAACTTTACTAAATACAACTCCAAACAACTAGCTCAAAACTACATTACCAAAATAGAGTTTTTAGCCTTTATTTCATAAAACCTTTAACAATACGACACAAAGGGTTGTGTGGATGCAACCAGAAGTACTCACACCCCTTTTAGAACACTTTAAATCCCTGAAACACTCCATCCAACCATCTGCAACCGCATCACCACAATCACCACACACTACTCGACTTCGATTTAACGCTAGCGACCTTAATTTAGTTTGTTTCTAACGTCAAGTTTCCTTATGCAATTTTTCCACTTCAAGCCTCATTTAAGACATGTTATATACCCCATAACAACATCATAAACTTCGATTTGAAATCAAAATCCTTACCTTGTCCAAAATTCCCCAAAACTCACCTCGGAAGCTCTTCTAGAGCGACTGAAATTTTGTGGCTGTTTGTTGTCCGTTTGGGGATACTCCAAACCATAAATATACATTAATAACACCTTCATACATTCATGTTATACCCCATATAATTAATTCACGGAATGTAATTGGAGAACTTACCTTTTTCTCCTCCCAAAACCGTAGCTCTTTCTTCTCTCTAGCTTAAGTTCCTCTTCTCTTCTTTTTGTTTTTCTAGACTATTCTTAGATGAAGATGAGACTTATTGGATAAAGATGAAATTAAAGTCATAAATTATATACATAGTCCACTTTAGGAGATGACACGTGTCAAGCCCCAAGTGGTGACATGTTTCAAGCCCTCATAGGGCCAACACACCACCTCCTCCACTTAGGGTCTGCCATGTGGCATGAGGGAACCACCCCCTTGCTGCAGATGCTGCCATGTGGAACCTCCAGTTTCTGCTACGTGGCACTCTCCCATTCTACCACATGTCTCTCTCTTCTTCTCCTCGTGTGTTCGTAATCTCATCTTGCTTTATGAACCTATGTAATCCTTGATACGTAAGCTTGGTATGTACTCAAGTAGTTTAAGTACGTAAGATTTCTAAGTTGGTAGCTTAAGTAAGTAAGTCGAGTCCTACGACTCATTATTTGGTCTCCAACTCCTTCCGGATTCTTACAACCCTATTTCCAATCTTCTCTATTTTAGGGTATCTCATTCTCCCTTCCTTAGAGTTATTTGGTAGCGTTATAGATTATCCGGCTTACATGGTAACTTTTAAGAAGCTCAAGAGCTTTAAGAAGCTCCAAGAAACTTAAGAACCTTTCAATAAACTTAAGAAGCTTAAGTAACTTAGGAACCTTCCAAGGTACAAAAGTATAGGGTGTAACATCCTTCCCCCCTTTAGAACATTCATCTTCGAATGTTAAACAAAACCTTCTTCAAAATCTTACACAGACTATAGGGAAAATTTCTCTCTATTGCAATAACACATACTTTCATCAACTTAAGAGTTTCAGAAGTTAGAATTACCTGTAGACATAGGGAATAGGTACAGATATTTGTGTTTCACTTCCTCTTCAGCTTCCCAGGTCATTTCTTCGTGATTCTCATTTTTCCATAACACCTTGATGGAAGCTACATCCTTAGTCTGCAATCTTCTAATCTGCCGATCCAGGATGGTGATAGGTTGCTCTTCGTAGGATAACTCCTTTGTGATCTGGATATCATCTACAGGATATACTCGGGATGGATCACCAACGCACTTGCGAAGCATTAATACATAGAAGCCTGGATGTACTGCTTCCAGATCCGATGGTAAGTCTAGCTCGTAGGCAACCTTGCCTATTCGGCAAAGGACCTGGTAAGGGCCAATATATCTTGTACCCAGGTTCCCTTTCTTGCCAAACCTCATTACTCATTTCATGGGCGACACCTTCAAGAACACCCAGACACTCACTTGAAATTCCAAAGGTCGACATTGATTGTCTGCATATAGCTTCTGTCAACTTTGGGCAGCTAATAATCTCTCTTGAATAAGCTTTACCTTATCCACAGCCTGTTGGACCATGTTTGGGCCTATCAGTCGTGTTTCGCCAACATCAGACTAACCAATGGTGACCTACACTTTCTGTCATACAAAGTCTTACACAGGGCCATCCGGAGACTAGAATGATAGTTAATATCGTAAGTAATCTTGACAGGTATTAGGCAATTATCTGAGCTACCTTTGGAGTCAACTATATAGACCCACAACATATCTTCTAGCGCTTAGCTAGTAAGCTTAGTCTGTCTATCGGTCTGAGGGTACAATAGTGTACGAAGACCTGTATGTGTTCCAAATCTCTTTGTGGGCTGATCTTCAGTAGTTAACTGTAACTCAGACTCCTTCATCTAAGACAATAGTTATGGGAATTCTGTAAAGTCCCACCATTCTCTTGATCCACAATTTCAAACAATCTCGGCTGAATAGGTAGTCCTTGATCGAAGGAACACGGCTGATATTGTTAATCTATGGATGACATTCCATATACCATCATCCGTCCATGGAGTGCAAAATGAGTCTTATAGCCAAGGTCGTGTTGTGAAATCTTGGACCTCGTGTATTACTTCTTGCCTTCTTTAGACGACATCAATTGGTACCCTTACCTTTTGGGTTTTGCTTTTTACCCATTAGAGTTGGCTACCGAGTGGTGCTAAAGTTCCTTCACACGATAACCTTCATAGCTATTTTGTGCTTTGTGTATCATTACTGGTATAGTGTTACAAAACTTTGGCATACCAGTGCGCCATTTGTTAGTAACCAGCTACTCTTGCTCGTTTTGCTTAAGCCCTTTTACAACTCCCTTAACCCTACTTATAACACTCTAGGTACATAATCTCGGGTCGTTGCTTTATCGTTAGTTCAGATTCTTCCATCTCATGCGATCATAACAGCACTAATGCACTGGATCCTACCAGAATTCTAAAGTTAAACGTGCTTGGGCGAGAGAAGTACTAGGATGGGTGACCCCCCTAGGAAGTCCTTGTGTCACGTTCCATTGCCATCCTTGCAATAATGTGTGAAGGAACTCATCTTAGCCCATGATTTACCTTAGCATCTTCTCGCTAGTCTTCATATTTCTCCTTGCCCTTTCTTCTTCTCTCTTACCATCGGTGTTGGGGTAGATCTTTAATTCAACCATGACTATGTCCTTTTTGGCCATTTGATTTAACTTCTCTTTGTATTCCTCTGTAACATCTCCAAAATATCATAACTCATTTTCATCATGTACTCCTCTGCTTGGTTTTATGCTGTATATAACTATTCATAGGTTGCACAACTACTCTTATACCACTGGTATGAGGTAAACGCAGTCTTTTCATCTCCCAGCCCTTCTTGCTTTACATATCGACTTCACACTAGGACTTGCTCGTGCTAATGCTATTTTGTCCTACTTCTTTCTTTTCTTCCTTTATGTACTCCTTGGTCTCCTCATTTCCTATCGTAGAGATTTTCTATTCTACTTGCTACTTGTACGTCGTGATATCAACGACCAATGACGTTGTTTCCATATATTAATCTTTACTCAAACATGGCCCTACTACCCTTTTCGCGGCCCTTAGTTTGCTCAATCCTACTCTCTTATCGTATTCACCCCTTTTTGTAGGCACCCATGATTCTTCGCATGGTCTTAAATACCACAGTTTCTATCTATTTATTATTGGCCTTGAGCTCTTGCTAACTCGTTCTAGTATGGGGATCTCACTTGAAATTTAAGCGATTTTGTCTACATGTGACAGTGTCAGTTGACTTCCTCTCACGCTTGTATTTCTCTTGTACACTTTCCCCTTTTAGGGTGTACCCATGTCATCCTCTATTTATTTTCAACAGTTTATATGCATATGATTCTGTTCCAACACATTTAATATACTGCACCATGTCTACACCTTCTGTTAACTCATCTATACTTTAGGTTGCCTCTGTAAGAAACCTTAATATAACCATGGGGTACTCAGAATTCTCAATAACTAGTACCCAATCTAGTCCAAGTACTGGTACTCGAGTCAAATAACTAATGTAGTAGTTTAGCCGAAGCCACATTTCATTCATCCCAATAAGTACGTCACTAGTGCTTATAATCGTGTTTGATTCTCCATTCGAGGCACTTATACTCTGATGACACGTGTCTTACGTTTTGTTTATCATATTTTTTTTCCAATGGATACCACTTGTTCCTTTGATAATTTCGTAATGCCTCGGTTATTTTGTAATTTCTATTCTCTATCTTCGAGGGATCCCACTATTTTCCAAAGTGGAGGTACATATACACAATACCCTTCTCTACTTCATGAGCTTTCATCCTTATCGTTATCGTGGATACGATCTCTCAAGATATGTTACAACCATATATCTCATTCTCTTTCTATATCTAAAAAAAATTTGGCAGAGTTTCCTCTATATTCCTTACTATCCCAAACCTGCACTAAGGAAATACCAATAATGCGTCACAAGGCCAACATATATTTATTCATATCACAGCCACACAGGGCTTTCAATATCAATAACCGTATGAAAATAATGGACTTACCTCATGTGTCCAACTTAAACCGCATTTGTTACACTTTCATGTCTACTTTCATTTCAATTTTCAATTTTACATTTCAAGCTCACTACCTTACTCAACATATCTCTTTCATACCTGTGCTTACTTGTGTGCTTTGTTACTCCCAACATCGTTAATTACTTTCTTCTGTTGATGCCTCCCTTCTGTTCAAATCCAAGGTTAGTTTAAGGAGTTTTTCCTATGACTTGGATCTATCGCACGATCTTAGATGCAAAAGAAAGGTAACATCCTAAATATCCTATAACCTCCTATTTATAGATATGGTGCACAACACACCGATAAAAAGGACTCTACTAGACACGGTCTATAGACATTCTGAGGAAGAACCGCTCTGATACCACTTTTGTCACGACCCAATCCCATAGGCCGTGATGGGTGCACGAACTGGGCACTCCCATATATCCCTACTATCTGTAAGTAAATTTATCCCTTGTTTAAGTTATAGAACATCAATAGGCAGGATAACATATAAGCCAGCGAGGCTTATCATAGGCACCATTGTACATACATGCATATACAACCCATACACAACCCACATAAATGGCCACAAACCTTTAAGAGTAAGAACAATAAAATAAGGTGGGACAAGGCCCCCGCTATACCCGTGAACAAATAAATATATGCATCGAGGGTCAATACCAAAACTAAGCTCCACCACAATGGAGCGCTTCTGAACTACTGAGTAGAACTCCTACGCTGATGGATCCCCAAAGTGTGTATCTGTACCTGTGGGCATGAACGCAACCCCCCCTCCCTCCCGAGAAAGGAGGGTCAGTACGACATATGTACTGAGTATGTAAAGAATAGACATCATAAGGAAATTACAGTTTCCATAGGGATGCAGAGGGAAAGTATAACATTTAACCATTTACCGTACTCGCATCGTATAAAAAAAAGTTATACGTATTACCATCACGTACTGTGCTCGGCCCTTTAGGGGGATCGGTGTACCATCTACATTATTCTATCATCATAAGCATATATATATTATTAGTGTTGTGGAACGTACAACCTGATCCATATATATAGTAAGTACATGGCGAGGAATGTACGGCCCGATCCACACATCATATAATAATATTGAGAAACGACAGCCCGATCCATATATCATATAGTAATGCCGAGGAATGTTCAGTCCAATCCACATATCATATACCGTACTCGCCCTTTTATAGACTTGGTGTCATCATATCATCATATAACATACCCGGCCCTTTATGGGACTCGGTGTCGTAATCATCATATATCGTACCCAGCCCTTTATGGGACTCGGTGTCATAATCATCATATACCATACCCAGCCCTTTATGGGACTCGGTGTCATAATCATCATATACCTTACTCGGCCCTTTATGGGACTCGGTGTCATAATCATCCTATTATCATCTGAGATTCAATAAAACGATTGTACTAGACTATCCTTTGAGGTTCAGAATGGTACTTATCCCAAGTGTCCTCTAAGTGTCATGAGGGGTCGTATCAACTAGAGTCTCGGGAATCATAGGCATTTATCAAGTAATGCCAAACGTCTTATGAAATCAGAGGCATTGGTCGTCATAGATTCCTTAGGAATAGAAGCTTATCAAAGTAAGGACATGAGTCACAATAGTGTATGTGAGCATATGGACTTCCATACGCCAATTCCTATTTTACGTACAGAAGGCTCGAGTGTAGTACCTAAACTACCATAAGAGCATTAACATCAAAAAATGAGTAAGAGACAAGAATCCTATTCGGAACTTAAGAATGAGATAACCCCAGCTTGTATACATATCACTTACTTTTAGGATATGCCAAACGATAAGAGAGGATAGTTTACGTACTTACTACTTTCCATCACATAGAAGCCTTGAGAGGCAATAACTCAACTAGTATAGGAGTTCTACCATCGAGAAGTGAATGAGACTTATGGACCATACTTGGAGTTTTAATAATAGAATTACTCCCAAATTTCATACACATCTCATACTTGTGCTAAGACATACTAAGAAAAAGGAGTTAGCTTCACATACTTACTACCCTCTATTATATAGAAGGCTTGAGAGCCGTAGCTCCATTATTATGGAAGTTCTAACCTTAGAAAGTTGGTAAGGCTCATAAATCTTGCTCGGAGCTTTATGGATGGGATACTCCCCAAAGCTTGCATTATGTGGTACTTATATCAAGATATGCCAAAAGAAGAGAAAGGATAAGCTTTACATACTTATGCCAACGACATGCCAAAAGAAGAGAAAGGATAGGCTTTACATACTTATGCCAACGATATGCCAAGATAAAGAATAAGCTTTACATACTTATGCCAATGACATGCCAAGAGAAAGAATAAGCTTTACATACTCTCTCTACTTTCCCTCACGGAGTCATCATATGCATATATCGTACCCGGCCCATCATGGCTCGGTGAATAATTATAGAATAATAAAATCATACTTATGTCAAAAGCATACCATCAGGAAATAAGGATAGCTCTATTTACTCATGCCAAAAATATGCCAAGAGAAAGAAGGTAGCTTTACATACCTCATTAGGGATTAATCGTTACCCAGCTTTCCTCGATATCTCCTTAACCTATTTAACATGAAAGTAATACTAAGATTAATAACCTTTCATTTTCTCATTTCCAACTCTACACCCAAGTAGTCATAGGAACCATTTCCTTATCCATCTCCCTCGACTAGCTTATTACTAGTTCTGATGTAGTCGCAAAATTGGGCAGCATCTCCCCTAAAACTTTCCCTATCCAACTGCTAAGCTTATCAGTCATATTACTAACAACAACCAGCAGTTATATATACAATCAAATCACTTCAACGTTACTCAATACAACTCCAAACAACTAGCTCAAAACTACGATACCAAAATAGAGTTTTTAGCCTTTATTTCATAAAACCTTTAACAATACAAAACGGAGGATCGTGTGGATGAAACCAGAAGTAATCACACCTCTTTTACAACACTTTCCAGGACTGAAACACACCATCCAGCCAGCTGCAACCGCAGCATCACAATCACCACACGCTACTCGACTTTGATTTAACGCTAGCGACTTCAATTTAGTTTGTTTCTAATGTCAAGCATCCTTATGCAATTTTTACACTTCCAGACTCATTTAAGACATGTAATATACCCCATAAAAACATAAACTTCAATTTGAAAGGGAAATCCTTACCTTGTCCGAAACTCGCCAAAACTCACCTCGGAAGCTCTTCTAGCGCGACTGAAACTTTGTGGCTGTTTGTTGTCCGTTTGGGGCTGATTCAAACCTTAAATTTACATTACTAACACCTTCATACCTTCTTGTTATACCCAATATAATTAATTCATGGAACAGAATCAGAGAACTTACCTTTTTCTCCTCCCAAAACTGTAGCTCTTTCTTCTCTCTAGCTTAAGTTTCTCTTTTCTTCTTTTCTTTAGAATTTTCTTGACTTTTGGAGATAATAATGAAACTTATAGGATAAACATGACCATAAAAGTCATAAACTATATATATAGAGAGAGAGAGAGGATACTTTAGGAGGTGACACGTGTCAAGCTGCAAGTGATAACATGTGTCAAGCCTTCGTAGGGCCAACACACCACCTCCTCCACTTAGGGGCTGCCACGTAGAATGTGGAGACCACCCCCTTTCTACAGATGATACCACGTGGCACCTCCATCTTCTGCCACATGGCACCTCCAGATGCTACCATGTGGCACTCCTCCATTCTGCCACGTGTATATCTCTTCTTCTACTCATGGGTTCGTAATCTTATCTTGCTTTATGAACCTATGCAATCCTTGCTATGTAAGCTTTGTATGTACTCAAGTAGTTTAAGTATGTAAGATTTCTAAGTTTGTAGCTTAAGTATGTAAGTCGAGTCCTAGGACTCATTATTTGGTCTCTAACTCTTTTTGGATTCTTACGACCCTATTTCCAATCTTCTCTATTTTAGGGTATCTCATTCTCCCTTCCTTGGAGTTATTTGGTAGCGTTATAGATTATCCGGCTTACATGGTATCTTTTAAGAAGCTCAAGAGCTTTAAGAAGCTCCAAAAAACTTAAGAACCTTTCAAGAAACTTAAGAAGCTTAAGTAACTTAGGAACCTTCCAAGGTACAAAAGTATGGGGTGTAAAAAATAAGTAATGGTGAGTCCAAAGCCAGAGAGGCGTAGCTCGGATCTCAAACCAAAAATAGCCTCCAAGAAACCAATAAATGCCGACTAGCAAGGGAGAATAGAGCTTGGACCTCAAACCAAGGATGAATCTCAATGTAGCCGATAATAATCTCCAAGTAACCAATAGTAGGAGCCTATCTAAGAAGTATAGATTTCGGACCTCGAACCACGGATGAGTCTTAAAGGGGTAATAGATAGTAGCTAAAGTGTATCAACTCCGTAGAGGATAAAATAAGTAGTATGAATAGACCCTGAATGTGTGATAATAATGGTTGCCAAAAGGTCTCATGTCAACTCTTTATCACAGAACTATCGAGGAGAGATGTCTGTTCTCAAAAAATTATCCCAACACTCCAAGCTCTAACTATACCCCATCCCAAGTCATCAAGTAAAGCCCAAAATCTCAAATCATCAATGCACGGACCAAAAGAAGAGGGAGACGGGGTAGAAGGTCATTAAAGCTGAAGCCACGCCTTATCTAAGGCCTTTTCTACTAGACCCAAATCTCCTATGAGAGTCTACAGGAAGCTAAGCCCTCCAAGTTGACATCGGAGTAGGAACTAGGCCTAAAGGTTCTAAATATTGTAAATCTATGGCAAGCGCTAGTCTAAGCCTAGAATAAGGTCAAACATGCTCTCAACATCATCAAAAAATAAGAATAATCTTTGCCATAAGGTACGGATGATCATTAAAAAAGTACAATATGCTCATAATTTCCTAAATTACCTATATAATGACCCTCCAGGTCATTTCTTTGATTTCTTGATCTTTTAAGAATTTAGAGCTTTGCTGGGACTGACAGTTCGGTCACCTTGTCATTTTTTTGGGTTTTATGTCATTTTATATATTTTGGAGCACTTGGAGTTTGAACGGTTGATTTGTTCAAACTCAAGGAAAATAACCTCATAATAGAGGTTTGATGGTTCCATTAGCGCCACAAAGGTCATTTTAGGCTAGTGGCATGGTTGACTCGCTTTCTGAGACTTTGAATGTGATTTCGAGCCATTAGGTGTTTTAGCCTTAAAGTTTGACCTTGGTCATCATTATTGAAAAACATGCTCGAACAAAAATTTCGTCAGTATGGTTAGCCCCAAAATGTCAAATTTGGTCTAGAACAACCTTTTGTGTGCTTCTCAAGGCTGTTGGTATAATCCCGAGTCCCTTTATAGAAATGGCCAAAACCATTGCTTGGGTGTCAAACCATTTTTCATCAAAATAACTGCTACACCCCATACTTTTGGACCTTGGAACGTGTTCCTAACCTTCTTGAAAGTGTCCATGAGACCCCTACTATACTCACACATCAAACAACTCTAAGGAAAGAAGAATGCAATAACCCGTGAGAGGGAAGGTTGAAAATAGGGTCGTAAGAATTCGAAAGAAGTTGGATGCCAAGTAATGAGTCGTACGACTCGATTTACCTACGTAAGCTACCAATTTAGAAGTCTTATACATTTGAGCTACTTAAGTACATACCAAGCTTGCGTAGTATGGATTACATAGGCTCTTAAAATAGGATGAGATTGTGAACCCACGAGGAAGGGGGAAAGATGACACATGGCAGTCGATGAAGGAGTAACACGTGGCAGCACCTCAATCAAGCAGGTGACCCACCTACTTAGGGTCAAGTAGGAGGCTATGTATGGATTCGTGGCCTAATAAGGGCTTGACACGTGTCACCTCCTAAAGGAGTGTATATACACATGCAAGTATGAGTAAACTTCAGTTTACACCTCAAATATTCATTTTCAGCACTTGGAAAAGGAAAAAATAAATCCTAAAGACTAAGAGAGAGCACCTACGGCCAAGGCCAAGAATTCAAGGTGAGTTCCGATTTTCTTCCCCGAATTAATTATCTACGGTGTTACTCAAGCACGTGGGTAGATATATATGTATCTTACGATGTCTACGGATTCATTTCTTCATCCCTACACTTAGAAACTAGAAGAGAAAAATGTTGGAGGGCAAGAAGAGGGAGCTACGTGTTTGGGGCTGCCAAGGTAAGACTCCGAGTATCATTCCGTGAATTAATTATTTAAGGTGTCCCACAGTTATATAATGGTATTTTATAACATAAAATTCCATTTTGGGCAAGCAAGGAAGCGATACAAATAGTCCGCTCAATTTCAGCACTTTTAGAGAAGTTCCGAGTTGCAATCTGGCAGTTTTGGCCAATTTCGGGTAAGGTATGGTTTATCCTTTAAATTTGGACTTTATGGTGTTGTTATAGAGTATTTTATACGCCCTATAGGTGGTGTAAATGTGAAAATGTCAGAAAAACTCTTGACGTTCGAAATAAACCAAATTAGAGTCGCTATAGTTGAATTATCATCGAAGTAAAGTGTTGTGCTTGTGGTGTACTGTTGCAGGTGTGTGGGGGTTTATTACAGGGCCTAATTTTTTTCTAAAAGGGGTGTGGGATCTGTGACTGCAGCCACATGACCCTCGTTTTATATAATTAAAGGTGTTGCGAAATAAAGTCTAGAAACCCTATTTTGGTATCGTAGTTTCGAGCGAGTCATTCGGAGTTTATGTTGGATATTATTGGTGTGAATTGCTTAAACATATGCTGCAGGTTATTATTGTCGGTTGGTTGTAGGTATTAGGGGTGTAATTGTAAATTCGGATAGGGCACATTATAGGGGAGATGCTGCCCAATTTTTGTTAACGTCTTAACTAATTAAAGACCTAGTTGAGGAGACGAACAAGGACATAGGTTCCGTGAATACTAATGTGCAACTAAAGGCGCTGAAAAGTTAAGGTTGTTGATACTCGCATTGCTTCCATATTAAATAGGTTTGGAGGACGACGACGTGGACATAATTAAGAGAAGTCCATACGAGGTATGTGAAGCTTTCTCTTGGCATATTTTTGACATAAGTATATAAAGCCTATCCTTCCTTTCTTTTGGGCATGTTTTGGAATAAGTACGTGAAACTATCTCTTCTTTCTTTTGGCATTTCTTAGATGTAGACTATGGATGATGTAATCTTTGGTGCAACTTCATTCTTTGTTTCTGAATATGACTTCAGGACTCTTAATCACTTATAGATGTTAAGACTCTTAAAGTAGATAAACTCTTATTCCTCGAGTCTTCTATGTGACTGTATAGTGATTGATTAGACAAAACTCTTCTTTTAAAAGAGAAAGGCTCTGAGATAACCAATGCTCAGACTGCTATAAGATATTTCACATTGGTATATGTCTAAGAGTTCCAAAACTCCTTTTTACCTAACCTTAGTCATATTTAGAGGGTATACGTCAGATACTTCCTACCCTGATCTCCAAGTGATGGTTCGCTTGACGACTTCATTGAGTCTCAGATAATGATTTACACGGTATTTTTTTTCACTACTCTATTCGTGTATATTGTAACACTTCTTCTCTGAGTCTCGGGCCGATTATCAGATTCAAGCTCAATTCCACTGCATTGTTCATCGCGCCCTCACTAGAGGGTCGGGTACATATATATATATATATATATATGATGTGATGATGTGTTGTAATAAGGAGGTGATGGTTCTATAGATATGATTTACCGAATCCCTTATAGGGCCGGCTATATTAAAAATTTGAGCATGTATGATTTTACTTTCCCAGGTATAGGTTTCTGATTTGATATTATATCCACTGCTTCTCTATTTCAGATATGCCTCCATTCGTATTGTGTTATGTTTTACAAACACAGTACATATGTCGTACTGACTCCCTTTTTCTTGCAGGGGCTGCATTTTATGCCCGCAGGTACAAATATAGGTTTTGGGAGTCCGTCAGCTTAGGATTCCGCTCAGCTCAGCTGGAAGAGGCTCCATTGTATCGGAGCCTAGTTTTTGGTACTAACCACCGATGTATAAATTTATTTTGTTTATTTAGGAGTACGGCGGAGGCCCTGTCCTGCCATATGTTGTCATTAATATTATTAGAGGTCTACAGATATGTATATGTGGGTTGTGTATGTCAGTTTGGTTCAGCTGGGTCTATATGATGTACTATATATGTTATTATGTTATGGCAGCCTTGTTGGCTTACGTTCCCTTTCATGATGTGATACAAATAAAAGAGGCTACCAGTTTATGAAAATGTTATCACCCAATGAGGTTCTGTTGCATGGTGTTATGTTAATTACAGTTCGACTTGACCACAGCTGATAGATATATATACAAGTGTTCAGATCAGACCCCAGTCGCGGCCTACGGGGTTGGGTCATGACAGAAGTGGTATCAGAGCAGTTCGTCCTTGGATTGTCTGTAGACCATGTCTAGTAAAGTCTTGATTATCGATGTGTTGCGTGCCACATCTATAAATAGGAAGCTGTAGGACATTTAGGATGTTATTTTTCTTTTATATCTGAGATCATGTTATAGATCCGAGTCATAGGAATATCCCTTATATTAACCTTAGATCTTAACAGATGGACGACATCAATAGAGGGAATTAATTGACGACATGGGATATTACGAAGCACGCATGTAAGTAAAGTAAATGTCACGACCCAACCCCATAGGCTGCGACGTCTGACTTGGACCCCCATGTACCTATCTGTCGACCATAGTTAAATTGGACTATATATAATGTGATACTGCTCACAAAAACCTCAATGGGTTAAAACTTTTTCATGTTCATATAGCCTCCTAGATATAGGAACCAAACACATGAACCCAGTGGATGATAAAATATTCATACACGTGTAGCCTCTTTCATTTGCATCCTATCATGAAAGGAAAATCCAGCTGACAAGGCTGCCACAACATAATAGCTTTTACAACATATCGCATAGTCATAACCGAAATAAACTCCTAAATAACCCACACACATATGTCTATAGACCTCTAAGAATAGGAACGACAATATATGCCGGGACAGAGCCTCCGCCGTACCCCTGCATAAACAAATACATACATCGTAGGACTAGTACCCAAAATCCAGGCTCCAAAATAGTGGAGCACTTCCAACATAGCTGAGCGGAAATCCTAAGCTGGCGGATCTCTGAAATGAACATTTGTACCTGCGGGCATGAAACGCAGCCCCCCAAAGAAAGGGGGGTCAGTACGATACATGTACTAAGTATATAAGCATACATAACTAAGATAACAACTAAAACAGGGATGCAGGAAACCAAGTATAGTATTTAATAGGGTACTGTACCTGCATCTCATAAAATGAAGTCATGTATACCATTATCATGTACCGTATCCGGCCCACTCGGGGACTCAGTATTACAAACAAATCATCTATCATGACAGGCGTATGCATATTATTAGCACTGTGGGACGTACAGCCCAATCCATATATACAGTAAGCATATTCTGAGGAACGATGGCCCGATCCATATGTCACATAATAATGCCGAGGTACGATGGCCCGATCCATATATTATATGATGATGCCAAGGTACGATGGCCTGATCCATATAATGCATAATAATGCTGAGGTACGATGGCCCGATCCGTATAATGCATAACTTGTCGTGGAACATACGACCCAATCCTTACATAGCAAAATGTACTGAGGTATGTTCGGCCTGATCCATACATATATCATAATGCATATACGTGCACGCAAAACTCTGTAACATATCAAACATCCCTTAGATATCATCATCAAGCATGTTCAAGAGCCCCTAGGTATAGGAGCTTACACATCCTAACCCTATTCAACCTATAGGAGGCTCAAGGGTCATAGTTCAACTACTTTAAGGCCTTTATCATTCAAAAGTGGGTACAAGTCATGAGTTACATCCAGAATCTATAAATGGGGCTATATCAAATCTATATCCTATAGCACATTTAGTCTAGTCTTTCTAGAAGCAGGAAAAGACAAGCTTTACATGCACCACTTCCTATCACATGGAAGACTTGCAAAGTAATGACTCAACTTATTACAGGAGTTCTAATCAGTAGGAAGTGAACAAGAGTCTTAACTCACCCTCAGAGTTTTAAGAGTGGAATAACTTCAAACTTCATATACATAATACTTACATCTAAGTCATGCCAAAAGAGAGGAAGAATAACTTTACATACACTACTTCTCAGCATATAGAAGACTTGAGGAATGGAAGCTTAACTACTTTAAGAGTCTTAACATTCAACAGTGAACACGAATTATGAATCATGACTCATGTTCAGAGCTCATGAATAGAGTTACACCAATCTTAATACACATATCACTAGTCACATATATCTAGGACATGCCCAAAAGAAAGAACAGATAGGCTTTACATACTTTTACCAAAACATGCCAAAAGAAGGAATAGCTTTACATACCTTTTACGGACTTCTTTTAATCACGTTCTCGCCGTCGTCCTCCAAACCTATTTAACATGGAATCAATACAAAAATCAACCACTTTAGACTTTTCCAGCATCTTATATTACCTATGAGTATTCACAACATTCATTTCCTCGCTCGCCTTCTCGACTAGTTCCTTAACTAGTTAAGGCATTAACGGAAATCGGGCAGCACCTCCCCTATAATATGCCCTATTCGAATTTCCAATTACACTCCTAATAACTACAGACAACCAACAACAACAACCTGCATCACATGTATAAGCAGTTCACACCAACATAATTCAACATAAACTGCAAATGACTCGCTCAAAACCACGATACCAAAATAGGGTTTCTAGTTCCCATTTTGCAAAACCCTTAACTATACGAAATGGAGGGTCGGGTGGCTACAACCAGAAGCTAACACACCCCTTTTAGAACACTTTTAGGCCCTGAAACACAACACCATGCACCTTCAGCACCACACCATAAGCACAACACATTGCTTCGACTACAATTCAACTATAGCGACTCCAATTTAGTTTATTTTTAACGTCCAGTACTTATATGAAGTTCTTAAACTTCCAACAGCATAAAATATGTATATAACACCCTATGATAACACCATAAACTTCAAATTGAAAGTAAATACCTTACCTTCCCCGAAATTGGCCAAAACTAGCCAAAACCTAGCCTCGGAAGTTCCTTAGAGTGCTGAAAAGTAGTGGACTGTTTGTATCTTTTTGGTGCTGATCCAAACCATAAATTTATGTTATTAACACCCTCATAACTTGTCCAAACCCTTACCAAAAAGTGGGAGAAGAGAACCACACCATACCTTAACGAACGGCTTCCTAAACTTGCTGAAAATTGGGTTTGGAAGCTCTTGTTGCGGCTGAACTTCGGTGGCTGTTTGCATCCCTATATTGCTGCCCCAATTAATTAATTTAAGTTGTTAGACACCTTCATTTAACTGAGAGATACCTTAAATAATTAATTTACAGAATAGAATCAGAGCTTACCTTTCACTTTGGCCAAAGTCGTCGCCCTTCTCTCGTAGTCTCTTAGGGTTTTCCTTCTTTTATTTTGTTCCAAATGCTGAAGAATGAACTATGTACAGCATGTAATATATATATATATATATATATATATATATATATATATCTTCTTAGGAGGTGACACGTGGCAGCCGCCTAGGGCGCCACCTCAATCATGCGGCCAATCCAAAAGGAGTGTATATACACATGTAAGTATGACTAAACTTCATTTTACACCTCAAATATTCATTTTCAACACTTGGAAAAGGAAAAAAAATCCTAAAGACTAAGAGAGAGCACCTACGACCAAGGCCAAGAATTCAAGGTGGGTTTCGATTTTCTTCCATGAATTAATTATCTACGGTGTTCCTCAAGCATGTGTGGAGGTATATATGTATCTTACAATGTTTACGTATTCATTTCTTCAGCCCTACACTTAGAAACTAGAAGAGAAAAATGTTGGTGGGAAAGAAGAGGGAGCTACGGGTTTGGAGCTGCCAAGGTAAGCCTCCGAGTTTCGTACTATGAATTAATTATTTAAGGTGACCCATAGTTATAAAATGGTATTTTATAACATATAATTCCATTTTGGGGCAGCAAGGAAGTGGTACAAACAGTCCACTTAATTTCAGCACGTTTAGAGAAGTTCCGAGTTGCAATTTGGCAGTTTTGGCCAATTTCGGGTAAGGTATGATTTATCCTTTCAATTTGGACTTTATGGTATTTTTATGGAGTGTGTTATATGCCCTATAGGTGTCTGTAAATGTGAAAATGTCATAGAAACGCTTGGCATTAGAAACAAACTAAATTGGAGTCGCTATAGTTGAAATGTCGTCGAAGTAAAGTATTGTGCTTGTGGTGTACTGTTGCATGTGTGGGGGGGTTTGTTGCATGGCCTAAATGTTTTCTAAAAGGTGTTGCAAAATAAAGTCTAGAAACCCTATTTTGGTATCATAGTTTCGAGTGAGTCGTTTAGAGTTTATGTTGTATATTGTCGGTATGAATTGCTTAAACATATGCTGAAGATTATTGTTGTTTGTTTTCTGTAGGTATTAGGGGTGTAATTGGAAATTCAGATAGGACACATTATAGGAGAGATGCTGCCCAATTTTTATTAACGTCTTAACTAATTAAAGACCTAGTCGAGAAGATGAATAAGGACATAGGTTCCGTGAATACTAAGGTGCAACTGAAGGCGCTGAAAAGTTTAAGGTTGTTGATACTCACATTGCTTCCATGTTAAATAGGATTAGAAGACGACGACATGGACGTGATTAAGAGAAGTCCATACGAGGTATGTGAAGCTTTCTCTTGGCATGTTTTTGACATAAGTATGTAAAGCCTATCCTTCCTTTCTTTTAGGAATATTTTGGAATAAGTATATGAAATTATCTCTTCTTTGTTTTGGCATGTCTTAGATGTAGATTATGCATGATGTAAGCTTTCGTGCAACTTCATTCTTAGGTTCTGAATATAACTTCAGGACTCTTAATCACTTTTGGATGTAAGACTCTTAAAGTAGATAAACTCCTATTCCTCGAGTCTTCTATGTGACTGTATAGTGATTGATTAGACAAAACTCTTCTTTTAAAAAAGAAAGGCTTTGAGATAATCGATGCTCAGACTGCTATAAGATATTTCACACTAGTATATGTCTAAGAGTTCCAAAACTCCTTTTTACTTAGTCCTTAGTGACATTCAGAGGGCATACGTCAGATACTTCCTACCCTGATCTCCAAGTGATGGTTCGCTTGATGAATTCATTGAGTCTCGGATAATGATTTACATGGTGTTTTATTTCTCACTACTCTACTCGTGTATACTGTAACACTTCTTCTCCGAGTCTAGGCGTAGCTTTCGATAAGGCTTGGTTCAAATGGTGTACCTTGTGCTAATGCTTGAGACCTTAGTAGCTCATCGTAGCCATAGATTTGGCTTAATGGTTCTTCGCTATGAGTTCGAGTGGCATATTTTGGGTAAGGCATCATTCCTAGAGATATTTGAGCCATATTTGATTTGGAGCCATTTTTCTATAACTAGTGTTATATTATTAGGCCCGAGGCCATGTTCGAGGACTGATTGGTGTCCAGGTCAGTTTCTTTTGCCTTGGTAGTGTGGTAAGATTTGGTATTACATTTTTTATTACATGTACCTTGTTTGGATGCTGGTGATGACATGCTTGCATTGATTGAGCATTTTTACATATTTTGTGGTATGATCCTGGTTCATTAATTGGATTTTCACTACTATTTTGAGAAGGTACATACTCACACTTTTACTATTTTTAAACTAGTTTTAACGGAAGTCATACCACTTGTATCACTTGGATAAACTAATTCTTAAGACTTATGAGGCATCAAGGACATACACCTTTCCTATTAGCAACATCAACGACATCGGGGATGCACTCAGCTTTTACTTGATTATCCGGCATAGCATTGCTCTTTTCTACATTGGCTACATCCCGGATGCACTCAGCCTTTACTTGATGGTGTGATTTTGCCCTTTTCTGCATCAACCTGGCTACTCACTCTCTTGTACCATAACATGGATATTGTATGTTATGTATAAGACCTAGTTTGGGCCCAGGCAGTGTATATGGACTTCTCGTATCCCCTATAGGCTCTCTGGCTATGAGTATCACTGTATTCAATAAGGGAGCTACATAGGTCCTACCAGGCAGTTTGAGGGCCGAGGTGGGTCTATATATTTGGTTATTGATGATTTCTAAGAGCCACTGATGATGTTACTAGTTTTTACTATAAATTTGCATTCATATGCATCGGCTATTACCAGTATACTTGTTTGCTATTTGGTCCCACGATTTATGAGTGCCTAGGTATATTTGTTATTATTTGAACCTTTTAGGGGTATGGTGTTCGATTGGTTATTGTTTGATTATCATTGTGCTTATCTTATGTTGCATTTATAGTTTGTTAATAGGGGGTCTTAGTCATGACTTGTTGTTGGTACTCCCTTTTAGGCTATGTTGGATTAGTCCTTAGATGGTTATGTGGTTAGCGGTGATCGTTTGCATTCTGTTTTTGATTGGTGACTTATATAGTGCTTCCTTGTTGTAAATAGGTTGTTACTTGCGCTTTCAGGTATGCTCCTTGACTTTGTTTCCATTCTCCTTGTATCCTATTATTCCCTCGTTCTATCTTGTACTATTTTCTATATAGTTACTTAAGTTGTACTTACCTTGTTGATATGTTTTTCATACTTACTTTATCTATAGAGCTCAATCATCCTATGCATATTGAGTACCTTTCATTTAGTATTCATACTACACTTCTGCACACCACAAATCATAGTATAGGTTATCGTCGGTGATATCGACTTTGTGTGGAGCAGCTTGGATTCAGAGATTTGGTGAGATCCTGGCATTTAGAGTTTCTAAGCTCCATCTATTTTGGGCTAGGACTAGTCTTTACTTGGTTTCAAAGATTGTTTGTATCGATATTAATATTTGTTAAAGCTTGTACTCATATGTTTGTCTAGAGGCTCGATTACTGACTGATGCGAGGTCTTAGGAGTGGTGTCTTTTATTCTATAATAAATTCAATAATCCCCTTTTCTTCTCCTTATCATTGTCTTCTACTTCATTCATTTATCTTCTGCTTGATAGCCCGTTGCTTCTAGTTTCAAACTATGGGTTAGGCTTACCTACCGGTGGGTCTGAGTAAGTGTCATCATGACCTGAGAAGTCAGGCCGTGACAACCCGAGATAAACCTAAAACATGATTTCTAAACAACCAAGCATGATCAAGATCCTAACCAACCCAAATTCCAACTAATCAAAAGGATTTCACATATTTAAGCTCAATCTAAGGAGAGGGAAGTTGTAGCCTACTTTTAGGATGATTGCGTGCTCCAAATCAAGTCTCTAAAGCTTTTCCCTTCTGAATGGACTCAAAACACTGCTATATTATAAAATAGAATCACAACATTAACACGGTCATTTAGACACTAAAATCACTTAAAATAGAAAGGACCAATTACGGAGTCTAAAATAGAAATATGGTACCCACCGGAAATTCCAAAATTGACTCTGTAAAAAGTTCTTAATTATCTCCCAAACTTGTGTCCCAAAACGAACCACAATTCAAAGCTCAGAACAAAAAGAACCAACCACATGCAATTTATCACCATTAAAGCTAAAGAAAAGGAATATGACAGCAGCTAACACCCAAAATTTACCTCAGTCAAAGGTCCCCCAAAACTTTCAAACTCTCCAATATGCAGGAAGGACAATTCCCAATAACCCAGCCTTTGAGTCACTTAATTTGGAGCTCTAGAACTCAAGTTATCATAATCGCGTTTGTCTTTTAAATAAAAGATCACCCAAAATAGACCTACGCAAACGTGAAAACAGTGGCCTACGAATGCGGAGGTCTCAGAACTTTCCCTTAGCAAACACTGCCAAAGGCATGCGAACGCGAAGGCTAAAGGGGCAGCAAACACCAATATATCCATTATTAAATTACTATACAAATATATTGCACATTTTTTCTTGTTGATTTTTTGGCCGGATGTAGTCTTACACTCAGTTATCACCCTCATAATTATCATGACTCAAGTCTACATCCTGAATGTGGTTGGAACTCAAAATTATTATTGGTCCCAAGTGTACTCTTGATCTGGCCTCCTACTAACTAAATACTGTAACATGATTCGAAAAGTTTTTAAAAATGAGCATGCAATAACTTAAAAGATCATATCTATGTTTGTAAGAAAAATTTATTAACTTTGAAATTAACTTTTATCAGGAATATTTCAAGGGACTGAACTTTCTATAAAACAGAATTTGTGAAATATATATAAAGAAATTTTATGAAAATATATTTTACTCATAAAAATAAGGTAAAAGACATAAATTCACCTCCGAACTTGTCATAAAAAGTCAGTTACACGTTTAAACTATTGTGATGACCTATTACACACTTGAATTACTTAAAAGTAAATTTATTTCAACCTTAAAGCTAACGTAGAAATAAAATTAAATAAAAAATAAATAAGGCACGTTTGAGTCAAAATATAGTCAAATTTCTCCCCACCCCTACCCTTTTCCTTCACGACACCCGACTTTTCTTCTCCTCCATTTTTTCTTATCACAAACACTCTTTTAGATATGGCTAATGAGAAAAATAATTTTTTCCATGGTAAATTTTCAAGAGAAAAAAAAACAAGACTGAGGGATAGAAATCCACTGCAAATATCGGTGAGGTTGTTCAATTAATTATGTTTATTGCTCGAAAACATTTCTGGCGAGACATCTAAAATTGGTCAATTCTAACTACTTCATATCAAACTCATCAAGTCGAGCACTGATTATTCAATTTATTTTTGTCTTTTTGTTGATTATGAAAACATGAAATAAGAAAATTCTTAGATATTTCTTTTTATGTGAAAAAGGTTTCTAGATTTTGCATAAAATTTATGTTTTTAGTGTATGCTCGTATATCTTTTATGGCAGTGGGCTTGATGGTAATTTTGATTGAGATGCTAAAATTTATGGTTATGATTGTGATGAATTTCAATAGTGGTAATGTGATTCCAATGGTGAATTTAGTCAAATTTATTATTGTTGTTATCAATTTTTTATGATAGCAATGGTTGTGGAAGATTCCATTAGTGAATTTGATTGTGAGTGGTGAAATCAATGGTTGTGGAAAAGTAAATTTGATGATTATGACAACAAGGATAGTGGTTTAATGGTGAGTTTGATGGTATATAGGGAAGAAGAAGCAATTAGGTGACATGAATTTTTTTTATATCAGACATAATTATTGATGTGACAGTGACATGGTGGCGAGGTGGCACGAGTGTGAAACACTTTCTTATCATGTGACTGGTTGTATGTGCGTCAGGGTTGAAATAAATTCATGTTTAAGTAATTCAGGTGTGTAATAGGTCGTCATAATAATTTAAGCGTATAACTGATTTTTCATGACAAATGGGGGGGATTATGCCTTTGCATATGAAGTACTATGACCAGATTTTCAAAATAACTTTAGCTAAGAAGGGTCCATGTGCTAGAATAAACATGAACCATGACCAAAGAATTATCAGTGATTATGAAATACAATAGTTTCACTAATAGGATTCAATAATGGGAAATTTGACGTCATAAAATTTGGCATGAAAACCCTAATTTTTATCATACTAACTAAAACTTTAGATGTAGGGTGTGAGAAAGAACTGAGTTTATTACTATGATAGTCTTACATACCTGGAAGAGTATAAACAATTATGCGTAACATTAGTGAAGACTTACCACAACAAATACCCAGTATCTTGAAGCGCTTCACATGCAACGGAACATTCAAGTTGTCATATTTAAACCGTAATACTAATGCAATATGTATTTAAGTGGAGAAAGAAAACCGTGCTAGTATCGCAGTTTACCAAAATAGTCATGTATAAAATTGACACAATTTAATTAAGTATAGAAGAGCAATCAACCAAAAGTGATCACCAAAGAGTTGATTCTAGTATTGAAAATTTTAACCACAGCATGATTAGTGACTCTTAAGTCTCAATTTGAAATTATACTCATACGGGTATGTAGTCAATCAAAAGAAAATATGAACTCAAACAAAATCAACATATCATACCATATTAACAAGACCACAATTAAGTCAAGACTCAAAGTTTATGTATGTTAGAAATTTCACATATGATAATCTAAAGATATAAACACAGAGTTATTCAAAACCTTTAAGCAGAAGTTAAAATTCATGGTCTGTGAATTTCAAATTTTAAAAAAAAAAGCAAAATTCAGAGAAAAATGAAGGAGGGACGACTTCCGTTGCTTAAAAGGTGTCATGATATCACTATAAGAGCCATCAAAGTTCACTGAAAAAGAGAGGGCCATTGGGGTTTTGAATTTTAAATAGAAACAAAAAAAGAATAGTGGTGGTGTTTGTTTCACAAGGTTTTGAGGTGATTCAACAGTCAAAAATGATTGCATGAAGGAGAGAAACGGGAGGAGGATAAAGGGATGTTGGACGTTGATGGCTTTCTTGGTGGGTTCCCTCAGATAACTAGATGTGGCATTCGATTGAGAGAAAGGGAGAGGGGTAAAAGGGCGGCAACTGATAAAGATAGGGTAGAGTGAGAAAGGAGATAAAAGGCAGATTTGCTTTATTTGGTGATGTTTGTGGCAGTTCTCTAACCAAGGGTGGTCGAAGGCGAAGAGATGGAGGGAGGCAATGGGGTTTAGGAAAAGATAAGATGAGAGGTGAGGGATTTGAAGGTTGCAGCTGGTTTCTAGTTTTTGTCGAAACTAGGTTATACAGTGGTTCTCAAAAGGGGAGAGGATAGAGGGGCGGCAAGTTGAAAGGCAAATGATTTAAGATTAGAAGTTTGGGAGTATAATTAAGAAAAAAAAGTCAAGAAAAGTTAATCATGGTCATTGATCACAATGAGATAGATGACTGTGATTAGATTAAGAACTTGGACTAGGTTATGGATCACAAAATTGATTCATCCAGATTAAGGTCAATTAAGATTGAAATTGGGTCACTTTGGCTTAATTTTTTCTAAAATTGACATCAATTGAATAGAAAGTGACCAAAATTTAAATAAGAAAAAAGGGCATGATATACCCCTCAGCTTTGCAATTTAGAACTGATATACGCTCATTACAAAATATCTAATATATACCCTGTTGTTGGAAAAATGACCCAAATATAGTTGTTTGGTCTAACGGGAGTGGAAAACTAATTTAAATTGATTTTTTTTATTTTTTAAAAAATAATTTTTAAATTATTATTTTGAAAAAAAGACAAATATACCCCAAACTATCGTAAATTATATTTAAATATCCTTTGTTATACTTTTAGGATACTGGTGTCCTTACCGTCAAACTTTTAGAGTGTATATATCCTTTAGACTAACGAATGGACACGTGTTGTGATCTTAAAGGCCTACCTAATTTTTTAATTTTTTTTATAAATAATTAAAACACCCACTAATTAAAAACCCAGCCAAATAACTTAAGATCCACCCCAAATTATAACACAAATCTCCTCTACAATAACACAATCAAGAACCCAAATCTGCTTCTCTTATAGAACCAAATGAATCAATGAAAAAAAATTCACCTAAGATTCATCGACTTAATGCCCATTATTGTATTCATAATCTTTGTTGTAATACTCCTTGTTACACTAATTTTCACTAACCCCACTTTCTCATCTAAGCCTAAATCAGCAAACACACATTCAAAATCAGTTCTTTCTAATGGAATCTTGCCTGAGCTGCCTCGATTAAGTTACTTGATTTCGGATACTAAAATGACAGTGTAAAGATGAAACGACTGCTCCATACAATGTACCATTTGAGGAACTATTATCTGCTGCATCTTGATTTTAAGGGTTCGGATAATGAGAGATTAAAAAAGTCAGACGAAGCTTACGAGGACCTAGTCTGCACTTCTCCGATCATTTTCGATTCTCCGATCTTCTAGCTACATCGTATCTTCCATTAATGAAATCGCAGATGATCATGAACCGAACATTGAAGAACAGAAGCCCCGTGGAATCGCCTCAACTTCGATTCGATTGTAATCTTCTTTATGTTCCGATCCAGCCAGCATAGCTCTTGTTATAGTGGTTTTCTTGCTCTTCATTTACACACTGTTCTATTTCTTCAATAGGGACGACAAATCCATATCAGATAATCTATTTGATTGACTTAGAGCCCGTTTGGATGGGCTTAAAAATGACTTTTATGTATGAATTGCTTTTAAAACTTTTAAATGCTGAAAGTTATTTTTAAAAATAAGCAGTTGAGTGTTTGAATAAAAGTGTTTATGCTGAAAATACGTTGTTAATGTGTGTTGGCAAATAAGTGTTGTTAAGCACTTATTTTCTGTCAAAATAACTAAAATACCCTTAAAGCTATTAACACCATAATAAGTTGATTTAAAAGATTTTTAAACTCTAAAGTTAATTTGAATCAAAAGTAATTTATATTGTAAAATCACTTCCACTATAAAATATTTATTTAAGTTAATTTTTTATAAATACATGTTACTTAAGGGGGTGCATGTGCTACAAGACCCTCGGCTACTTATAGTGCTAAGGTGTGCATACACTGTGTATGTTGTTGTTAAAGTACAAGAAACAAAACAAAGCAACATAAATCGAAGGATAGGAAACTACACAATCAATACTAGGAAAACAACAATTTGTTTAAAACCCAAAACATCAAACAAGAGCAAAAAGAATAAAATGGATAAAGCTTAGAAATACTAAAAACCCACTTGATCTGTTCATTAATAGCAGCTTCAGATTGATCAGAATACTTGTGTCTAGCAAGAGAAACTTGAGGAACAGTAGGTACAAGCATAAGCTCTTTCTTCACCTCTTCAAAGGGCTCGAAAACAACACCTATTAAGGGTTTGCTTCTCAAACCCTTTGAAGCACATACTACCAACCCATTTTCGCTTTTTGCTGAAAAATTCTTCAAAACAGATCCATGTGAATAAATTGGTAACATCGGACTTAAATTTTCACCATGGATGTTCAACAAGGCAAACGCAGGTGCCACTTTGAGAAACATGATTATGTATACATAAACTTAATAGAGAAATTGATGGAATAACGAGAGAAAATGAACAATTATTGGTAGAAACAAAATCGAAGAAAAATGAAAGATGAGCTACAGAAAGGAGAAAGAGGGAAGCTGATAGGGTATTTTGGGAATTAAAATAAAATATAAGGGATATAAAAGTAATTTTTATGGTCAACGAAAATGGCTTTAAGCCCCCTCCCCCCCAAAAAAAGTTTGGATTTCTAATTTTTTATTTTTTGGTAACTTTAAGAACTTTATGGCTTAAATTTAGCATTTTAAGTCAATAGCCAAACACCACAATAAGCTAAAAAGGGCTTATAAGTTGGTTTGACCAACTTATAAGCCCATCCAAACGGGCTCTTAGAGATTTAAATTACTGAAATAGGGATTTACATGGTATAAGGATTGATTTTGTGTTATAATTTGGGTGGGGTTCAAGTTATTTGGGTGGGGTTTTAATTACTTGGGTGAGTCTTTTAATTATGGATAAAAATCAAATAAATATCTAGTAGACCTTTTAGATTGCGACACGTGTCCCTCTGTTATTCTAAAGGGTATATACAGTCCGAAAGTTAGATGATAAGGACATCAATGTCCTAAAAATATAATGGAGGATATTTAGATACCATTTACGATAATTCAGGGGTATATTTGTCCTTTTTCCCTTATTAATTTCATGATCAAATTTATTTTTCAATCATTTTCTTATAAAATTTATCATATATTCTCCAATTTTATTTTTTACATATACAAACAATAAATTACAATATAGTCGCATAAAATTTTGTTTTAGTTTTTATTTCTTACTTTTTTTCTCTTTTTTTCGTTACACTTTTTTCTTTTTATTTCTCATATTTTTACACTAAACAATGAAAGAAAAAATTAAATAAGAATAAGAAACTTAAATAATAATAAATAAATAGATCTATAAGGGAGATATTTAAAATTCAAATTAGGCATTTAATTAAAGAAGTCCAAAAAAATATCATGTTCGAGAAAGATCAAATATACCTTGAACTTTGCTAGAAGAATCATATATCTACATGAATTTTTAAAAAAATCAAAAATCAAAAAATAAATTTAAAATTAATGTTTTCACTACCACTAGCTGAAAAAGGTATATGTGAGCCACTTTTATAATAATTAGAGTATATATGAGCCACTTTTGTAAGGATAGAGGTATATGTTAGCATTTTTATAACGATGAGTATATCAGCTCTAACTCACAAAGTTGAGAGATATATCAGGTTTTTTTCCCTTTAAATAATTTGGAGAAAAAGATTTGAATAAGCTGCTATTTAATTAATAAAATTGTACATATATATAAATTGGTACGTAATTAAGTAAATAATATATTGCTTAAAAAATATTATTTTTTAAGTTAATCACAAGGAAATAATAAAATTGAGTAAATATATGAATAAAATAAATCTTATTTATTAAAATCAAATAAAGTTGTAGGATTACCTTGTGATTGAATTTGGGAGTAATTACATGTTACCCTCATTGAATAATGAATAAGTTGACCAGATCAAAAGAAGACCATACTGTTTTTATTGCTCTTCATTAATATGGTGTAATCACTTTCAAATCTCAATCCAATATTAATGAAGTCTAATCCACAACTACTATTACTTTCAAATCTCCATTTTTATTTATGAAAACATTTCATAAATTTTAGAACCATAAATAGAATTAGCTCTAGTAAAGCAAATTTTTAATGCCATTTGTTCAGCTCAAACTTTTCCGTTACTTCCTAATGAAGCCTTTTCAAATAAGAGCCCTTGCACATAAATTTCTCAACACCCAAGAACATCTAACCAGTTAAAAAGTAAAGAAGAGTAAAGGAGATTTTTGTCCATGGCTATTGCTATAACATGTTTTGCTTTCATCCTGTTGGTGCAACTTTGCAGCATCATCAATGCCAAATCTCTGCCTAAGTTCCCTGCCATCCTCATCTTTGGAGATTCAACAGTTGATACTGGCAACAACAATTACATCTCTACAATATTTCAAGGTAATCATCGCCCTTATGGGGAAAACTTTCCTGGCCAGATTCCCACTGGAAGATTTTCAGATGGGAAACTCGTTCCTGACTTTTTGGCATCCATGTTAGGCGTCAAAGAATATATTCCTCCTTTCCTACAACCATATCTATCAAACCATGATCTTCTAACGGGTGTTAGCTTTGCATCTGCTGGCTCCGGATATGATGACTTAACCACAACAGCATCTAAAGCAATCTCCATGTCCAATCAAATAAAATATTTTGAGCAATACATAGAGAAACTTCAGCTTATTGTTGGAGAAGAAAAAGCTCAGAAACTTCTCAGTGGTGCTTTGGTTGTTATCAGTGCAGGGACTAATGATTTCATCTTCAATTTCTATGATATCCAAACACGGAGGCATCAATTTAATATAACAGGATATCAAGATTTTATGCTGAGTCTACTCCAAAATTTTGTTGAGGTAATAAGAGACAAAGACCTTATATCAACTTGATCCATTCACCCGAAAAAGACCCTATATTGTTCAACCATATACTAAATTGCAGGTATAGTAAAAAATGGAAACATTATTAGTAGTCAGTCTCATTGTTCCATTACCTTTTCAGGATCTATATAATCTTGGTTGTCGAAAGATGCTTGTTGCTGGGCTTCCTCCCGTTGGTTGTCTTCCAATACAAGTAACTGCAAAGTCCCCATTCCTGAGAAAGTGCATTGAAGAGGAGAATTTTGATGCTCAATCCTATAATGCCAAACTTGCAAGGTTGCTAAAACAAATACAAGCAGCACTTTTAGGAAGCAAAATCTTGTATTCAGATACATATCATCCCTTCATGCATATGATCAACCATCCAAAAAAATACGGTACCCTTCAAATCTCCCCCTAATTACTTCCTCTAACAAAAATACATACACCTTCAGGTTTCTGATGAAAAGCTCGATTTGGCAGGATTTTTAAAAACTAGGCGTGGTTGTTGTGGCAGCGGCACATATGAGGCAGGTCCATTCTGTAACAAACATCGTCCTGTCTGCAAAAATGCTTCTAAATACTTGTTTTGGGACAGTATACATCCTAGTGAATCGGCCTACCAACATCTTTCTAATATGGCAATGAAGAAACTACTGCATCACAAACTATTGCATAACAAAACTCATTAATAGATGTATACAAACTTCAAGTTCCAAATATTGTATCGAAGTATGACCTGGTGCTGAAATCTGCTATTAGGATATTATTATTAAATTTCGATATGAATGAAGCCACTTAAAGTGAATGTTTAAGTAGAAACAGATTAGCTCAGAAAAAAGTTTCTCTCTCATCTGGTAAGTTATTGACTTCTCGTCAAAAGAGGTTTAGTTTTGATTTATTGCAATAGAGATGGACGCCCAAAGTTATGTTCATTTCTGAAAGTAATAACTACCAGCTGCAAAGTTCTTCCAATACAAACAAAGCCATTCAAACAAACTAATCACACCTACCAATTTAAAAAGGAAAAAAAACTTATCACACCTAAGATAATGACACTACATTTCAACTGTTTTCTTATGGTTTCCATTAGTGTGTAGAATAAGTATTAGAATAGACGATTCAGAAATATGAAAAGGACCAGCATTACAAGAAGATCCAAGAAAATTTCTAACAGATAAACTAGCATACATATATGGTACAAGAGATGCAATCACTTGGTTCAAACTTTGCTCTCACTTCCTCCCACCATTTGATCCATTGTTCCCCCTGAAACAACTCGGTGATATGAGCTTCAAGATCCTCCACACTAAACTTGATATGCCTCCCTGCGTGCCTGCCAGAATCGTTATTACTCTGTAACCTCCCGATAAAGTTGCGATATGCTGGAGACAAAGTCCTTGCTATAGAAATCCTTAAATCCTCCTTCACTTGCACATCAAAGATTATCCTGGTGGATTGCGTTTTACATATCTTCTCAAAGCACGAATTGAACAACTTAAGCTCTTCTTTCAAAGACCTCGATGCTCTAGTAGGCGACATATCATTATTATCAATCTTCAGAGCTCCTAAAACCTTACTCCATGAACTTCGTTTATAATTTACATGATACTGCTTATTTTTGGCTGTGTTTTCGTATTCAATCCTCACCTAAAACCAATCCCAAACTGACTATTGTTATACCCATTTTAACCGGAGCAAAATTGTGCAACATATTGGTGATTCCTATATTAAATCACTAGCTTAAAGAGTCGTCACCTAATTATTTAGGGTGAATTAGGGCACCTAAAATCGATTTAAGTTAAACTTCATTTTTAAGGCTTTAGTAAACATGAGATTCTAAGTAAGAGTTCAATTAATCCTATAGGAAAGGGGTGAGACATTCTTTAAGATCCATTAAAAATGGTTAATCAACCGAACTTATTTAATTAGACTAAATGACGTACAAGTAATAAAGCATAAAGTAATTGTCTAATTTTAAAACAAGAGGAAATCAATGTTAATAATGGAGAGCAGTAAGAAATTTTGTATTTTGATTCCCGAAGTCCGTTTGAAAATAGTGTGTGGAGTTGATACATTTATACACTTGGATACAAGAATCAAGAGTGGACGAGATAATCAATTATAGAAGTTGATTTTGTATAGATAACTCTTTCCTCGTTGAAATCTTTATTTGTTTTTTTTTTTTTAAATCATTAAGGTTATCCAGTGTGCCGAGTTGAGCCAAAATAACATTTAGACTTTGTATTATTTGCAAACAATTTTTCTAAATAACTCAAGGCAAAGTTTGACTTAAACAAAATTTAAGAAATCTATTGAACTCTAAGTGATGACTTGGTTAATAACTATATGCTTTCCAAGATATCTATATCAAAGACTGGCCGAGTTTCGGATACTTCAAACATCAAACAAAGTTACCAAAACAAACACACAAGTATTCATAGTGAAATAACAAAAAGAAAGTTATTCAAGTATGATGTTAGAAATAAGCAGCTAAAAGAAGTGTATAGCTGAATGCTTGTTACTTCCTCTCGCCTTTCTTTGAGATGGAGTTTTTAGGGAGCGAGAAACACAAATGAAGATGTATATGCACATTTTGAGGCTTGCAATGATGTCGAGTCTTAAAGTGGAACTCTTCGACTTTGGTGGTGTACATGTCAAAACAAACAAAGAAAAAAAGAGCTTGTTAGAAGAAGTAATCTTAACAATATGTGCAAATATAAAATATCAATGAAAAAAGTACATTAACATTTTGTAAGTTAAGAATGTTGTCACATTATATCACACAGAACATCCACTTCATGTCATAAAGTCTGTAATATAATACATGATTATATGCTAATATTGAACTTAAAATAGACAAAACATACATTATACGAATCTCATGGATATTTTATTTAATAGAGAAGCCTAAGCCTTGTCTCTACTATTGAAAATCTCCTAAGAACATAATATTTTGAATAGATGAAACAGACCTAAAGATTTTGGCCATGAACCTCTCACATGATTCTTTGATACATGAAGAACTCAAATCAGTACGTTAAACATAGAATACCACAAAACACATTTTAATGATATTTTTTAATTAATTTTGTGGATCTTATTGCTCATTTATTTCATCATCGACGTTTGTACAAGAGGGCCCAATAACCGGCCCAAAACAAATTAAAACCTAAAATCCCATTAGGTCCAAATCATTTAGGACAAAGACCCCTCTATAAATATCTCCTAGTAGGTACGGTTTACTAATTGAAGCTTCCTTCTCATCACATTTTAATGATATTTTCTATAACTTTTGAGACTTGAAAAAGTAACTAATTTCATAATTTATTAAAAAAGGCGGAATCCATCAGTGGCCTCTTAAAGTTGACACCAATTTTCACTTAGACACCTCAACTAAGCTTTGTTCATTTTAAACACCTCAAGTAAGATTCTGATGTGCCATTTTGACACTTTGTGCTGACTTGACACATTTTGTGTGCTGCATTCATTTTGAGCGCGTGAAGACCACTTTTTTATATAAAAAAAATCATTTTTTTTCTCGTTCTTCTTCTTCTACATTTTCTAGATGTTTTCCTCCATAACTTTGGACTTTGATTTTGTAATCTCATTGTCATTGCCTAGATCTAGTTCTTGTTTTCCTTCTATTGTTAATTAGTAATTGATTTTTTAAAAGTAAAGTAGAAAAAATTATATCTTTGTAAAATAAATTTTTCAAAATAGTTTCTTTTAATAGTGTTTTTTGAGAAGACAATATGAGTGAGAAAGGAATTGGGGTTGGGGTGGGTGGAGGTGGAGAAGACGACAACGGCTGGGTGGGGTGGGTGAAGAAGACAACTAGGTGGGGGTGATTTTTTTTTTCGAAAATCACTTTTTTTAGAAGATGAATTTCTTCTTTTTTTAATTATTATTTGGGTAAAAAATGACATATGTCATCAAGTCAATGGCCATTTTTTTCTACTCAAAAGTCATTATTTTAAAATTATTTTTGATATATATGCCACGTGTCTTCATTTAATTAGTCACTTTGATACATCATCGGTAAGTGTATTACACACACTTTAGATATTTGGGTGATTGTAAAAAAAGTATCAAAATGACACATCGGAACCTTACTTGAGGTGTCTAAAATGAACAAAGCTTAATTGAGGTGTCTAAGTGAAAGTTGATACCAACTTTAGGGGGCCACCGATGGATTCCGCCTTAAAAAAAGAATAAGCATACAATAGGATTCTTAGAACATTATTTTTCCAAGCAAACTCATAATTTTAATTTTTTTTTTAAATAAAGAAAATAAGGACCTGAATAGGAACCGAATTCACCTCTTGTGGGACAGTGAAGCTTGGTTGTCAATCAAGGATCTACGAATCATTCCTCCGACAAAATCAAGCAAAACAGAGAGTAGAGTAGAAACATTTTTGTAAGATGACATCAAAATATAAGAGAGTGGTGTTCTTGTGGGTGTAAAAGCTTTTCGAATAAAATTTTCTTAGAAAGCCAAAACATGGTCCTCAACTTAAGATATATGGGAGTATTTATAGCCGAGGCTTTGGTCAGAATTTGAAGAATGCAAGTGTAATGACCCTCAAGGTCATTTCTATATTTTTGTGTGCTTTTACTATTTTGCCCCTTTCATAGCTTCTTTGTAGTTTTTATGTGGTGTTGAGATGGGTGACATTCTTCTCAAGGAGATCGGGTGAGTTTTGAGTGGATTTGACTATTTTTGAGGCCTAAGGTTTCAAACTAGTCAATATCCAAAGATTACGATGTCAGATGAAGATTTTATCAGCTCCAAAAGGGTCGTTTTGGTCTAGAGTGATGATTGGTTTGGGTTTCAAGGCTTTTATTTTGATTTTTTGCAATTAGACATTTTAGCTTTGAAGTTTTAACCAACGTTTACTTCGATAAACATTCGTGGTAAACGTGCACAAATTGAAATTTCATCAGCGCAGCTAGCTCTGAAATGTCAAATTTGATCTAGAACGATCTTTTGTTCGATTCTCAAGGCTTTCGGGAGGAGTTCGTGACTTTTTAGCATTTATTTGGCTTTTTTATAGAAGTGTTGACCTTGGTAAATATTTTGACAAGACGACCTTTGCTAGTCATTTTGTCGATTTTGTTGAGGTCGAAACGCCATTTCCAATTGGGTAGCATGGTTTATTCGCGGCGATGGAAATTCGAACGAGTTTTGAGCTCCCATTAGAAAATTTTCTACCCTTGATAAGTTGTTGATGCTTAGCAGCTGGTGCAGCCCACATTTGTTCTCCATGATCGCGGGCCTTTGGCGCATTTTCGGAGGTACAACAAGCTATTCTCTTCGTTTGTGAGAGGAGTTTTGCGTTCGCGTAGAGTACTGAGTCATGCTCCACGATTGCAAGTTAGACTCCGTATTTGCAGAGGGTCAGTTGACCTGATCTTCATGTTCGCGAGCTAAGCTCCACGTTCGCGAAGGCCGAAAGGTCTGGAACTTTTATCCTTTGAAAGACCCGATTTCAGCATGCATTCTCTTATGCATAGCTTAGTGAAATTGCAATTTTTAGAGTTTCTCTTTGGGGATTTTAGTGATTCTTGTTGGAGGGTGTTAGAAATTCACGTGAGCACGTTCTAGGATCGTTGAATCTTCTATTTCTCTTCGTAAGTCCCACACTTTCCTCCTTAATTCTCCATTTTTGATCCTTGTTGAGCTAGAAAATGGTGCGACTACTTTGGCTCGACTATCACTTAGATTGTGACTATTTTTTGGGCACAAGTTCCTTTAGCTTTTTTGGACCTTATGACGGAGTTGTTTCTATGATTTCGTGTGTGGGTCCCAAGGTCTGATTTTATCCCATTTTCATTTTTAGAATTGTTAAATGCAATATGGGTATCATTTGTCTTGTTTTGATATTCTCTCCATTATTTTGATAGTGTGGTGCCATTCAGAGGCTCTTCGGAAGGGGAAAGCTCTCAAGTCGTTGTTTGAGAGCAATTTTTGGCCTTGATGTAGTTGTGGTATCTTCTTTATTTATGCATTGGGCTAGATACTTTTCTTTCTTTATATTTAAGGAACTTTTTTTTGAAGAAAAATATACTATTGTGGAGTTGTGCCTTAAAATGGAATTTATTTTGATAACTAGAAAAAATCTTGAAATTTTCATAATATGAAAGGCAATGGAGCACTTGGTTTCATGGTTTTCCATAGTTTTGGTTACTACTGATAAGTCTGAGGTACTATTTCGGACTGCCCATTGACTTAGTTCTGGGTTGCATTTTATTATATTCACTTATTGATAAGTCTGAGGTATCATTTTGGGTGGCTTGTTGACACATATTCGGGTTATTAGTTTACTATTGATAAGCCTGAGGTTCCATTCCAAGGGTTCTTCCGGGCTTCTACCTTTATGCACTCGACCATTGAATTGCATCATTTTGTCTTATTATGTGCTTTCATGTATTTGGATAGACCTTTCTTGTTAGTGTGTCAATTTCTCTATGCTCGGTGATATTTGTTATTTGTTGTACTGCTAGATTGTAGTTGGAGTGATATCCTATTCCCTTATATATGTATGATCTTTTTGAGCTCGTTGACCTATGATGTTGTAGCATCCCCTTGAGAGGATACCACTTACAAAATAAAAGCTACTTTAATACTTAAAATGTTTAGGAGGAATTTATGCCAAAACATATTCACAAAATATTTAATAGCGGAAATGGGCCCATGCAAAAAATGGTTGAAAGTGTGACATTTTTTTTTCCATTGTACCCTCCGAAAAATTTCTTAGATAAAATACAATATCAGAGTATCAATTTAAGATGGTAATACCCTTCTCAAGTAATCCACATTTAAGAACTTTGTTTTGAAATTTATATTTTCAAATCAACGCCACTGCAGGTTCCATAATAACGCGAAACTCAAACTTGCGATTATCACAAAAACTAGCATCTTCTATTGTACATAATTACAAGGCAAAATGTAAACCCAGTACATGGCATGACTTGGATTGAAAGTAAACTCTAAAATAGCAAAACATGTCTCCAAGTTCAAGTTACAAGCATATGGTCTTATGTTCAACAAGCCTCCAAGATTTCATACACAAGTGTGACATATGGATCATGTACAAGTCCCCAAAATTTTACAAGACCTAGATGCATATGCAAATATGATCTTCACTAAAGCTCCCAAAAATGCTACTCCAAATGGCCACCTTCAGTGCTCTTCCCGAACATTACCTACGATAGAAAATAACTATCAGTAAGCATAAAGCTTAGTGGTGCATAAACATTGAGCTTGGATCCATTAGATTATCCAATTCCCTTATCTGTAGTAGGTATCTCAATGAGATAAAACAAATCAAGTAATCAAGTATATCAAAATATCAAATATCAAACCTTGAAGAGTTTCAAAATATTGATATCCATATTTGAAGATTCAAATGTCAAGAAAGTTTATAAATCAATCAAGAGAGTTTGTCCAATAACCAATTTCACCCAATATGTACGTCATGGCATTACACTAAGCATAATCAGTATCAAGATGGACCTAAGCCCATATCAAGAAGGTACGAAGCCCTGAAGAAAGAAGGGTCGTCACCCAATAATCAAGAGAATCAAGAGCCATGTTGAAAGTGGCTTTCCACGCATACTCGAGAATGGACAAAAGTCCATCATCAAGAAAAAATACAAATCCAGAGTCAAGATGGGAAAGATCTGAATTAAGAGGCATGCCTATATCGATGACAAAGTTACCGCAATAAGAAGGAAAAAGTCTTAACAAGAATATAAAATGATCAAGCAATTCGTACAAGTGGGCAATTTAACGAAAGCTTTGCCATACTTGAGATGATAACCATACAATGCTATAAGATGAAGAGTAAGGAAGCAACCTATCAAGATATTTCAAAAGTTCCAGAAGATAAAGATATTTCAAGTTCAAGTTTATACACAAACCTTGGTGTTTTACCACAACATAAGTTCTATCATAATTTGCGAAGTTCGAATCATCTACACCATAGACCAACCGAAATCTCCTTCGACAAATAATTCCTCTTGGCTTGTACAAGAGAATATATACCTTAAATACACAATCACATATCTACTTAAGTTCTATGGTTCATCACATCAAAACTTAAAAGGAAAATCAGTGAAAATCAGCCCAAACTGTCAAAACAGAAATTCTGGACAGTACTATTGTCCTGTACTGTCATTCAGTTTCAAAGGGGTAAACGGAACAAATAGACTTTTTGGAGTTAATGAAAGTTGTAGATATATGTATCGGGGTTTCTGATAATTTGAATCACCCCTATAGTATTTCTGTACAAAACAATATTCTCAAAATACTAACAGTAGTACATGTAAGGTTTGCAAAACAAAATTCTGGACAGCACCTGCCCTGTACTTCCCTACCCTATTTCAAGTAGATACAATAACAATTGGGTTTTGGGGCCTGAACAAAGGTTGTAGGTATATGAAATATATTTTTAGAATATTTTGAATCACTTCAAACGAAGATTTATACAAGGAATTATGCTAAAAATACTAACAATAGTCCAATCCAAAAATGGGTTTGTAACTTACCTCAATCGTGTGGAGTTGTTTGGTGCTCAACCAAGGCAAGTCTTGGTGATTGATTTAGTGGATGAATATTATAAGAGAAGAGAGGTTTTGGTGTCTTTCTTCCTTGGATAAAACGAAATTGGAGGGGTGGTGGAAAGGATAAGAACCAAGGGTATATATCTTACTTAGTAAGATAAAGATGAAAATAATAAAATAAAAAAGGGGGCTGCCCAATTTTACATATATCTAATCCATTTAATAAATTTAATAAGATAATTATAGTAGGAGTAATTTATATAACTACACCATAACACTTCAAACAAATTTCAAATGTCATCAAGTTCACATTTAGAAAGTGCAAAGTAAAATATACCCTTATTATCAAGATATGATAAATCAAAAATTCAAGTATTCTCTAAAAAAAAAATTTGGGGTGTTACAACTCTCTTCCCCTTAAGAAATTTCATCCCGCAATTTACCTTATGCAAGTCTCAAAACAAATGGGGCTATTGAATTCGCATATCCTCTTCTCGCTCCCAGGTTGTTTCTTTGCCAGAATGATTTCTCCAAAGGACTTTTACTAAAGGAACTTTCTCATTTCTAAGCTCTTTTGTCTCATGGGCCAAGATTTGGATAGGTTCCTCATCATACATCAAGTCAGGAATTACCTCAATGGATTCGACAGGAAGAACATGAGATGAATCTGAGCGATATCTTCTAAGCATAGAAACATGGAAGACATTGTGGATCCTATCTAACTCCGGTGGAAGAGCTAGTCTATATGCAACTGGACCAACTCTGTCAAGCACTTCATATGGTCCAATAAACTGAGGACTAAGTTTTTCTTTTTGGCCAAATCTCATAATCTTCTTCCATGGATAAACCTTTAAAAATACCTTATCTCCCACTTGATGCTCAATTCCACGCCTCTTAATATTAGCATAAGACTTTTATTTATCCGAAGCAATTTTTAGACCATCCATGATGAATTTTACCTTATCTTCAGTTTGTTGCACATTCTCAGGACCAACCAGTTTCCGTTCACCAACTTTACTCCAGCAAAGAGGAGTTCTACACTTTCTCCCATATAAGGCTTCGTAGGGAGGCATGTCAATACTTGATTGGTAGCTATTATTATAAGCAAATTCTATCAAGGGTAGGTGTTTGTCCCAACTACCCTCAAATTCCATAATGCAAGCTCGAAGCATATCTTCCAAGATTTGAATACCCTCTCGGATTGATTGTCTATTTGAGGATGCAAAGACGTACTAAAGTTCACCCTAGTGCCCAAATCTTCTTGCAATCTAGTCTAGAATCTAGATGTAAACCTTGGGTCTCGGTCATATACAATAGAAACAGGAACTCCATGTAGCCTCACAATCTTATTAACGTATAATTCGGCTAAACGTTCAAGTGGATAGTCCATTCTGATGGCCAAGAAATAAGCACTTCTGTTTAGCCTATCAACTATAACCCAAATTGCATCATGATTTCTTTGAGTGCGTGGAAGCCTAGAAACAAAGTCCATGGTTATTCATTCTCATTTCTACTCAAGTATCGATAAGGGTTGTAATAACCTTGTTGGGACTTGATGCTCGGCCTTTATCTGTTGACAAGCTAAGCATTTAGAAATATATTCCGCAATGTCCTTCTTCATACCATTCCACCAGTGGTGTTCTTTGATGGTTTGGTACATTTTGGTACCTTGAGGATGCATTGCATATGGTGAAGTATGTGCTTCATTCAAAATTTCTTTTCTCAAGTTGTCATCTTTTGGAACACATAACATATTTCAATAAAATAGAACACCATCCTCCCCTAAATTAAAATCAAGGTTTCCTCCAGTTTGAACTTCTTTGATCAATTTCACAAGCTTCTCATCTAACTTCTGTATTTTTTTCACCTGTTTAAGTAGAACTGGCTTGACATGCAAACTAGAAACAATAGAGCCATCATAATTAAATGCAAGACAAGTATTCATGGATCGTAATTCAAGAGATAAGGCCAAAGGATTGAGAGATAAACTAGCAAAGGCTTTCCGACTTAGAGCATCTGCAACCACATTGGCTTTACTAGGATGATAGTCAATGGTACAGCCATAATATTTAATGAGTTCAATCCATCTATGTTGTCTCAAATTCAACTCTTTCTAAGTACCCAAGTATTTCAAACTCTTGTGATCAGTAAATATGTGACACTTTTCTCTATATAAATAATGCCTCGATATTTTCAAAGTAAACAATATGGAAGCGAGCTCAAGGTTATAAGTAGGATAGTTCAATTTATGTGGTTTCAATTTTTGGGAGGCATACACAACCACTTTCCCGTTTTGCATCAAGACACAACCCAAACCATGATGAAAAACATCACTATATATCACATACTCTTTTCCCTCAGTTGGTAGAGTGAATATAGGAGCTTGTGTCAATAAGGATTTAAGATTTTCAAAGCTCTCTTGGCATTTGTCATCCCATACAAACTTGACATCCTTCCTCAAGAATTTGGCAAAGGAGAGGCTATAATAGAAAAGCCTTTGACAAACCTTCCATAGTATCCCCCTATGCCCAAGAAACTTCTTACCTAAGTTGAACTTTTAGGCGGTGTCCATTCAACAATAGCACGGATCTTACCAGGATCCACCTTCACACCTTCAGCTGACACAATATGTCCCAGAAAAGCCATTTCACCCACCCAAAATTTACATTTGGAAAGCTTAGCATAAAGCCTTTTCTCTTCTAAAATTTGCAAAACAATCCAGAGATGTTTTTCATGATCTTCACTATTCTTGAAATATATTAAAATGTCATCTATAAAGACCACCAAAAATTGATCAATATAAGTCTTAAACACGCGATTCATCAGATACATGAATGCCGTAGGAGTATTTGTCAACCCGAATGGTATCACCAAGAATTCATAGTGACTATATCGAGTCCTAAAGGTAGTTTTAGGGACATCTTGTTCACATACCCGCAGTTGGTAATACACAGACCTCAAGTCAATTTTTGAGAACAACCTAGCACTCTTTAGCTGGTTGAATAAACCATCAATCTTAGGAAGTGGATATCTATTTTTAATTTTCACCTTATTTAATTGCCGGTAATGAATACAAAGACTAAGAGTGCCATCTTTCTTTTTCATGAACAAAACAGGAGCTCCCCAAGAAGAAACACTTGGGCAAATAAAACCTTTATCAAGAATTATTGTAATTGAATTTTCAACTCCTTCAATTCCATTATAGTCATTCGGTAAGTGGTTATAGAAATAGGAGTAGTACCAGGGATAACCTCTATAGGAAATTCAACTTCTCTTTTTGGGGGCAGTCTAGGAAGATTTTCAGGGAAAACATCAGGAAATTCACACACAACGGGTATATACTTAATGCTTGGACACTCCAGATGTGTATTATATATATGAGCAAGATAAGCTTCACAACCGCGACTAACCATCTTTCTTGTCACAACTGCGGAGATAATATTTTAGGTCAATGATCTTTAGACTCGAACAATGAAGTGTGAAAATGAAGGAGCTTTGAAGGTCACATAGTTTGACCTACAATCCACTACCGCATGGTATCTATGAGGACAATCCGCACCGACAATGACATCATTATAGTCTTAGAAAGGAATTTCAATCAAATCAGCAGGGAATACTAGATTTTAAATCACCAAGGGACAACCTCGATAAATTTGATTACGAACAACCTGTTGACCCAAGGGACTTTGGACAAGCACACCACAATCAAGTCACACATATTTCACATCTATAGGAAAAACCAATGATGAGCAAACATAGGAATTTGTAGAACCAGGATCAAAATATATAACAATATATAAGCCAAATAAGTAAAATTTACCAACAATCACGTCCGCCCCATCTTGATCATCCCTCTGTCTCATATCATAAGCTCGTGTTGTAGCTCTTGTTCTACTAGCTTGATTGGCTCCACCTTCACCTGTTGCTTGTATGTTTTTAGATCTTGCACCTCTATTCCCTTGAAAATGAATGGTAGTAGGTTTTTGAACTGAGTCTTCTGTACGCGGAGAAGAAGTAGGTTTAGGGTTAGGACAATCCTTCACTTCATGATCAAGGCTCCCACAATTAAAAACAAGTACCAGAAGCTCTCCTATAAATACCAGAGTGATTCTTTCCATATTGAGCGCAAATGGGTATATGAGTCTTGCCTTGCCCATAGCTTGGAGTGCTAGCAGTAGAGAAATTTGATTTATTTTGCTTATGCTAGGTTGACTTGTGAACATTGCCATCTTTGGAATTGTCAAACCTTCCCCTTTTAGATGGACCTCCCAAATCTGCATCAGCTTTTCTAATCTTATTTTCATTTCTACTAGCTTATTCCTTGTCGATCCTTTCCCAAGTAAGAGAAGCGGAAACTAATTTACAAAAGTTCTCAAGCTGTAGGACCGCCATAAATTTTTTGATGGAATTATTCAAACCGTCTTCAAACTTTCTTTACTTATCTTTTTCGTTATTAATAATACCACCAGCTAACGATAAAGCCTGAGAAACTTCTGTTGATATTCAGCAATAGACATAGAGTCCCTTGCTCTAGATTCAAGAACTCTTTTTTCTTTGCATCATGATAAGCAGGTGGGACATATTTCATGTGAAATTCTTTCATGAAATCAGTCCAAGTAAGAACAAGAGGTTTTGCCTTGGCATTTGGTACACTTACCCACCAGTCATAAGAATCTTTTTGTAACAGTGAAACATCATACTTAAATTTGGTAGCGTCTGAACACTCTAGTTGCTCAAATACTCTTTCCATGCGCTCCAACCACTGCTCGGCATCTGTAGGGTCAACCGTTCCTTCAAACTCAACTCCACCCATTTTTTTCATTTTCTCAAAGTTTATTTCATTAGGGTCGGGTATTCTTCTAGCCATGTGACGAAAGAAATCATCCATTTGTTGAAAAAGAGGATCAATAGCAGGAGTACTATGACTCATTTGAGGTTCTGGCCCAACTCTTGCACCCTGATTAGTTCCCACTTCAGAACCACTAGTACAAGAAACATTAGAATCAGAGAAATGTTCTCCAATCCCTTATTGTAAGTGAGGTTAGGCATTAGAGTAATTTAAACCCTCTCGAGCAACTTCCATAGGTCTATTAGAGGAAGAAGAGGCCATTACTTAATTCCTACCTAAGGGAATATCACATTGCATTAGGTACATATACATGATGCATATATGAAATATACTCAACAAAACATGCAATAAGGAAAGAGGAACAAGTATATCAATAAGTCACAACAAAAGTCCTAGAATCACAAACCTAGGCTCTGATATCAAACGTGTAGCATCCCCTTGGGATGATACCATTTACTAAATAAAATCTACTTTAATACTTAAAATGTTTAGGAGGAATATATGCCAAAAAATATCCACAAAATATTTAATAATGGAAATGGGCCCATGCAAAAAGGGTTGAAACTACGACATTTTTTTCATTATACCATCCAAAAAATTTCTTAGATGAAA